>NC_138778.1:32334290-32751790 GCF_965119305.1 Pelophylax lessonae | reverse complement strand
ATTGTTTGGTAAGAGACATTCATGCCAGTGGCCTGCTGGAGGTCATTTTGTAGGGCTCTGGCTCCTGTTTGTTTTTGCTCAAAGGAGCAGATACCGGTCCTGACGATGGGTCAATGGCCTTCTACGACTCTGTCCAGCTCTCCTAGAGTAACTACCTTTCTCCTGGAATCTCCTGGAATCTCCTCCATGCTCTTGAGACTGCTAGGAGACACTTTAAACCTGGCAATAGCACATATTGATGTACCATCCTCGAGTTGGACTCCCTGTGCAACCTCTATAGGGTCCAGGTATCGCCTCATGCTACCAGTAGTGACACTGACCCTGGCCAAATGCAAAACTAGTGGAAAACAGAAAAAAAAAAAATGTCAGTGCCCTTACCTCTAAGGCCCCGTTCACATACAAGCGACGGAGGTCGCGCTGCGAGCAGCGTCCCGCGACCTCGGAGCGGCCGCCACGGACTTCATAACATTGAAGTCTATGGCGGTCGCCTCCTGGTCGCCCCAAAAGAAGCTCCGGACCCTTTTTCTAAGTCGGAGCGACTTGTGTCGCTCCTATTGGAACGGGTCCGCAGCTTCCCTATGGGAGGCGACCTACGGCACCCTGTGAGGCGACCAGGTCGCCATAGGTCGCCTCCCATAGGGTCGCCTCACAGGTCGCCTTAGTGTGAACGGGGACTTAAACCATTCCTGTTTTGAGGTTGTCTCATTGTTGTCCATCTAGCGCACCTGTTAATTACCACCAGCTAAAATAATAACCCCCTCTGCTACTTACCTTACCAGATCCATATCCCAGAAGCTTAATTGACTTAATGCTTATACGCCGATTAAAAAGTGTTTATATCTAGATATATACATTCAACTGGATAAGGAATATACATGTATCTAGACAATGTATCCCTGAGTGCAGCTTTAATACCCAATGATGATTTTTTTTAGCCAATTGCATGTCCCTGTGGAACTCCCCGTCCTGTAGACACAGCCAGAACCCCCAAAGGGATAGGAATGACCTCTTATGCTCACCATGTTACAGTCTGCTTGTACAAACTCATTTAGACTAACCCAACGACTATGCAGTACAAAGGTCTGCCTGATTGGATAGATATAGTAGATTCTCATTACATAGTTTTGGTAAGGCTCCATTCACATACTGGCATATCAGATCATGCCCATGTGATTCCCGTGACCTGCAATGGCACCTCAAACGCGGTGCGATTTTGCCACCCAACGAATCGCGTTAAAACTGCACAAACCTAATCACTGGACGCCAGTCACTCAAAAAAAAAAAAAAAAAAGTACAAGAACTTCTTATGGAGGACAAAAGTCTTGCAATTATGTTGGCGCGCTCTTACAGCGATTCGTCAGGTGACAACCATGGCAAAACCTTGCCGCGTTTAAGGTGCTATTGCAAGTCACGGGAATCACACGGGTGTCCTGCAATTTGCAATGATTCAGGATCGCAGGCACGATTCGGCCTATGATCTGATACGCCAGTATGTGAACAAAGCCTAAATCTAAATTGGATTGTACATTGATTGTATTGTGTATGGTGACCCCCCCTAAACGGTCAGCAGAAAATTTGCTTTTAAGATTGCCACGCTTTGTTTTGATTGCTGCTCAGAATTGTGAACTCCCCCTCACATTCAGTTCCTGAAAACAGAAAGGCCTACACAATTCTGCTTCACTCCAACACACTCTTGCCCTACAATAGTCCACTTGTAGTTGGTAGATGGAAAGGGATAGATAGTACGACCTTCGGGTTAGATGTACCGTCAGCTTTATCCTAGTTTCAGCCTGGGAAAACTGCATGCAATTAGGACAGGAGTCGCTATATATATATACTAACACCACCAACGTTGGTAAGCGTTGGTGGGGTTAGGATTGGTCTACAGTTGCATTAATTGCTGTCAAAAAGGCCTCAAATTGTCTTTGGTTGGGAGGTTGGAATGTCACCCCGTGTTTGTACTTTTGGAGGCTGCACTTAAACATATAAAACATTTATGTGGGTACCATGCATCAATTACACTGTTATGGTCGTAAAAGGCGAATTTTGCATTTCAGGGGGTAAAAAAAAAAAAAAACACACAACCTTTTTAGCTGCTGGTGCCAGGCTCTCTTCTCCGGCACAAACTGCATACACACCCGGCCCTAAAACATCACCACAATCACATCTACAGCCAATTCCGCAGCAAGTTGCCATTTCCCAGCTAACCGTTATCACTCCCCTGGGATGAAGAACAGGCCAGCAACACCTGATCTCCGATATCAACATGTTACAGGAACCAACCGGAAAACACAATTCAGTGCCCAGATCCATGAAATCCATACATTTTCCAGCAACAGCACCCTGCCAAGGTACTGGCCACTGCAGCAGACACCCCCATACCCCTACAAAGAAAGCCATCAGACCCCCCCTCCCCAATACACACACATATATAAAAGATATGTCTATCTCTATATTAATTGGGGCATATATATATATATATATATATATATATATATATATATATATATATACACACACACACACATATATATATAGGAGAGTCTCTCTTGACAATAAGCTCAATTAATAGACATATCTCATATATATATATATATATATATATATATATATATATATATATATATATACACATACATATATACATACACACACACACACACACACATCTCGTTATAGAATTATATATATATATATATATATATATATATATATATATATATATATATATATATATATATATATATATAGTTACTATTCTATAACAAGAGGTATATATATATATATATATATATATATATATATATATATACACACACACACACATATATATATAGGAGAGTCTCTCTTGACAATAAGCTCAACAATTAATAGACATATCCCTCTGTATATATACACACACACACATACATCTCTTGTTATAGAATAATATATATATATATATATATATATATATATATATATATATATATATATATATATATATGTGTGTGTTTATATGTGTGTATATATATCGAATATATATATATATATATATATATATATATATATATATATATATATATATATATATATAGGGTTATTCTATAACAAGAGCTGTATGTACAATATATATATATATATATATATATATATATATATATATATATATATATATATACACACATACATATAGCGTTATTCTATAACAAGAGATATCTATATATATATATATATATATATATATATCTATATATATATATATATATATCTATATATATATATATATATATATCTATATATATATATATATATATCTATATATATATATATATCTATATCTATATCTATATCTATATATAATATACATATATACACACACACACATACACACACACACACACTACAAGCTCCTCTCACTAGGGTTGTCACCTCATCCCTTTAATTTAATCCAGGACACAAATGAATTACACAGGTTCTGAGGCTGATATAATGCACATAAGGCACCCAGTGATATTAATTACCACCTTAATCAGCCCCAGACCCTGTGTAATAATGTGTGCCCTGGTATACAGGGATGAGGTGGTAACCTTAGTCCTCACATATAGATATACAGAAGACTATAAGCCCCACCCACCTGTCTGAAGAACCCCCGCTACTTGCAAAGGATGCAAAACAAACAAATGCAGCTCCCCCCTCCCAGCTGGCGAGTGCTGCGCCCAGCGGCCCCCCCATTACCATGCACATTGCACCCCACCCGGTCCTTCCTCACCTGCTCGGTGCGTATAATGCAGGGAGATCGTACTGTGCCCGGCCAGCTAAAGCTGCGCCTCCCTCTGCGTGTCTTTAAATCAGCCTCGTAGGCGCCTTCCCATTGGCCGCCGGTGACAGCTTCTCCCGAGCAAGAGAGGAGCGCGCTGATTGGTCGGCGGGCCCCTCCAGCCATTTCCATGTCTGTCGGTCATACACAGCTCTGCCAGGGCTCTGTGGTGTGGGCGGGAGCTGAAGGCTGAGGCTGTGACTGACAACCCTCAGGAGACACACAGTGCTGTACAGTGCAGACTGCCAGCAGGGAAATGAAACTCACCTGGCTGTCATTGTGGCCCAGAACTCCCAACATATAAATGGGAGATGTTTTATCACAGTGTGAGGAGTCTTCACTACATGAGAAGACTTAGGCCCCTTTCACACATGATGTCCGTTTTTCATCCATCCATTGACGGATGAAAAACGGACATCGATGCATCTCTATGTAAAAACTGATGACAACGGATGAAAGACGGATAACAACTGACGAAAAACGGATGACAACTGACGTAGTGTGAAAGGGGCCTTAGGCCCCTTTCACACATGCTGTCCGTTTGTCCGTTTTTCATCCATCCGTTGACGGATGAAAAACGGACATCAATGCATCTCTATGTAAAAACGGATGACAAAGGATGATCATCAGTTAACATCCGTTTTCATCCACTTCCGTCAATGTCCGTTTTTTTGAACGGATGAATGCCCTATTTTTCATCCGTCAAAAAAACGGATCGGACGAAAAACGGATGTCAACTGATGACAACGGATGAAAAACTGATGTCAACGGATGACAACGGATGAAAAACTGATGTCAACTGATGACAACGGATGAAAAACGGACGACAACGGATGAAAAACGGATGAAAAACGGATAACAACTGACGAAAAACGGATGAAAAACTGATGAAAAACGGATGAAAAACTGATACATTTGACGTGACTGAACTGATGAACTGAACGGACTGTATGTGTGAAAGGGGCCTTAGGGTTGTCACCTCATCGCTTTATACCAGGACACACATTCATTCTGTGGCTGATTAAGGTGGTCATTAGCCAGTTCTGGACCAGAAGATTTTCCTCCTTAACCACTTAAGCCCCGGAAGATTTTACCCCCTTCCTGACCAGGGCCTATTTTGCGATTCGGCACTGCGTGACTTTAACGGACAATTGCGCGGTCGTGCAAAGCTGTACCTAAACTAATTTGACGTCCTTTTTTTCCCACAAACAGAGCTTTCTATTGGTGGTATTTGATCACCTGTGCGGTTTCATGATCACGCGCTATAAACAAAAAAATAGCGACAATTTTGCAAAAATAACAATATTTTTCACATTTTTTATATGAAATTCCCCCCCAAAAAAATGTAAAAATCCAAATTTTTTAACATTTTCGGCCAATTTGTTTTATGCTACATATGTTTGGTAAAAAAAAAATCGCAAAAAGCGTATTTTGATTGGTGTGCGCAAAAGTTATCGCGTTTACTAACAAAGGGAAAGATTTTTGTCATTTTTGTTGTTTTTTTTTAACAAGTAATGGCAGCAATCTGTGATTTTTTTTGCGGTACTGCGACATTGCGGCGGACAGATCGGACCCTTGACTGACATTTTTGACACTTTTGGGGTTACCAGTGACATTTCTACAGTAATCAGTGCTATACATATGCACTGTTACTGCAAAATTACACTGGCAGTGAAGGGGTTAACTTTTTGAGAGGGAGGGGTTATGTGTGTCCCTAGGGGCGTGATTCTAACTGTGATTGGCTGTGGCTTGAGGTGTATGAACAGTGATCAACGGTCCTACATAGTAGAACCGTATGATCACCATTCATACACAGGGGAGAATGACAGGCGGCTTGTTTACATTAGCCGCCTGCCTTTCTCCCTCTGCACCGACGATCGGTGAGTGACCGGCGGACATCGGGTCCACCGGTCACACGCGTGGGGGGGGGTCCGTGACCACGCGGGAGCGCGCCTCCGGGGGCGCCCGCTCGCTCCCTAGACCCTCACAGGCTAGCGACGTAGTACTACATCGCTCTGCCTGTGAGGGGCTGACCGCCGCAGTAAATAGTCGCGGTCGGCAAGTGGTTAATGACCAGGCCATTTTTTGTGATTCGGCACTGCGTTATTTTAACGGACAATTGCGCAGTCGTGCGACGCTGTACCCAAATAAAACTGATGTATTTTTTCCCCCACAAGTAGAGCTTTATTTTGGTGGCATTTGATCACCTCTGCAATTTTTATTTTTTGCACTATAATCAAAAAAAGAGCGACAATTCAGAAAAAAAAATATATATTTTTCACTTTCTGCTATATAACATTCCTAATAAAAAAAAATGTAAAAATCAATTGTTTTCATCCTTTTAGCCCAATTTGTTTTCTGCTACATCTTTTGGGTAAATGAAATCCCAATAATCGTATTTTGATTGGTTTGCGTGTAGCACCCTCCTAGGTAGGTGCTAGGAAAAGCATATTGTGGCCCTGTCTGCTTATCAGGGGGGCCTGATCATTCAGCTAGGCTGTCACGTGTTTCCAGGTGTGTCTGTTGATTCTGGGGAATCTCCCCACTGTGTCCAATGAGGGCTCTTGTTGGACAGTGGAGGAAACCTGGCCAATTACCCACCAGAACTTATAACTATCCCAGAGGGCAGAGTGTGCCGCAATGCACCCTGGGATGGGATATAAGTCTGAGGGGAGCACATGACAGAGTGTCTTTTGCGGGAAGCCGAGACCCAGGAGGAGGCTGATGGCTGTCACTCCTCCTGTCAAAGGAAGTAAGTGTGTCCTGGGTGTTCGGCTTAGAGGACCGGAGGTTGAGCTGGGCTGTGGGAGTGGATCCAGGTTGCTGTGGACCGTGTGGAGCTGCTGGGCAGAAGTTTCCAGGAAAAACAGTGTTGGGAGTACTCAAAACTGCCCAGGGGTCTGCCTAGGATAGGGGGCCACGCCAGAAGGTCAAAGGGATCCGGGAGGCAGCTAACCAGTAGAGCTAGAAAGGGGGTGCCTGTGTCTAAACCCTGAAGATAAGTGAGAGAAAGGGGGCGCTGCTGTGGGCCCTGAAGTGTTCAGCAGTGCATCAGTGTATATAAGTAGCTACCTCAGCAAGGAGTGCTTAAAGGAGCTTAAAGAGGACTTCTTTATTCAGAAACGCTGTCACAAGTCAGTTCAGCGTTAACAGGCATCAGGCCAGCGTTGACCGGCATCCTGCCAGCGCCAATCAGCATTTTTCAAGTGTCTTCAGCAATTTGTGCATAGTTGAGCCAAAGAAGTATGCCAATCATCCCTTCTCCCATCCAAGTTACAAATTACAAATTAAATACAAAAACCCAAAGATACTGGACTGGTCATTGTCTCAGTGCTCACACTTGGAGAACATACTTAAATGTGCTGTTGTCGCTAGCGGTAACCCAGGGGGACCCATATCCAGCAAAATCTTGGCTGGAAATCTTGCTACATTTGGGGGCTCGTCCGGGATTTCGCCCTGGGTTACTGGGTCAGTTGCCCATGGCAATGGCCAAAGAAAACGTTCAAAATCTCCATTTTTGTGTGTGGGTCTTTATTCCAAAACTCAAGCCAAGTGTGAGGTCAGCTCCCCAGGAGAGAGGGAGAGTGGGATGAAGATTAATGTGCACATGGAGGGTTGCCCGTGGCAACACAAATGTTCCAGTCAGTACTGCAGAATAGCAGGAACCTTCCATTTCAGTTTTAGATGTACTCTGCTATCAAGTATTGGAGAGCAGGGAAGAGATCTATGCCAGCGAATAAAAGCTGCAGCTGCTTAACAGAGAAAGGTCCCGGGGGGGGGGGCGAAGAAAATGTTGGCCAGGGGCACATGGAGCAGGGGCCAGGTGTGTGTGCAGGCTATATGGAGTGATGTTGACCATGCTTATGACAGCGGGACATTTGTTCTATACAGCAATTGCAGTGATACTGTGAAGATTGCAGTCGGCCATGCCTGGAGGGGCAGTGGGACTATCTTCGGAGACAGTATGGTGGGCCTTATTTGCACATGTGTCGGGGAGAGGACTGTTGACCGTGCATGTGACAGCGGGACATTTCTCTTGCCTGTCAAAGAGGGACAGCTGCCTCTGGGGGAGGGAGGCGCAGCTGGGGCCCTGTTGCAAGTAAGAAGGGTGGATGCATGTCTGGTGAGGGACATGGTCCGCTTTGCAGCATCTTCCCTGCGGGCTAGAGAGAGAGAGCATGGCATGGGAGGAGTTGCTGCACCGCGGGGGAAAGGGTGATCCAGAAAGCACTGCCTAGCAGGAGGAGCCACCGACAAACAAGAAGTATGGGTGGAGACATCGGTTGCCCCCAGCCAACCAGGAGTGACTAGGGGAGTCCATATAATACTCCCTCCTTCGGGTGCGGCTGAGAGGGAGACACGTGAGAGGAGAAGCGCCATGGAGTTGTTTGGAGAAGAGAAGTGCGCAGTCATGATTGCTTCACCAGTTGGCGGAGAACCTGCTGGGCAGACCGGGAAGCCAATGCCAACTTTTGTGTGGGACACGGGCATACGGATGGTGCCCGAGGGAAGACTGGCGCTGTGCACTGGAGAAGGTCAGGAGTATCTTGGCACGGTATGTCCTCAGTGTGCGAGGGTCACGATGAAGGTGCAAGAGTGGAGTCAGTGCGGGCATTGCGGCTATCTGCTGCTGCGGGTGGAGAAGAGTGAAGGCCGGCCCAGGCAGATGTGTGTGGCTTGGGAGTCGGGGCTCACTCTGGAAGTGACAGGCACAGAGTCCAGGTTCCTCCGCGGAGGCGGGAGGCAGGGCCGGACTGGCCTATCGGGATACTGGGAGATTTCCCGATGGGCCGCCGGCCCTGGGGCCGCTTTAAGACCAGGCCACCCGCAGCGCCGCTTTAAGCATTGGCGGCCGCTGCATTGATTGGGGCCGGTCGCCGGCGCCGCTGATAATGGTTGGACACTGCAGGCCTGCACTGCCCCGCCCCCCGCTGGGCTCCGTCTCTCCTACGTCAGCCGCTGTGAGCGGCGTGACGTCACGAGGCGGCTGCCCCTGCGCGGCGGATCGGCGGCGGTGCTGTGCGGTGCATGAGCTGAGGCGAGCTGTGGCTGGCGCGGCTGCTGAAGAATGCCTGTCACGGTGCCGACAAGGATGGTCCCTCCTCCTGTGAAACAGACGAGACGTCATGCACCACATGTGATGTGATCGCAGGTGAGGGGGCTTACTGAGGGGTCTGTCTGTACTCTGTACTGGGAGGGGGCTGCCGCTTACTAAGGGGTCTGTAGTGGGAGGGGCTTACTAAGGGGTCTGTAGTGGAGGGGCTTACTAAGGGGTCTGTAGTGGAGGGGCTTACTAAGGGGTCTGTAGTGGAGGGGCTTACTAAGGGGTCTGTAGTGGAGGGGCTTACTAAGGGGTCTGTAGTGGGAGGAGGGCTTACTGGGGGGGTCTGTACTGGTAGGGGGGCTTACTAAGGGGTCTGTACTGGGAGGGGGCTTACTAAGGGGTCTGTACTGGGAGGGGGCTGCCGCTTACTAAGGGGTCTGTACTGGGAGGGGGGCTTACTAAGGGGTCTGTAGTGGTGGAGGGGCTTACTAAGGGGTCTGTAGTGGTGGAGGGGCTTACTAAGGGGTCTGTAGTGGTAGGGGGGCTTACTAAGGGGTCTGTACTGGGAGGGGGGCTTACTAAGGGGTCTGTACTGGGAGGGGGGCTTACTAAGGGGTCTGTACTGGGAGGGGGGCTTACTAAGGGGTCTGTACTGGGAGGGGGGCTTACTGGGGGGGTCTGTTCTGGTAGGGGGGCTTACTAAGGGGTCTGTACTGGGAGGGGGGCTTACTAAGGGGTCTGTACTGGGAGGGGGCTGCCGCTTACTAAGGGGTCTGTCTGTACTGGGAGGGGGGCTTACTAAGGGGTCTGTAGTGGTGGAGAGGCTTACTAAGGGGTCTGTAGTGGTGGAGGGGCTTACTAAGGGGTCTGTAGTGGTAGGGGGGCTTACTAAGGGGTCTGTAGTGGTAGGGGGGCTTACCAAGGGGTCTGTAGTGGTAGGGGGGCTTACTAAGGGGTCTGTACTGGGAGGGGGGCTTACTAAGGGGTCTGTACTGGGAGGGGGGGTTACTAAGGGGTCTGTAGTGGAGGGGCTTACTAAGGGGTCTGTAGTGGGAGGGGGGCTTACTGGGGGGTCTGTTCTGGTAGGAGGGGTTACTAAGGGGTCTGTACTGGGAGGGGGGCTTACTGGGGGGTCTGTTCTGGTAGGGGGGCTTACTAAGGGGTCTGTACTGGGAGGGGGGCTTACTAAGGGGTCTGTACTGGGAGGGAGGCTTACTGAGGGGTCTGTACTGGTAGGGGGCTTACTGGGGGGTCTGTAGTGGGAGGGGGGCTTACTGGGGGGTCTGTACTGGGAGGGGGGCTTACTGGGGGGTCTGTACTGAGAGGGGGGCTTGCTGGGGGGTCTGTACTGAGGGGGGCTTGCTGAGGGGTCTGTACTGGTAGGGGGGCTTGCTGGGGGGTCTGTACTGAGAGGGGGGCTTGCTGGGGGATCTGTACTGAGAGGGGGGCTTGCTGAGGGGTCTGTACTGGTAGGGGGGCTTACTAAGGAGTCTGTACTGGGAGGGGGGCTTACTGAGGGGTCTGTACTGGGAGGGGGCTTACTGAGGGGTCTGTACTGGGAGGGGGGCTTATTAAGGGGTCTGTACTGGGAGGGGGGCTTACTGAGGGGTCTGTAATGGGAGGGGGCTTACTGAGGGGTCTGTACTGGGAGGGGGGCTTACTAAGGGGTCTGTACTGGGAGGGGGGCTTACTGAGGGGTCTGTATTGGGAGGGGGGCTTACTGAGGGGTCTGTACTGGGAGGGGGGCTTGCTGGGGGGTCTGTACTGAGAGGGAGGCTTGCTGGGGGGTCTGTACTGGGAGGGGGGCTTGCTGGGGGGTCTGTACTGGGAGGGGGCTGCCGCTTACTAAGGGGTCTGTCTGTACTGGGAGGGGGGCTTACTAAGGGGTCTGTAGTGGTGGAGGGGCTTACTAAGGGGTCTGTAGTGGTGGAGGGGCTTACTAAGGGGTCTGTAGTGGTAGGGGGGGCTTACTAAGGGGTCTGTAGTGGTAGGGGGGCTTACCAAGGGGTCTGTAGTGGTAGGGGAGCTTACTAAGGGGTCTGTACTGGGAGGGGGGCTTACTAAGGGGTCTGTACTGGGAGGGGGGGTTACTAAGGGGTCTGTAGTGGAGGGGCTTACTAAGGGGTCTGTAGTGGGAGGGGGGCTTACTGGGGGGTCTGTTCTGGTAGGGGGGCTTACTAAGGGGTCTGTACTGGGAGGGGGGCTTACTGGGGGGTCTGTTCTGGTAGGGGGGCTTACTAAGGGGTCTGTACTGGGAGGGGGGCTTACTAAGGGGTCTGTACTGGGAGGGAGGCTTACTGAGGGGTCTGTACTGGTAGGGGGCTTACTGGGGGGTCTGTAGTGGGAGGGGGGCTTACTGGGGGGTCTGTGCTGGGAGGGGGGCTTACTGGGGGGTCTGTACTGAGAGGGGGGCTTGCTGGGGGGTCTGTACTGAGGGGGGCTTGCTGAGGGGTCTGTACTGGTAGGGGGGCTTGCTGGGTGGTCTGTACTGAGAGGGGGCTTGCTGGGGGGTCTGTACTGAGAGGGGGGCTTGCTGGGGGGTCTGTACTGAGAGGGGGGCTTGCTGAGGGGTCTGTACTGGTAGGGGGGCTTACTAAGGAGTCTGTACTGGGAGGGGGGCTTACTGAGGGGTCTGTACTGGGAGGGGGGCTTATTAAGGGGTCTGTACTGGGAGGGGGGCTTACTGAGGGGTCTGTAATGGGAGGGGGCTTACTGAGGGGTCTGTACTGGGAGGGGGGCTTACTAAGGGGTCTGTACTGGGAGGGGGGCTTACTGAGGGGTCTGTATTGGGAGGGGGGCTTGCTGAGGGGTCTGTACTGGGAGGGGGGCTTGCTGGGGGGTCTGTACTGAGAGGGGGGCTTGCTGGGGGGTCTGTACTGGGAGGGGGGCTTGCTGGGGGTCTGTACTGGGAGGGGGGCTTGCTGAGGGGTCTGTACTGGGAGGGGGGCTTGCTGAGGGGTCTGTACTGGGAGGGGGGCTTGCTGGGGGGTCTGTACTGGGAGGGAGGCTTGCTGGGGGGTCTGTACTGGGAGGGGGGCTTGCTGGGGGGTCTGTACTGGGAGGGGGGCTTGCTGAGAGGTCTGTACTGGGAGGGGGGCTTGCTGAGGGGTCTGTACTGGGAGGGGGGCTTGCTGAGGGGTCTGTACTGGGAGGGGGGCTTGCTGGGGGGTCTGTATTGGGAGGGGGCTTGCTGGGGGGTCTGTACTGGGAGGGGGGCTTGCTGAGGGGTCTGTACTGGGAGGGGGGCTTGCTGGGGGGTCTGTACTGGGAGAGGGGCTTGCTGAGGGGTCTGTACTGGGAGGGGGGCTTGCTGGGGGGTCTGTATTGGGAGGGGGGCTTGCTGGGGGGTCTGTATTGTATTAGGGATAGGGGGGAAACAGCATTGTATTAGGGGAAGGGGGGGTCAGCATTTTGTAAGGGGGCGGGGCCGGGGAACAGCATTGTATTAGGGGGAGGGAGGTTGCGCTGAAAATGATGTTGCGCTGGTATAATGACGCAATGCTATGGGGCTGGTATGTCATTTTTTCCAGGGCTGGTTTTCATACCCAGTCCGGCCCTGGCGGGAGGGGCATGATCAGAGTGCTGATGAAGTTGGAGGCCATGCAGTCTGACAGTGGTACAGCTTTGTCAATACGGGGGACTCAGTCACTTGGAAGAGAGTGCATGCCAGTCCAGCAGGCCGGAAGGTGGCCAGAGGATGCACCAGAATCCACTGCAGCAGAGACAAGGTCTGCCCCTGTTCCTATATCCCATCAAGGCCTCACTAACCAGTCTGAATAGTGAGGAAGAGCCAGGGTCATTAATGTGGGGTCTGCCAGTTTCTAATATAAATATGGATCCATAGTGGAGGGAATTGATGATTGGAGATCCAAAGATGAGACTGGGGTTCTGAAGCTGGGAGCAGCTCACCAGGTCCTGATGTTGTTACCGTGCCTGATAAAGAGACTCAGGAGTCAAATGAAAGAGGGGAGCTGGCCCAAAAATTGGGGTTCTGTGAGGCCTACACAAAAAAGGTCCCAGACCTAACCCCACCCACAAACTATGCCCAGGCTCGGGATCAGAATGAGGCGTACAGCTCCCTGATCAGAAGAGAGGAGACCCCTTTTTCTTTGCCTGGGAGAGGTAATAGGAAGACCCTCCCCAGGCTCTCACAGATGCAAAGATGGATGCAACGCTAAGTAGCAATGGAATATGAATATGGCGGGGGGTTCAGCAGTAGGTACTAAGTAAAAGTCTTTTTAAAAAAATAAAATAAATTTACACCAAATTAAAAAAAGCTGGAAAAAGGAAAAAACGAAGTGTTGCTCATAGTAAGCAATCACATTCTTAATTCTTTTTTCTCAGATCCTCTTAAAATTGAGCCTGATTTCAGTTTTACCTTCTTCCAGTTCTTATGAACATTGCCCAGTTTGGTTGGCTATTGTCCAGCCTAAAGTTGGATACTGGCTGAAGGAAAAAAACTGACAAATCACTGTACTAAAACTTGCTGTGTTAGTACACCAATCTCCTCATTGTGTTCCCCCCCTCAGCCATTGGACTGCCCACAGGATGGTTCACTGTAATAGCCAATCTTACTGGGCAGGTGCAAAGGGCACCATCTTGTGGATGTAAGCACTCACTGATTTTTTTGTTAACCTGGCATACCAGACAAGAGAAGCAGCACTGTGCATTGTTCATACATACAGAACATACCTCACAACTTGCGAGCTTCCGAGAATGAGGGATATGACAGGGAGGAAGTGACTTGGGGTGCGTGTAGCGGGGCGCAGCAAAAAAGTGGGTGTGGCAAAACATTTAAATGGGAGGGTCTAAGAGACATGGTTAAACAAATTCCTTTTACCTATAAAATACATTGAGCCTGGGGCCTCCGTAATTGCTGTTGTGTTAGCCTGTTTGGCCCTGACTTTTCACATGTAGCAATTTGGGATCTTTACTGGGCAGATGCAAAGGGCACCATCTTGTGGAAGGAAGCAGCAAAGCACACACTGATTTTTTGTTAAACATGCATACAGGAGAAGAGAAGTGGTACTTTGCAGATACCAGAGTATATACATACAGAAGAAGATACTTAGAATGCGGTGCACCCGGGAAACACAACAGTATCACAACAGCAATGGTAGACTCAGCCCAGCCTTAGTTAATTTCATTAAGGTATAAATAAAAAAGCTGCGCTATAATGAAAGGACTATATGTGAAATGAATATAAAGTCCTAATGAAGTCCCATAGTGAATTTGTGGATTGACGTTCTCAAGGTACCTAATTTATACACATATGTGATTTTATGCTTGTTATGTGCACTATGTCACAATACAGTATCACTCTATGAACTATTTATTTTTATACATGATTGGCGCCTATTGAATATATCTTGTCATCTGAGGCCCGGAATCGCTCTTAAGGGTCTTCCCCTGGTATACAGTGGATTCGGAGAGCCATATTTCACCATATCAGGCGTTTGAGTTTGCTGTTTCTGGTAGCAGTATATACATCCAGTGTCAATCCTTCCAGAAGATTTACACACCATTTGGATATTTTTGGACTTTATTATACTGTATATATATTTATAATTTATTATTTAGTTTTTCACTCAATCCACAAATTCACTATGGGACTTTATTAGGACTTTATATTAATTTCACATATAGTCCTTTCATTGTAGCCCAGCTTTTTTATTTATATGTTTTTGGGTGTTTGTAACATTTAAGTTGCTGCTTTGGAATTTCTTCATTATTTAGAGTGGTTAACTTTTTACTATTAATGTCATTAAGGCCCTGTTCATATGTAGTGATTTGAGATCACGGGCTGGCAGTATCCCCGTGATTCTGTCTGCAGTTTCAAATCACACTGCAATGCTGGCAAAATGCAGCACGTGTGTTTGTGTTCCTTTTATTTTTAGTGGCACCAAAACATGGTGTGGTTTTGGATCCTTGTGTGATAAATCGCTCAACAATCAAAGCAAAACCAACACACATTTTGGTGTCACTAAAAATGAATAGAACGCAAACACACGTGCTGCATTTTGCCAGCATTACCGTGCGATTTGGATTGGAATCTGGGTGTGGTGGCGGGCGGAATCACAGGAATATTCTGCCAACAATCCCAAATTGCTACATGTGAACAGTCAGGGCCTAACAGGCTAACACAACAGCAATTATAGAAGACTCAGCACCCAGCTCCTCAGTCAACAAACTTTGCTAGCAGTTCCCACAATCTCAGATATCTAGTTATAGTATGAATCAATGACAGGAAGAAATTCTGCACTGCAGTTTTAGTCTGAGGAGCACACAAGGGAAAGAGGCACACACACATGCACACACATATAATATCCAAAATTTAAAACTACGCTTGGAAAACATTATTAAAACCACAACTAATTGGTGATACAAGCAGTGACTCTGCTGTGAGATAATTAACACAGAATGCATTCAAATATGTAACAAAACAGCTGCGCAAAAATAAAGTGATAATAATAATAATGTATGTGATGCATACTAGCACATTATGCCATTAACTTTCAGGGAGAAGATTTTTTTGTGGTTTACTACCACTTTAAGCTAAGACTAGTAGGCCTAGCATCGCATGTAAAGGGTCAACAACTTCCTCAGCAGGATTACAATGTAGCAGGCTAGCAGCATACATTTAAATAGGGATTAATAACCTTTAGGGCAGCATTCAAATGTAGTAGCACAGCACTCCATACAGCCAAGGGTAAATCTCAGAATGTTCCCATTGTTATGTGAATGTGCAGATAGCACACACATGGGGAGAGAGAGAGCCTGTTCATTTGTAGGTTGCCTTCCTTTTTTTTTAGAGCCAATCTTTGTCATAAAATAGATAACACAAGAGCAAAGAAAAAAAATCCATCCTGCCCACTGTGCTTATATTCAGAATTGCAGAATTTGCTTTTGTAAGAGATCATCAACCTTACACCTATTTTACACTCTAATGTTGAGACTGAGGTATGCATTGCAAGCATGAAATAAGAGGAGGAAAAGAAGAGATATTATGAAAGAGTTTATAAAAACAGAAGGAAAAGACTGAACTCCAAGTGTTCTAGCAGCCCTGAACTTGATCCATGGTTGAAGTTCAGATCTAGAACACAGCACACACAGAGAGAAACACCTGGTGGTTGTTGGTTACCTGTCCTCCTGGAGTTAAGGTTAAGGTCCAGACAGCAGCACTTCAGAGAAAATTGAGATGATCCTTCCATGTGGTACTGCTAAGCAGGCAGGCAGGCTCAGCTGAGCTAACAGCACTCAGACTCAGGCTTAGGTATCTCCTTCCCCAAGCGACAGCCAAAGGCAGGAATTGGCAGCTCAAAGAGAGGAGGAGCTGATCATATGTGTCAGTGGGTGGGATAGGTGCTGCCCGCTCCCTCCCGCTCTGCTCTCAGTGCTGCTGTTCTCCTGGAAGCTTCTGCAACTTTCTGGACAAGTCAACACATGTCTCTGGAGTCTCAGACTGGACTAGAGAGGTGGTGTGGAGGCGGAGCAGACCGATGAGAGCACTGTCAGCCAGAGCCTCCCCCATCCCATGCCAAGCCTACAGCCTGGGCGGCGCTCTAGGTGGTCAGGTGGAGTAACAGCAGGCAGCAGCATTAAAATAGCAATACATTAGAGCCTAGTGCGGCGCTAAAAAAAAACACATTTTTTTTTCAATGTATATTGTACACTGATGCTCTGGGGGGAGTTTCAATCCCCCTAACCACCCCCCCCCCCTTATCTATGGCCCTGGCTCCCAGGGAGGTCATGTTAAATATTGAAGCAAAAAGAGACTTCTGGTGTGATGAAGCCATTTAGGATTTTCTGTTTGTCCCCAAGCCCCTTTGGGATTCACCCAGAATTGACCTCAACGAAAAATTCAATGCTGTAAAGACACAGTGGCTGTATGGACGGTCTATATACATTGACCGGGTGGAAGTTCGTCGTCTGGACGGGTCAGGCCAGGCTTGGTCCATCCGAGTGTGGGACAGCCAGGGAACCCTTGTCAGGGTCCCCCACCCAGAGTACTATATTTAAACAGAGTTCTTCACCTACCTGTACAAGACTGTAACAGTGAGGCTGGCTAGCCATTGAAAAATATATATAATGCTGAATGCTGAAGTTTACAGCTCAAGTTATTACCCTTCTTTTGACAAAGATTGTTATACTACAGAACCCTTGGGCCACCAGGCCAGGGTCCTAAAGAGGAACTTCAACTTTACAGATCCCTTGGGCCAACGGGCCAGGATATCTGGATTACAATTATTTGCCTGAAAAGGACCTGGATCAACACGGGTGGCCGTCGCAGTGATGGGCGGTGCATCCAGGAAGTCTAGAGGGGGGTGCTCTAAAGACCCCCAGTCAGTGGCGGCCAGTGCGTTGGGGCACAGGGGCCCCCTAATCTACATTTTTTTTCTGAGTCACCTGATTAGAGCCAGAGGCTGTAATAGGCTTCAGTAAAGGGTGGACCCGGGGCGCGAATGAAAATTTGCTATTGTCACACGGATCCTCCTCCTGACCAATCAGGAAACAGGTTGGAGACCCGCTTCCTGATTGGCCGAAAGGCAAAACCATGCCATTGTCTGAGAAGGAGGCGGGAGGACTCGAGGAGACACCGGGGGACTGAGGAGAAGCCGCCGCGGCAGGTAAGTGCACTGGTCTCGGGGGGGGGGCACGGCACGCAGGTCTCTCTGCATTGAAAGGGGGCACGCTGGTCTCTCTGCATTGAAAGGGGACACACTGATCTCTCTGCATTGAAAGAGGGCACACTGATCTCTCTGCATTGAATGGGGACACACTGAGCTCTCTGCATTGAATGGGTGCACACTGATCTCTCTGCATTGAAAGGGGCTCACTGATCTCTCTGCATTGAATGGGGGCACGATGATCTCTCTGCATTGAAAGGGGGCATGCTGGTCATTCTACATTGAATGGGGGCACGCTGGACACTCTGCATTGAAAGGGGGCACGCTGGACACTCTGCATTGAAAGGGGGCATGCTGGTCTCTCTGCATTGAATGGGGGCACGATGATCTCTCTGCATTGAAATGGGGCATGCTGGTCATTCTGCATTGAAAGGGGGCACAGAAAAGAAAGAAAGAGGAGGCGCAAACACCTAGTGCATTACCCGTGGTCAATTTGCAAATTGTTTAATAAAAAATGCCAAATGCATACTCACAGACGTAGAGATAAAAACATGTTACAAGAATCCACCATGTGTGAACTGGGACACGTCCTTCAGTCAGGACCGCTAACGCGTTTCGGGGGTCAGGCCCCCTTCCTCAGAGCTGGTCTTACCACATGCAGATCACAAATATATATGAGACAGCTTTAATTGCATCAGTTCGATCCCCCTCCCTCCCTCCTCCCCTCAGGGGAAAGAGGGCGGGACCATCCAGTGCTTCTACCACGGGTAATGCACTAGGTGTTTGCGCCTCCTCTTTCTTTCTTTTCTATGCACCCGTATTGGAGTTCCCTGCCTGAGGAGAGCAGCACGCCAGTCTTCCCATTCGGAGTGAGCGCTGGGCTGAATTTTTGTACATTGAAAGGGAGCACGCTGGTCATTCTGCATTGAATGGGGGCACACTGGTCTCTTTTCATTTAAAGGGGGCACGCTGGTCTCTTTGCATTGAAAGGGGGCACGCTGGTCACTCTGCATTGAAGGGGGCACACTATACCTTGATTGCTGAAGGCCCCTTTCACACTTTTGTGACCTCAAAGTCACGCAATTTTTTACAGCGTTTTTTGCCGCAAAGCAATGCCTATTACATTTTTCTGTTTGCGTCCCCCCAAAAATTTTGAGCACCAGCCGCCACTGCCCCCAGTGTTCCCCTGACTCAGCAGGACTGCACCCACTCAGGCTCCAGTGCTTTGCCCTGTTTCCAAAAGGAGAAGTATCATGGGTGACAGTAGGAAGATGCTGTAGTTGTCTTCTCCAAGGACTCTGCAAATAGGTAGTCAGTGGTAGGACACAAATTCCCCCAGGGGGAGGGGAGATTGGACCCAACGTGTCAAGCACTGAGCAGCAGAGGAGTCAGGGAGTGGAATGAGAAGGTCTCCCCTGCAGGGAGGGTCTTCTCACTCAACTGTTCAGGTTGTTAGTCCTGTAATGGATGTATGTGAAACGTGACTAACTTTCAATTTTTTCTCTACAGGTGGGCTCACAGTAGAGGCAGATAGTCAGGATATGTATATTTACTTAATCCCCACCAAACAGAGTGTGTTTGGTGGGGGGGGGGGGGTGCACCCTTTCATGCACCTTCAATTATTTGTACAGTATAGAGATGTCTATATATATTTTTTCACTTAAATTATTTGTACATTTGTTTCTTTCCCTTTTCCCCCTTTACAAGTTTGTGGGATACTCCTGATTTTTTTTGGCAGATTTTTGTAGGAGGTGGCTGCCTCAGAACCAATGGGGACAGGGCTCATTTTTGGTGGGGGGGTGGATGTAGCACCCTCCTAGGTAGGTGCTAGGAAAAGCATATTGTGGCCCTGTCTGCTTTGTTAGGCGGGCCTGATCATTCAGCTAGGCTGTCATGTGTTTCCAGGTGTGTCTGTTGAGTTTGGGGAGTCTCCCCACTGTGTTCAATGAGGGCTCTTTTTAAACAGTGGAGGAAACCTGGCCAATAACCCACCAGGATTTATATCTATCCCAGAGGGCGGAGTCACCCTGGGATGGGGTATAAGTCTGAGGGGAGCACATGACAGAGTGTCATTGGCGGGAAGCAGAGTCCCAGGAGGAGGCTGACGGCTGTCACTCCTCCTGTCAGAGGAAGCAAGTGTGTCCTGGGTGTTCGGCCTAGAGGACCAGAGGTTGAGCTGGGCTGCAGGAAGGGATCCAGAGTGCTGCGGACCGAGTGCAGCTGCTGGGCAGAGGTTTCCAGGAAAAACAGTGTTGTGAGTACTCCAAACTGCCCAGGGGTCTGCCTAGGATAGGGGGCCACTCCAGAAGGTCAAAGGGATCCGGGAGCCAGCTAACCAGTAGAGCGGTTTAGAAAGGGGGTGCCTGTGTCTAAACCCTGAAGATAAGTGAGAGAAAGGGGGCGCAGGTGTGGGTCCTGAAGTGTTCAGCAGTGTATACAAGTAGCTACCTCAGCATGTAGTGCTTAAGGGAGCTTAAAGAGGACTTCTTTATTCAGAAAAGCAGTCACAAGTCAGTTCAGCGTTAACAGGCAGCAGGCCAGCGTTAACCAGCATTAACCAATCTGCATTTTTCAAGTGTCTTCAGCAATCTGTGCATAGGTGAGCCAAAGGAGTATCCCAATCATCCCTTCTCCTATCCAAGTTACAACATAAATACAAGAACCCAAAGATACTGGTCTGGTCATTGTCTCAGTGCTCACACTTGGAGAACATACTTAAATGTGCTGTTGTCGCTAGCGGTGAAACCCAAGGGGACCCATATCCAGCAAAACGGCTGGGAATCTTGCTACATGCGCAAAAGTTATCACATCTACAAACTAGGGGAAAGATGTATGTCATTTTTTTTTTTTTTACTAGTAATGGCCGTGATTACCAATTTTTAGCAGGACTGCGACATTGCGGTCCCCTAACTAACATTTTTGACACTTTTAGGGGGACATTAATGCAGTAATCGGTGCTAAAAATATGCAGTTACTGTAATAATGACACTGGCAGGGAAGGGGTTAACCTAAGTGTAATCAAAGGGTTGAGTGTGAGCCTAGGGAGTGTTGTCTAACTGTATGAGGGAGGGACTTATTTAGAAGGATCACAGGCACTCTGTGATCATTTCAGAGAGAAGAATGGTCAGCTGTGTTTACAACAGCAGACCATCGTTCTCTCTCAGCGCGGATCGATCGCGGGTGCCCGGCGGTAATCGGTGCCGCCGGTCCCGTGGATCGCTATCCCCGCTGCCTAGAGGGGGTGGGAGTGCGCCGGCGGCGGCACGTGCTCGCCCCCAGGAGCTCTCCCGCGGATCGCCGTGTAAGAATATTTAATAATAATATCTCGCGCTCGTACTTCACTATGTCAGAAATTTATACTGCTCTGAATATAACAGTGTCTATTTATGGTTGATAAGCAAAGATCTGTGCGGTAGGAGAGTCTTCACTTATTCCACAAATCAATATGTAGTGAATTCTTTTGAATTGATTAATTTCTTTTTAAAAGCATATACCAATCTCAGTGAGTACAGTCTACAGTATGGAATATATATAAAATATTTATTCTCAAGACATGTAATCACAATATATGATCAAACAAGAAGTGACACAAAGAAACAACTCTACATAAACTACTAACTTCAAACAATTAATGCAATGTGATGTTTAGCTCAATAATGAAAGTGAAACTGAAACAAAGTGAAAGTAAAACAAAAGCAAGATTACCATTTCTTCCCAGGTATAGCATAAGCCATAGATAAATGTTCTATATAAACAGACCACAATTGTCTGCGCAATGCATAGCCAAAAGTCACTTCACTGCAGATGAGTGAGAATAAGCCATGCAAAATGGAAGACTTAAAATTGCAAATAATGCACTAAATCTGATATTAATAAAAATGGATAAAAACAAAAATCAGCTTTTTAGAGAAAAATCTACTATGGTTTATACGGCTGGGATTGTAATCTTATTACCCTTAAATATGCAATATAAAACATATAAGGAAGGGAATAAACAATATTGAATAAACTCAAATCACATAGCAAGGCATATTTACCACACTTAAGATGGCCGCTAGCTACAAATGGTCGTTACCAGAGTCTTAAGATGGATGCCAGTGAGGGAGGAGTTTCGTTTGGCGTCCCTCAAAGTTTCAAATGAATGATGGACCAAGATGGATGATGGATGATGGAGTATGTCTGGATGAGTCTATAGATGGACGTAGTAGCGTGTGTGATGTAAGTGTAAGGTGTGTTGTCAGTAGTGTAATGTAATGTGATGTCTCATATCTGGGTTGTTCTTTTATATGGTATGAACAAAGGGCTATTAAAATTACCATAAATTAAACCCAGAGGGATGAAACATTATTCCCATTGGTTGGGATATTCTATACCTAAACTGGTGAGATCATAGACACACCTCTCCTGATAATTCAATGTTCGTATAATAAAATTAAAGGATGATTTCTCTATATGTAAGACTAATCATATAACACAACATAAAACTTTGTCCATATTCCCAGTACATACATAAATGTCCATCTGTATCTCCATCATTCACCTTGGCAAGTAATGCCATTTTAATAATTATATTTTTAACACAATATAATATTTCTATATGGGAATATCTGAAATATCCCAAAACTGCATTTGGTATTTCGTCTATAGAGGGCAGTATCATACCGTTCATTAGATTTTGTAGTTAAATAATAATTAGAAACAATTACCACTCTTCTTATCTGATGACCTCTTTGACCTCTGGCTAGTGAAAAGCCATTACTTATTTGACCATGCCATAGGCTGTCAGACATCTAGTCTAGGACTGGTAGAATTTATGATACCTCTGAACACTTAGCCTAGTCTAAAGCAATTCTTATATAAACACTCCTACCACATACCTTAAAATGAAGTAATTAGTATTCACTCTTGTCTTAAGTCTAAGTAAGATTACTACTGTAAGAATATAAACCCAAAATGCGATATAACATTCCTAAATATATATGTATATGCCTTACTGTTGTGGAAATTTTGATTTTAGTTTAAATAGTCATAATTAGAGTTGAGCGGACACCTGGATGTCCGTGTTCGGCGGGTTCGGCCGAACTTTAAAAAAAAGTCCGGGTCCGTGTCCCGGACTTTTGCCAAACTTTTCCCGGACACCGAACCCCATTGAAGTCAATGGGGACCCAAACTTTCAGGCACTAAAATGGCTCTAAAACACCAAAGGAAAGGGCTAGAGTGCTGCAAATGGCAGCAAAACGTAATTAAGAGCATGGCAAGTGCTCTGCAAACAAATGTGGATAGGGAAATAACTTAAAACAACAAAAAAAAAAAACAGAAAAATAAAACAATGTTCTTCATCTCTGAAGGACGAGGCCCATATGGAGTAGGAGGGAGGTTGAGGTGGTGGTGGATGTGGCGGTGTCATAGGCGTGCGCACAGGGTGTGCCGGGTGTGCCTGGGCACACCCTAATCACCTAGGGCACATTAGCATTATCGCTCTGTTTGCCAGTGAGGAGATGGGAAAGATCTCCCTCGGACCTGCTCTGCTCTATTTCTCTTTGCCAGCAGGGAGAGTAATGTATTGGGGCCATGTACATGTAGGCAAACACATGCATGTGTATTTCAACTTTGGGGTGCACACCCTAATGCAATAGGCTGCGCACACCTATGGGCGGTGTAGGTGGAAGCGGCGGTGGAGGAGGACCAGGGCCGGATTAAGAGCATCATGGGCTTGGTGCTGAGGATTTTGAAGGGCCTTAAGGGCCGTGCCTTGGCATGCACCCAGAGGAGGTAGGGTGCAGCCATGCATGCCTAATTCAACATGGGATGCTGTCTCTGAAGCCCATAAACACATCCATGCATTGGCAACTGTCCCTCCTTGTCCGGCCTTCGTGCTGTGTGGGGAGGTTCTGAGGGAGCTGCCTGGGGAAGCGAGCATAGAAGCCAGACTTCTGTGTTTACAAGTGACAGAAGAGCGGTAACAGTGAATATGGCCAACCCGGGGCCTATATAAAAGGTAGTGTA
Source organism: Pelophylax lessonae (assembly GCF_965119305.1). Taxonomy (NCBI): domain Eukaryota; kingdom Metazoa; phylum Chordata; class Amphibia; order Anura; family Ranidae; genus Pelophylax; species Pelophylax lessonae. Next base: position 32,728,314 of record NC_138778.1, on the reverse strand, counting down.
AGATTCTGGTACCTCCGGTACCCTTAATCACCACTTTCTCTGTAATGCGTCCCACCTTTCTCTTCAGGTGGTACGCATATATCTTTAAGAACGATGATGTCCCTGCTGAGCGCCGCAGAGCGGCTATTTCAACCGCCGGCGGTCTCACTCACATTGTTCGTTCAACCGCATGGTTGGTTCGATCAAGCCATGCCTGAAGCAGCCATACCTGATGTTACTCGCTCATGTATCTCGCTACCTGGACTTGTTTCACTCACTGATCTTGTATCTCGCTACCCGATCACTCTTGGAATACTGCTTCTACTTATGGCTATCTCACCCTGCTTTCCTGCCTTGTTATCCACATGCTTTCAAGACTGTCTCTCGATCGGAACCTCCAGCTATTCCCTTTACCTGGAGCAGACCAGAACCTCGCTACTGATCCCTGTATCTCGCTACCGGATCATTCCTTATCTACTGGACCTCTCTAAACTACTAACATTACAAGTGATAAGTACCCCGCAGGGGAACCCTCCATAACCTTATTGCACTATCTACCTATGCACATTAAGGACTGTTACTACCTATCCATACTATCCTATCATCTGCACTGTTACATAGATTGCTAGCTCTTGAGACTACTACCATCTATCATCTGCACTGCTGCATAGATTGCTAGCTCTCCTGTCTACTACTATCTATCCTTGCACTGGGTTAGTTTATCCTGTATTTGTCATCTGCTGTCCTCACCACCTGTTAGCATACTCGATACTAACCTATCTGCATTCCTAAATGCCATCTTGAACTCTCCTATACAAAACCTATCAAGTGATTACCATCCTTGTCACTGTTCACACCTGTCCCTTCAGCACATCACCTTCATACTATCATATACATCCTATCACTCCAGGAACATCTCATTGAGTGTGTATATATCTGTATGTTGAAGCTGACAGGCCCATGGTGATGAGTCCTGGAGAGTTGGATCTGGTATTCAACACATCTCTACATGACTACTGAGTGGAGATTTTGCAGCTGCAAATCCAGCCTATAATAAAAACGCAGGAGCGTTACAGAATTTTTTTAATTTCACATATAGTCTGTGTGAGATCAGTCTGGACAACACAAGTCTTACATGTTTTATGTGTTCAGGCATAGATCAAGAATAAATAAGTATATCGTCTAGGTATACTACAACACAGACATCAAGTAAGTCTCTAAAGATGTCGTTTATGAATCTTTGGAAAGCTGCGGGAGCATTACATAGCCCGAATGGCATCACAAGGTATTCGAATAGTCCGTATCTGGTTCTGAATGCTGTTTTCCACTCATCCCCGTCACGGATTCGGATTAGGTTGTATGCCCCTTTCAGGTCTAATTTGGTGAAATAAGTAGCCCCACGCACCTGTTCAATAAGTTCAGGGATGAGCGGCAAAGGATAGCGATCCTTTATCGTAATCGTGTTTAATTGCCTATAATCGATAATAGGCCTGAGACTGGAATCCTTATTGCGGACAAAGAAAAGCTCTGTAGCAGTGGAAGAAGTAGAGGGTCTAATGAACCCTTTTGTCAAATTCTCATCCAAGTATTCCTTGAGATGAGAAAGTTCATCCTGTGAAAGGGGATAAACATGACCGAAAGGCAATTTGCTGTTAGAGAGTAGATCGATAGTGCAATCGTAATCCCTATGGGGAGGCAACACTTGAGCATTTTTCTCAAGGAACACTTCGGACAGATCCTGATAGCATAGTGGTGCAATTTCATCTGACACCACAGACAGAATCTTCCCATAAGATGGGAGGTTACACGTATTCTCACAATAGTGAGAAGGGAAAACCAAAGTCCGTTTTTTCCAATCTATGATTGGTTGGTGTGTGTGTAACCAGGGAAGTCCCAAAATAATAGGAAAATGGGGTGAGGATAGTATGTCAAAGGCAGGGGCGGCTGGTGCTCAAAATTTTTGGGGGGGCGCAAAAAGAAAAATGTAATAGGTATTGCTTCGCGCCAAAAAACGCAGTAAAAAAATTGCGTGACTTTGAAGCTGTGCCCCCTTCAATGCAATGAACACTGTGCTGTGCCCCCTTCAATGCAATGAACACTGTGCTGTGCCCCCTTCAATGCAATGAACACTGTGCTGTGCCCCCTTCAATGCAATAAACACTGTGCTGTGCCCCCACAATGCAGAGTTCAGCGTGCATGCCCCTTTCAATTCAGAGCGCCACAGCATTGTCCCAAATCACTGCAGAGCGCCACAGCATTGTCCCCAATGATTGCAGAGTGCCCACAGCATTGTCCCCCAATGATTGCAGAGTGCCACAGCATTGTACCCCAATGATTGCAGAGTGCCACAGAATTGTACCCCAATGATTGCAGAGTGCCCACAGCATTGTACCCCAATAAATGCAGAGTGCCCACAGCATTGTACCCCAATGATTGCAGAGTGCCCTCAGCATTGTACCCCAATGATTGCAGAGTGCCACAGAATTGTACCCCAATGATTACAGAGTGCCACAGAATTGTACCCCAATGATTGCAGAGTGCCACAGCATTGTACCCCAATGATTGCAGAGTGCCACAGCATTGTACCCCAATGATTGCAGAGTGCCACAGAATTGTACCCCAATGATTGCAGAGTGCCACAGCATTGTACCCCAATGATTGCAGAGTGCCACAGAATTGTACCCCAATGATTGCAGAGTGCCACAGCATTGTACCCCAATGATTGCAGAGTGCCACAGAATTGTACCCCAATGATTGCAGAGTTCCACAGCATTGTACCCCAATGATTGCAGAGTGCCCACAGCATTGTACCCCAATAAATGCAGAGTGCCCACAGCATTGTACCCCAATGATTGCAGAGTGCCCACAGCATTGTACCCCAATAAATGCAGAGTGCCCACAGCATTGTACCCCAATAAATGGAGAGCGCCACAGCATTGTACCCCAATAAATACAGAGCGCCTCAGCATTGTACCCCAATAAATGCAGAGCGCCACAGAATTGTACCCCAATGATTGCAGAGTGCCACAGAATTGTACCCCAATGATTGCAGAGTGCCACAGCATTGTACCCCAATGATTGCAGAGCGCCACAGCATTGTACCCCAATAAATGCAGAGTGCCCACAGCATTGTACCCCAATGATTGCAGAGTGCCACAGCATTGTATCCCAATAAATGCAGAGCGCCACAGCATTGTACCCCAATAAATGCAGAGTGCCCACAGCATTGTCCCCCAATAAATGCAGAGCGCCACAGAATTGTACCCCAATGATTGCAGAGTGCCACAGAATTGTACCCCAATGATTGCAGAGTGCCACAGCATTGTACCCCAATGATTGCAGAGCGCCACAGCATTGTACCCCAATAAATGCAGAGTGCCCACAGCATTGTACCCCAATAAATGCAGAGCGCCACAGCATTGTACCCCAATAAATGCAGAGTGCCCACAGCATTGTCCCCCAATAAATGCAGAGTGCCCACAGCATTGTCCCCCAATAAATGCAGAGTGCCCACAGCATTGTCCCCCAATAAATGCAGAGTGCCCACAATTCGTCCCCCAATCAATGCAGAGTGCCCACAGCATTGTACCCCAATAAATGCAGAGTGCCACAGCAATGTACCCCAATAAATGCAGAGTGCCACAGGATTGTCCCCCAATCAATGCAGAGTGCAGCGTGCGTGCTCCCTTCAATTTAATGCACTTACCTGGCGGCGGCGGCGGCGGGTTCTTCCCTCCTCGATCCAGTCCGTCCTCTCTGCGGCGGCGGCGGGAAGGAGAGCGGCTTCTCCCTCGTCCTCCGAGCGGCGGTGATGGTGAGTGACTGACTCACGCACCGGCACCGCCCCCATTGTGACGTCAGGGATCGGATGTCCTGGATGATGATTGGTCCAGGCTGGAGACTGGACCAATCACAGCCAGGATATCTGAAAGTGGGGGTGTCCAATCGCAAGGACTTGTGATCGGGTTACGCCCCCAGAAGGCTGCCGATCGGCGCCTCTTCTGGGACGTAACCCCCCCCCCCCCCTAGCCACCACTTCCCTTACAAAGGCCGGCGAACCCAATTTTTTTTTTTTTAAACTTTATTTGTTCGCTGTCATTTTTTTTTTTCTTTCTTTTAGGGGTAGGGGGGCGGCGCCCTGGCGCCCGCTATGCACGGGCCGCCACTGGTCAAAGGTGATGATCTCCACATGTGATTCGTTGGTAGTGGCAAGGAGTGCCTGTGTCTGGTTGGTGATTGGACCAGAAGACAGTGGAATACCATTAATGAAACTAACAGAAACAGGCTTAGATTTTGAAATAATAGGTATTTTATTTAAGGTAACAAAGCGTGTATCAATATAGTTTCCACAAGATCCAGTGTCGACCATAGCCTTGGTGGTGATCCTAGTTTGGTCCCACTGTAATATTAAATGAACAAAAAGATAGGGGTTAGAAAAGGAAGTCGTTAATCCTCCCAGCAAGAAGGCGGTGAGCGGGAAGGCCGAAGTTACGCTGCAGCGCTGACAGGCGAGCAGCAGCAGGGTGAGAACGCCGAAAGTGCGCATAGACGGCCCGCACTTTCTGCAGCAGCTCTGACATATCGGGGTAGTTTTTAAGGAAACCCTGCACCACCAAATTCAGCACATGCGCCAGGCAAGGGATGTGCATCAAACCGGCTAGGCCCAGAGCTGCTATGAGATTTCGCCCGTTATCGCACACCACCAGGCCGGGCTTGAGGCTCGCTGGCAGCAACCACTCATCGGTCTGCTGTTCCATGCTCCTCCACAACTCCTGCGCGGTGTGTGGTTTGTCCCCCAAACAGGCAAGTTGTAAAACTGCCTGCTGTCGTTTACCCCTGGCCTTGCTGAAGTTGGTGGTGAAGGTGTTATGCTGTCCGGATGAGGAGGCGGTAGAGGATGAGGAAGCGGAGTAGGAGGAGTTAGGAACAGGAGGCAAACTGAAGCGCCCTGCAATCCTCGGTGGTGGAAGGACATGCGCCAAATTGCTATCCGCCTCAGGCCCATCCGCCAATGCATTTACCCAGTGTGCCGTTAGGGAGATATAACGCCCCTGACTGTGCTTACTGGTCCACGTATCGGTAGTTAGGTGGACCTTGCCAGAGATGGCGTTGCGCAGTGCACACCTGATTTTTTCCCCCACTTGGTTGTGCAGGGAAGGGATGGCTTGCCTGGAAAAGTAGTGGCGGCTGGGCACGACGTACTGTGGGACAGCCACCGACATAAGGTTTTTAAAACTGTGCGTCTCCACCAGACGGAATGACAGCATTTCAAAGGCCAAGAATTTTGAAATGCTGGCATTCAGGGCCAGGGATCGCGGGTGGGTAGGGGGGTACTTCCTCTTCCTCTCAAGTGTTTGGGAGATGGAAAGCTGAACGCTTCCACGGGACATTGTGGAGATGGTTGGTGACCCAGGTGGTGGTGTTGCTGACAGATCCTCTGTTTGCGGGGTGGCAGGTGCCGATATCACTACAGATGTGGCTGGAGCGGCCGAGACTGCAGCAGAAGAGGAAGCAGGATGAGCCAAAGATGTTTCTTGGTTTTGAAGGTGTCTACTCCACTTCAGCTCGTGCTTTGCACTTAGATGCCTGATCATGCAGGTTGTGCTCAGGTTCGCTTCAGGCTCTGATTGCACAGGGTGCAAACCACTCGTGTCCTGTCATCAGCACATTTTCTAAAGAACTTCCACGCTAGAGAACTCCTTTGAGCTGACTTTGGTGCGCTCGTTCCCTTGCTGCGTTGGGCAGTAGCGGGCGTAGTGTCTAGGGCACGGCCGCTCCGCTTCTGCACCCTGCTCCCTCTTCTGCTGTGCTGGTGGCTCTGTGCGACCACCGCCTCTTCCTCCAAACTACTCAGGTCACCTGCATGACCTTCTGCGATGGTCCTTGCATGTACTCATCTTGAGAAATAAGTGGTTGGGCATCGCTGCACTCAATCTCTTCAACTTCTGGGGCAGGGCTAGGTGGATGGCCCTGGGAAACCCTGCTGACAGAGTCCTCAAAAAGAAGAAGAGACTGCTGTATGGATTGGGGCTCAGACTGCTTGCCTGATTTCCAAGGGGGTGAGGTGAAAGACGGTTGGACATTGGCTGCATGTGCCAACTCTGACCTTTCTGCAGTAGACTGGGTGGGAGACAATGTGAAGGAACCGGAGGCACTGTCAGCAACCCAATCTACTATCGCCTGTACTTCTTCAGGCCTCATCACGTCTAGAGGCGCATGATGCCCTACCAAATACTGATGCAGGTTCTGTCGCCTACTCACACTTGTGGAAGGTGCGTGTAGCTGGCACAGATCGACCACGTCCTCTCCTTGCAACAGGAGCTCTACCAGCAGCACCACGACCCAGGCCACGGCCCCTATTTGGCGGTTTCCTCATATTTCTGTAATTTATGATCTTGCCCTAGAAAGGTGTTTATTGAATAGCGGAACAAAACAACAACAGTATCGCACGGGTGTATCTCACAGTCAAATAGCAAACTATGCCGCAATTTTATGTTTTTTACCCCAAAAGGGTGTATATTGAATAGCGGAATAGGAAAAAGGATAAAAAAACGGTGTATCTCACACGTACAAACACAGACTGGGCCCGGATTCAAATTTTTTGTACCCTAAAGGCAGGATGAGGAAGAGGAGTAGGAGGAGTTGGGAACAGGAGGCAAACTGAAGCGCCCTGCAATCCTCGGCGGTAGAAGGAGATGCGCCAAACCAATTTAAAAAGGTGTATCTCACATGTACCGGTACAGACTATCCCGCAATTTAATTTTTTACACTCAAACAGGGCGTATATTGAATAGCGGAATAGGACAAATTTTACAAAACGGTGTATCTCACACGTACAAACACCAACTAGGCCCCGATTACAATTTTTTGTACCCTAAAGGCAGGATGAGGAAGAGGAGTAGGAGGAGTTGGGAACAGGAGGCAAACTGAAGCGCCCTGCAATCCTCGGCGGTAGAAGGAGATGCGCCAAACCAATTTAAAAAGGTGTATCTCACATGTACCGGTACAGACTATCCCGCAATTTAATTTTTTACACTCAAACAGGGTGTATATTGAATAGCGGAATAGGACAAATTTTACAAAACGGTGTATCTCACACGTACAAACACCAACTAGGCCCCGATTACAATTTTTTGTACCCTAAAGGCAGGATGAGGAAGAGGAGTAGGAGGAGTTGGGAACAGGAGGCAAACTGAAGCGCCCTGCAATCCTCGGCGGTATAAGGAGATGCGCCAAACCAATTTAAAAAGGTGTATCTCACATGTACCGGTACAGACTATCCCGTAATTTAATTTTTTACACTCAAACAGGGTGTATATTGAATAGCGGAATGGGACAAATTTTACAAAACGGTGTATCTCACACGTACAAACACCAACTAGGCCCCGATTACAATTTTTTGTACCCTAAAGGCAGGATGAGGGAGAGTAGTAGGAGGAGTTGGGAACAGGAGGCAAACTGAAGCGCCCTGCAATCCTCGGCGGTAGAAGGAGATGCGCCAAACAAATTTAAAAAGGTGTATCTCACATGTACCGGTACAGACTATCCCGCAATTTAATTTGTTTACACTCAAAGAGGGTGTATATTGAATAGCGGAATAGGACAAATTTTACAAAACGGTGTATCTCACACGTACAAACACCAACTAGGCCCCGATTACAATTTTTTGTACCCTAAAGGCAGGATGAGGAGTAGGAGGAGTTCGGAACAGGCAGGAGGCAGACTGAAGCACCCTCAAATCCTCGGCAGTATGAGGTGCGCCCCAAAAATTGGAAAGGTGTATCTCACACGTACCGACACAGACTATCACGCAATTTAATTGTTTATACCCAAAGGTTTTGATCAAATAGCGGAATAGAAAATATGATCCAAAAAAAGTGTATGAATATCACACGTACACAACCACACTAGGCCCCAATTACTATTGTTTGTACCCCTAAAGGCAGGATGAGGAGTAGGAGGAGTATGGAACAGGCAGCACCCTCAAATCTTCAGAAGTATGAGATGAACCCCAGAAACTTGGAAAGGTGGATCTCTCCCACACGTACCAACACAGACTATCCCCCAATTTAACTGATCCCCAAAGGTTTTTGATTAAATAGCGGAATAGAAAATATGATCCAAAAAAGTGTATGTATCTCACACGTACACAACCACACTAGGCCCCAATTACTATTGTTTGTACCCCTAAAAGGCTGGATGAGGAGTAGGGGGGAGTATGGAACAGGCAGCACCCTCAAATCTTCAGAAGTATGAGATGAACCCCAAACACTTGGAAAGGTGGATCTCTCCCACACGTACCAACACAAACTATCCCCCAATTTAACTGATCCCCAAAGGTTTTTGATTAAATAGCGGAATAGAAAATATGATCCAAAAAAGTGTATGTATCTCACACGTACACAACCACACTAGGCCCCAATTACTATTGTTTGTACCCCTAAAAGGCTGGATGAGGAGTAGGGGGGAGTATGGAACAGGCAGCACCCTCAAATCTTCAGAAGTATGAGATGAACCCCAAACACTTGGAAAGGTGGATCTCTCCCACACGTACCAACACAGACTATCCCCCAATTTAACTGATCCCCAAAGGTTTTTGATTAAATAGCGGAATAGAAAATATGATCCAAAAAAGTGTATGTATCTCACACGTACACAGCCACACTAGGCCCCAGTTACTATTGTTTGTACCCCTAAAAGGCTGGATGAGGAGTAGGGGGGAGTATGGAACAGGCAGCACCCTCAAATCTTCAGAAGTATGAGATGAACCCCAAAAACTTGGAAAGGTGGATCTCACACGTACCAACACAGACTATCCCCCAATTTAACTGATCCCCAAAGGTTTTTGATTAAATAGCGGAATAGAAAATATGATCAAAAAAGTGTATGTATATCACACGTACACAACCACACTAGGCCCCAATTACTATTGTTTGTACCCCTAAAAGGATGGATGAGGAGTAGGGGGAGTATGGAACAGGCAGCACCCTCAAATCTTCAGAAGTATGAGATGGCCATAAAGTCTGTAACTACTAAATAATTAAAGCCATGCTAAGATGTGTACAGATACTAATGTCATCAGTTCAACCCTCTGTCTTTCATGAGCTTGAGTACGGCCGTCTGCAAGTTAATTGGCTCAGGTTGATTGAGCCATTGTCATCTGTTAACCGCTTGCCGACTGCTCACAGTATATTTACTGCGGCAGTCAGCCCCTCACAAGCAGAGTGACGTAGGTCTACGTCGCTAGCCTGTGAGGCTCTGGGGGGCGAGCGCGCGCCCGCGGAGGCGCGCTCCCGCTCCCGCGCGGTCACGGGATGAACTCAAATTGGTGTGGTCATTCAACCCCTGACCTGTGTGTAGTAATTTGATGAGGAGGGGTATGTGCTCATGTGTGTATAAATTGAGTGTGTGTCTTTTTAATAAACAGTTTGTTTTATCCCATCATGAAGTCTGGACTCATGTGTTGTTCACTTCTTGATGTGTTCACTTCTTGATGGTATTGTCACTGGGATTTCGGGAGAAGCTGCACGGATCTCTCTCATAGAGACTATAGGATCCGTTACATTCACTTATGTGAGAGACAGGAGGTCCTGAGGAAGCAGTGTTTTCTGCAAAACGAGTAGATCTAGGCTCTCTATTTAGACCAATAGCCATGCATATTTGCAGTGGACAATGTTTGTTGGTATTAACCACTTTATGTCTGCTCACTGAGCTGCTACTGCGGCACAGTGGTTCGTTATCGTCTGGCGACGTAGACCTACATCAGCAGACATTCCCCACTCTCGGCGGCCCGCGCGCGCCGCCGGAGGCTCGCTCCCGCTGTATTCAGTTACAGCGGGAGTCGGGCCAGGGGAGGAGCGGCGGTGATCACCGCCGCTCTTCCCCGATCGTCGGGGATCTAGTGTGGAAATCCGCCGGCTTATGTAAACAAAGCGGGCGGATCTCCTAAGTGACAGGCAGGGTCAGATTGCAGGGTTCAGCATAGCTGAATCTGCGATCTGTCCCTGTGTCACTTAGTCACCTCCCCCCACACACGTCACTAAGCACCAGGCATACATTAACCCCTCCCTCTCTAATAAAAATGAACCCCTTCCCTGCCAGTGTAATTTTTACACTAACAGTGCATATGTATAGCACTAATTACTGTAGTAATCTCACTGGTACCCCCAAAAGTGTCAAAAATGTCAGTCAAGGGTCCGATCTGTCCGCCGCAATGTCGCAGTCCCGCAAAAAAATCACAAATCGCCGCCATTACTCGTTAAAAAAAAAACACCAAAAATGACAGAAATCTTTCCCTTAGTAAACGCAATAACTTTTGCGCAAACCAATCAAAATACGCTTATTGCGATATGTTGCAGAAAACAAGTTGGCCTAAAATGTTAAAAAAAATGTATTTTTACATTTTTTTTGGGGGGGGGGGGGGGAAATTTCATATAAAAAAATGTGAAAAATATTGTTATTTTTTTTCAAAATTGTCACTCTTTTTTTGTTTATAGCGCAAAAAGTAAAAATCGCACAGGTGATCAAATACCACCAAAAGAAAGCTCTATTTGTGGGGGAAAAATATGGGGCCATAAATTTAATTTGGGTACGGCGTCACACGACCGCGCAATTGTCCATTAAATTAACGCAGTGCCGAATCGCAAAATATGGCCTGGTCAGGAATGGGGGTAAAATCTTGCGGTCTTAAAGCGGTTAAAAATACGCTCATTGAGAAATTTGTCAAAGACATGTAGCTAAATACATTTTGGCCTAAATATATGACAAAAATTGAATATATTGGATATTTTTTAACTGTCAAAGTAGAAAAATATTGTTATTTTTTCAAAATTGTCGCATTTTTTTATTAATATCGTAAAAAATAAAAATCACAGAGATGATCAAATACCACCAAAAGAAAGCTCTGTTTGTGGGGAAAAAAAAGGACATAAATTCCGTTTGGGTACGGAGTTGCATGACCGCGAAATTGTCAGTTAAAGTCGCACAGTGCCGAATCGCAAAAAGTGGCCTGGACGTAAGACAGCAAAATCCTCCGGTGGTAAAGTGGTTAATATGACATTTGATATTCGTTTTTAGACATTTTATTGTTAGAAATACATTTTTGTATTTTTCTATATATGAATGTATCTGCCTGATCACTGGAAGGGTATTTAAAGTCGTACCATTTACTCTTTTGACCTATAAAAATTAGAGAAACAGTGGCTGCAGCTGATTGGCTTGGTTACAATAAGCCTGCCCATACATGAATTGAGTCGGCCGGTCCCTGCTGAACAAGCCAAACTTCAACCCATGTATGGCTGACTTTAGACAGAAAATGTGTAGAGGTACACTAATAGGAATAGGCTGATAGTAGGAGAGAACATAGTGACCGAGAGATGAGCTTATCTGTCTGCTGCTTCTCCATTTACACTCAAGTCACAGGCTGGAGGAGGGACAAGACCTGTAGGTGTTACCTAACTGCAACAGGGAAACATTAGGTCTCTTCCGAGAGAGAGCTGAGGACTTACTGGACAGAAGTGCAAATCCTTTAGCAGGTAAAACAGCTCATAAAATCTATTTATCTATCTATCTATCTATCTATCTATCTATCTATCTATCTATCTATCTATCTATCTATCTATCTATCTATCTATCTATCTATCTATCTATCTATCTATCTATCTATCTATCTATCTATTCAATTTATATTTATAAATATTTATTATTTAGTCTTCTAGAAGTTTTAAAACTCCATACTATTTCATAAGATGGCTTTATCACAAAAATGCTTAAAATAGAAAAAAGAAATGAAAGTTAAGTGCTGCGGTGTATTATTTGTCAAACTGGTAACTGCTATGCCCATTATGTAATTATTCATGTAATTTTCAGCAGCTTTGAATTTCTCCATGGATTCATTATATGAATCTGCAATAACAGAAATAAACATGGGATTTCTTTTTTTTGCTATTATTATTCAGTTCCTTATTGAATTCCACTGTGCCGCAGAACAGCCTCAGACTACATCAGACAAAAGCCTTAATGATGTCTAAAACATTAAAGATGTCTTTTGAAATACAATATATCAAAATGATTATACATACATTAAATGACTATAATGAGGTCCAAAAAATGTTTTGTTGTTCGGGAAATCCTTAATTCACACCTTGCCTACTAATACAGAACAATCCATAGTACAATGTTTCCATTAATCTAATGTTATCAGACCAGACTATTAAATGATGACCCTACAACTAACCCTCATACCTTCATCTAAATCATGGGTGTCCAACCTTCTCTGGGCTACACTGAGTGTAGAGAAATTTTCTCGGGCCTCATATAAAATATATACTATTAGTTAAGGTATACGAGTAATAAAACACAGCCGCACCCTTCCCGTGCTGCTGCGCCCCCCCCCCCAAACACTAATTTAACACAACTAGTGGATGATGCCCTCCGAGGCTGCCTCTGTGACCGTGCCCCCGACTCTACTTCCTTCCCAGCAAAAAAATAAATAAAAATTGTGAGGGGGCAGTGGGCCGCATTGCCCGCGGTTCTGGGCTGCATGCGGCCCCCGGGCCGCAGGTTGGACATGCCTGATCTAAATGATACTTTATATTGCATTAGCTGAAACCTTCCCCTCTTTCTCCAGCTATTAGATAACAGATGACCACCATCTATACAAGTACTGCTCAATGCTTGTCCTTCCATCCAATGCTGCTAACCCAACCTTAAAGCGTTTGTTACTCCAGCACTTCATATTCCTGATAAGCTGGGCTTCCATTATGCCCCCAATTACCTTTCAGGAGGGATGGGCCACCTCCAGGCTCACCTGCCCCCTATCTATCCATTAGCTTGCATGTGCTCCCACTGTGGAGACTCTTTAAAATTCATTAGAGTTAGGACTGCAGGTAACAGGGAGCCTTGACGTGGCCCTGCAGCTTTCACATGCGTTTGCAAATGTGTGTTAACTAAACCCCTGTATTGACGCAAACTGTTAGACAGGCCAATTTGGTTGGTAAGCAGACTGGTTGGCAAATTGAACTGGGAATTTTATCTTTGTTTGTTTCATGTGCGTTGCCCTTCCATGTGTTCTTTGCTATGAAGGCCAGTTATAGGTGGGGGCAGAGGCCATTTTCTTTGTTGTATATGTGTACTGGTGAGTGGACATACTGGGTGCCTTTGCTGTAATACTATCAGCTGGGCTTCCATTATGCCCCCAATTACCTTTCAGGAGGGATGGGCCACCTCCAGGCTCACCTGCCCCCTATCTATCCATTAGCTTGCATGTGCTCCCACTGTGGAGACTCTTTAAAATTCATTAGAGTTAGGACTGCAGGTAACAGGGAGCCTTGACGTGGCCCTGCAGCTTTCACATGCGTTTGCAAATGTGTGCTAACTAAACCCCTGTATTGACGCAAACTGTTAGACAGGCCAATTTGGTTGGTAAGCAGACTGGTTGGCAAATTGAACTGGGAATTTTATCTTTGTTTGTTTCATGTGCGTTGCCCTTCCATGTGTTCTTTGCTATGAAGGCCAGTTATAGGTGGGGGCAGAGGCCATTTTCTTTGTTGTATATGTGTACTGGTGAGTGGACATACTGGGTGCCTTTGCTGTAATACTATCAGCTGGGCTTCCATTATGCCCCCAATTACCTTTCAGGAGGGATGGGCCACCTCCAGGCTCACCTGCCCCCTATCTATCCATTAGCTTGCATGTGCTCCCACTGTGGAGACTCTTTAAAATTCATTAGAGTTAGGACTGCAGGTAACAGGGAGCCTTGACGTGGCCCTGCAGCTTTCACATGCGTTTGCAAATGTGTGCTAACTAAACCCCTGTATTGACGCAAACTGTTAGACAGGCCAATTTGGTTGGTAAGCAGACTGGTTGGCAAATTGAACTGGGAATTTTATCTTTGTTTGTTTCATGTGCGTTGCCCTTCCATGTGTTCTTTGCTATGAAGGACAGTTATAGGTGGGGGCAGAGGCCATTTTCTTTGTTGTATATTCCTGATAAGAGCCTGCTGTGCCACGCACTTGTATGAGAAAATATCCTGTTGTCTTTGTATTGCTTCCTTTATGTGAAATCCCTGGTGTCCCTGCTAATCTCCTAGCTTTCCTATTAAAAATTGACCACACTAAGCAGGAGTGCATAGCATGGTCAGTTCTCTAGCTATGCTGGAAACTCAGTATCCTCTCCTCAATGATCAGACTTGTCCTGACATGACCCTGCTGCACAGGCATTTACTGGGAAGCTTAGTGTACTGTTGCTTCTCCTCCCCCAGCTCCTACGCAGCTGAGAACAGAGGGAATGTGATCACTTATAAAAAAGGGCAGCAGCAAGATTTGTGTTGTGAAGCTGTATGAAATCTGTAAAAATATGTGCATGGCCACTCTTAGCATATACAGAAATCATATTCACCAGGCCCATACTGGGGATCTGGGGATTTTAGACTGAGCAGCCCAGGGGTAGTTGGGTTGGGGGAGCAGGTGTTTGCATGTTGGCGATGGGATTTGGGCTTCCAGGGTGTGTGGATTCGGTTACTGTACCTTTTTTTAGTTTAATGTGACAGATTGGGGCCAAAGCTAGATATAATGAAGTACTCACAAAGCCAGTTATTAAGCAAAACTTCTTTATAATTGGCTCTGAAATGTTTTGCAACTGGCTCTGCGAGTAATACTTTACAACTGGCTTTGTTAGTACTGCAATGACAGTTATAAAGCATCACCCACGGAGCCAGTTATATAGGAGTATTTCTTTAAACTGGCTTTTTGAGTATTACATTTAGTAGTGCTTACAAAGGCTGTTCAATAGTTCATCATTCACAGTAAACTTTCCTGGGTAGAACAGTCTTTCCTTAAGCCCACATTCACATTGGTCAGATTTGACATGTCAAATTGGAGTCAATTGCCAGCAAGGGCACATCCAAATCGGTGCAACGCCGCTCCGATTCCCAAAAGTAGTTTCTGCACTACTTTTGGTGATTTTGGGGGGGGGGGGCAGTTTCAATAGACATCTGTGCAGGAACCCTCCCCTGCATCCCACACATCCACCTGTAGCAGGCCTTAAATCCCGCATATGCGGCACGTCCACCCGCGGCCGACCCTGCATGTCACAGTTAATTCTTTCTAAGACATGCATCATGGCTGCTCTTACCCACCGAGTAAATGCCCGGTGTGCCTTTATGGCTAGTCCAGGCCTGATATTCAGTACACCTTTGAAACACATGCACATTTCTCTATGTTTTATACCTTTTAATAACTCTGCAAGTACAAAAAAAAAATCCATCGTTCTGCTGTAAATCCAATGTACTGCTAACTCATGTTTGAACTGACACAGTAGCTTGGAATATCAGCCCTGACAACTTTTTCCTTGCCTTACAGTACATTCCCCCTATCCTCAACTCCATAACGTAAGGGTATGGTGTTCTGTAGTCCAGCAGGGGAGAACTGAGGCAGGGCAGCTCAAGAAGGAAACTAGGAACTTACTGGGTCCATGCAGGGCTGTAGATGGTTTTTTTTTTTTGGGGGGGGGGGGGGGTTCAGCCAATGGCAGCCAGAGGAAAATAGTTAAGTGGCGTGGCAATTAGTGGGTGTGGTAAAATTGTGCTAACAGTGGGTGGGCTTAAAACTTGAGCCTACTCACTGTGTACATCTAAACATCTGCAACAGTTCTTGTACCCAAAAAATATTATTTAATTACTGTGCCACAAGCAGACACATCTAAAGCTAAGCAAAACAATTTGTAAAAAAATGAATCTCCACCATTTTCAATTATTTTCTGTACACAGCCTACCTTAAAAAGAATTTAATTAACACAGTCACTGACTAATAAGCAATCAGGAATTATTGTATTTTATATATAGCATAAATAGTGCAGTTATTTGCAAGGTTGTTAGTGTGTAACGCATAGAGCACAGGGGTCAGAAGTGCCTTATGTACAGAGCACAAGAATTAGGAGTGCTTAACGCACAGAGCACAGGAGTGAGGAGTGGCTAATGCACAGAGCGCAGGGGTTAGGAGTGTGTCATACACAAAAGCAAGGGTTAGGAGTGTGTAATGCACATAGCACCAGGGTCAGAAGTGCAGAATCAAGATAGATCTTCCCCCAGTACAGGTCTTCCCCCCAGTACAGCTCTCGCCACTACAGATCTTGCTCACCAGTATGCATCTTTCCCCTGTAACGCCCCCTCCCCAAGACAGATCTTTTCCCCTTTGTACATCTCTCCCTGTACAGATTCCCCCCCTAAGTACAGATCCCCCAGTAGCGCTCCCCCCAGTACACATTTCCCCTTAGTACAGCCCCATTACAGATTACAGTCCAGTACGGATCTCCCCACTACAGATCTTCCTCCCCAGTATGCATCTTTCCCCTGTACAGCTCCCCCCGAAACAGATCTTTTCCCCCAGTACAGGACCCCCTTTTAGCACAGCTACCCTCAGCACAGGTCCCTCCAGTACAACCTCCCCAGTACAGGCTCCCCCTTCCTCCAGTAAAGCTCCCCCCCAGTACAGATACTCTCCCCTTAGTACAGATCCCCCCCCAGTACATCTCCCCAAAACAGATCTCTTCCCCCCCCCTAGTGCACATCTACCCCCAGTACAGCTCTCCCTCAGTACCAGTCTCCCTCCAGTTTCGATCTCCCCCCCCCCCGTACAGATTGCCTCTACTCAGTATAGGTTCCTCCAGCACAGATCCCCCAGTAATACAGCTTTCTCCAGTACAGACCCCCCCCCTCCCAAGCATAATGCCTGTAAAAACCTTCAAATGTATGACTGGGTAAATGAAAAAAAAACAAACATATTTTTTTCCCCCAATAACAGGCCAACACCTCAAGCGCTCCCACTTTCTCTCATAAGGGTTCAGTGCATTATTCTTGTTCATATCAGTAGCTCTCCTTATTATTTCTGATTAGAAAAAACAGAATCTCTGTAGTGATGATAGGTATACAGGGATCATGTGATCTTCGTTGCCTGGGCTGGGAACTGGGTAGTGCTGGCTTGGGTGAATGTTAGTAATAAGTCCAGTTTAAATGTAAATGATGTAAATTGTATTATACCAGCTAAGTAGAACAAAGAATCAACTTTATTTTATGGAACAGAAATCGATAAACAAGTTCTGAAATTGAAATATTATTTATATTTATGACAAACCATTTTTTGCATTACAACCTGTAACTCTTTATTTCTTAAACTGTATATGATGGGATTAAAAAAGGGTGTGAAAACAATATACAACAAAGACAGGGCTTTGTTGATGCCTGTGAAATGTCCTTTGGTAGGAACCATATAGACTATAATGAGAGTCCCATAATATGTACACACTACAATTAAGTGAGAACTGCATGTAGAGAAGGCTTTCTGTCTGCCCGCTTTAGAGGGAATCTTCAGTATCGTCAGGAAAATATTGACGTAAGTCATCATAATGAATAAAAAGGGAAAGAGAATGATGGGTATTGAACACAAAATTATTTCTGTTTCTACAAAATAAATATCAGAACACGAAAGCTTAAGGAAAGGGGCCAAGTCACAGAAGAAATGATCAATTGTGTTAGGACCACAGTACTCTAGTGTGCTCACCAAAATTCCCGGTATTAGAGTTACGCAAAAACCTAACATCCAAGACCAAGCGACCAAATGGAGACGGAGCTGGACGCCCATGATTGAAAGGTAATGTAGAGGATAACATATGGCTAAGTATCGATCATAGGACATCACTGTAAGTAAGAAAGATTCTGTAGACGTTGAGCAACCAAAGAGGTAGAATTGGAGAAAACATTCCACCACTGGCATGGAAACCACCTCTAAGAGTAAAATGTGTAACATGTTTGGGATGATATTGGTGGTGCAGAATACATCACATAATGAGAGGTGGCTCAAGAAGAAATACATAGGTGACTGGAGTTTTTCACTCAATAATACAAGCATCATGATGAGAAAATTCCCAGATAAGATAACAATGTAAATTATGAGAAAGAAGCAGAAGAGTGGAATTCGAAGACTTTGGGCATTCTGAAACCCAAGAAGCTGGAAGAACAATACGGAAGATTGATTCTTCTGCATGGCCTGGAATTATAAAAGCAGTGTTAATCATATTAGCATTAATGACATATATCTGATATATGCAACTTGAAAAGATTGTTAGCAATTTGGTTCATACCATTTAGAATGGGTACAGAAGAGTAGATTCCTTCATCAACACCAACTGGAGCTGTTGCCATAATCACCATAATATCTGTGCTTTCAAATCATGTTGCCAACCCCCTTTTCTTTTTCTTTTTTACAATTCAAACGGTTCCTTTATTGAAATAAATGGAATGACGCATTCACAAATTGGACAGCATATACAAGAGAGTAAGAGCAACCAACATAATGCATTAACAACGGAAATCAAACAGTCCAGCATAGCAGGTCATATAGCAAACAATCATCCCCATGCCCTCAGTCCCGGAAGCACCAGGAGTATCACTGGACAGGCAGCCGCTAATAGCCTAAAGGTGCCAGCCAAGGCTGCCATACCCTGTCAAACTTTGTAGGACAGTTTCTCAGCAAGTAGGTCAACTTAAACAACGGCAGAACTGCATCAATAGAGTGCTCCCAGGAGACCACCGAGGGGGGAGAAGGGGCAATCCATTTCAGAACAATTCAACCCCCTTTTCTTAATAAAAAATGTTACTTTTCTAAAGAGAAAAGGAAACAATACTTTAAAGTGCATGTAAACTCAAAAGAATTAACTTTTTCGTTCTCTTAAATATACTATTATACTGTACTATTAAAAGTGGTGTGGTAAATCAGAATAATAAGTGATAAAAATACCTGTTGCTCATGTTAGAATTTCAAAGCTTTTTATTATGCCCTATTTACACTTCCTGCATTATCTGAAGGAGACCCTCCCAGCTGTTATCTTCCATTACAAAACAGTTTGTTCCTTTGTTGTAGAGTAGCAGAATAAGTGGAATTCAGTAGTTTATAAAACAGACAAGTGGTCAGGGCTAATACCTAGAGCAGTGATGGTGAACCTTGGCACCCCAGATGTTTTGGAACTACATTTCCCATGATGCTCAACTACACTGCATGAGCAATATGGGAAACGTAGTTCCAAAACATCTGGGGTGCCAAGGTTCGCCATCAGTGACCTAGAGTCTATGTTTAAAAAAATTGCTGAGCAAATGCCTCAAGCATTTGCACTGCTGTCACATATGTTCATCATAGTTTATATTTATTTTCCTATGATTTCTATGAAATTTAGTCCAGAAAAACAAATGTGCTGTCATTCAACAAAAGCAAATTAAAATAGCATTTCTGGCAGATCAATAGGTATTTTTCTGTACTTGCAGCATCTTTAAAGGGATAAAACATGGGAAAATGTGAATGTTCGAAGGAGTACTGTGTATGTTTTTGAATTTTGCGCCTTATCTATGTCCTACTTTTTTGTTTGAGATATTTATATTTTCCTGGTTCATGTTTTTTTTTTTTTTCATATCGGTGATTGATTTTCCGTTAATAATTGTATGTAAAAATCTGGCATGCAGGTTGTACCCAAGCTGATCCCTGCTAGGGGTATATTTAGAAAACAGATAATGTGACATTCACCAAACATTTACATTATCTGTTTTCTAAATGTACCCCTAGCAGGGATCAACTTGGGTACAACCTGCATGCCAGATTTTTACATGTGATTATTGCCGTAGTGATTGTAGCCATTAGCTGTAATCACTGTGTTCTCCCGGTAGGGACCGCATCCTGCAACCCCAACCCGCACCGCCCCCCCGTGCACAGTGTTTCAGGAGGGACTGTGTTGATGGCTGAATCGAGCGATTCCCATGGTTGCAAGAAAGAAAATTGCACAATTTATGGTCGGCCTTAGGGTGCTGGGATCCATGGTTGACAAAACATTGCAGCATCAGGATGTCGACTCCAAGGTCTCCTGTTTCAGTAAAGCTAAAAAGAATAAAAGAATACTTTGTTTTGTAAAGCGCTGTATGTAAAACAGGATTGCATTATTGTGTCATCTAAACTGAACAGTTTTAGCCTTTGTTCGGGCTTTTATTTCCCTGTGATAGGTGCTTTGATCTATATACATTTCATTCCTGCTGAATAGAAGAAATGGGAAAAGAGGAATGCATTGTCATATTTTTCAAAAACGGGGCACATCTCAAGGTTTTGTTGTGTCCAAGAGGAGATGTGGCTTTTAATAAATCACATGACATTCCACTAGTAACACATTTCCATCAACATTCTAATATTGTTCAACAGGACTATTACCTGTATATATTTTTCTGAATTTAAAATTAAGAGAAATACCAATATTTGTGGATGTCTACAGTATGTTGATCTATAATATTTTCCTTGAATTTTAGGTTTAATTTTGAATAAGATTATCTTGCAAGTTAAGTCAAGTGTTTCTATGTATGTACCTTTCATTTTTAAATTATGGAATCCAAGGGATTGATTTACTAAAGGCAAATAGACTGTTCACACTGAAAAGGGAAGTTGCACTTTACAAGTGCTTTTTCTCCATATCTTAGTGAATGGGGCGAATCTCTGCTGATTTCCATGATTCAATCATGTACTAGCAATAAATGTTTGTGTTCATACACGTGATTAGGTATGCTTTTCAAAATGAAATTTCACTACATTCACTGAGCTCTGGGGAAAATTCCCTTGAATAGTGCAACTTCCCTTGCATGGATGCACCTCATAGGTTTATTACTTATTTGAGATTTTTAATACCATTTTTTGCTTTATATATCATTTATTGTATATATTTTTAAAGACAGAAAGGCTGATTTACTAAAGGAGTTGAGACTTTTTGCTAAAAAGTGTAATGATTCAGTTATCAAATCATGTGCAGAAAGATAAACAGTAATTCGCTTTTTCACATAACCAAAATTTCACGTGAAAAGCAAATTACTGTTTACTTATTTTATCCACACACTAGATTATCAATTTTTTCCTTGAATTATCTTGAATTTCCCCTCTTTTTGAATGAAGATTCTTAATTTGTCGGGGAGTATGTAATTGTTGAGTCACCCTATAGGGGGTACATTTAAAAAAAAAAATAATAATAATTATCATTTAACCAAATCTGAATGATAGAATTAGTCCTATGTTATTTTATATAGCAGTATTTTATATCCTGGCTCACAGAGGTATCACAATCCAGTAAAGTGTGACAAAAACCTTTCAAAATTCTTGGTTGTTCTTGTAGCTCTTTAAAAAAAAAACATAAAATGTATTAATTATTAAATAAAATAGTAACAATTATTTTATATCAAGAACAGACTAAATACTTAAAAACATTTCGCTATGGTTGCCATTGGACAATTGGACATACATACACAAGTCAAGCACTTGGTGAATTTTTTGGTAGCTTTAGAATTACTCATGCATATTCGGATCTACTGCACAGCAGCAGAATAGCCAATAACTTGTAAGCTTCACAACTTTAAAAATAGGTAGCATACTTTTCAGTCTGAATTTTATACATTTACCACCATTACAAGTATGAAACCAAATCCCCATTTTTTTCTTGTGATTTTTACTATTTATTTCTATTTTTTCATCCTGGGTTTTCTACAAGTAACCCCTTCCTTTCATATTATTTTTGCGTTCTACCATAAAGCGTATTTCCACTTTTCCATTTAAATTTGAGAAAAACCCCAAAATATGTTTTGTATGTGTTCCCATTCACCCTGCATAACTATTTTTTTATTATTTTTCTTACCTTTCAGATGTTTCTGGGGAGAAGGTGTCATGGCTAATTCTAAGAAATTGTGGACAGCACACAGTGTCTTTGTCCCTAAATTGACTGATCTATCCCTCATTAAAATACAATGCAGGAGGGTGGTTTGAAAGGGTGTCTCGCAAGCAATGATTGGAGTTTTCAAGATTTGCTATTCAAGAAACACAAAGAAACGGCAATGTTGAGGACTATAGATGCAGTGGTCATGTTTACTTACTTTCGAAATCAGAAGATGTACAGCAGTGTCATCAGTACAGAACTGGCAGAAACCAGTGAAACCAAGATACATTCATCTACTGTCCAGAGAAGTCTGTAGAGAAGTGGTCTCTTTACAAGAGTTGTGGCCAAAAAGCCATAACTCTAATGGGGACAAGACTAAACTCAACTACGCACGAAAACATGGGAACTGGGGTGCAGAAAAATGTCAGCAGGTGCACTAGGCTGATGAGCCAAAATGTGAAATATTTGGCTGTAGCAGGAGGCAGTGTGTTCGCTGAAGAGGTGGACAACAGGAAAATAATGAGTGTCTGCAGGCAACAGTGAAACATGGTAGAAGTTCCTTGCAAGTTTGGGGCTGCATTTCTGCAAATGGAGTCGGAGATTTGGTCAGGATAAATGGTGTCCTCAATGCTTAGAAATACAGGCAGGTACTTATCCATCATACCATATTATCAGGGAGGTGTGTGATTGGCCCCATATTTATTCTGCAGGAGGACAATAACCCCAAACATACAGCCCCCTCCCCATGATCGAGTCTGTCTGTGATTACATGAAGAGACAGAAGGATTTGAGGCAGCCTACATCCACAGAAGATCTGTTAGTTCTCCAAGATGTTTGAAACAACCTACCTGCCAAGATCCTTCAAAAACTGTGTGCAAGTGTACCTAGCAGAATTGATGCTCATTTGAAAGCAAAGGGTGGTCACACAAAATATTGATTTGATTTGTATTTCTTTTCTGATCATTTGTTTTTCATTTTGTAAATTGGTAAAAATAAATTATTAACATTCCTACAGTATTTCTGAAAGCATTTTTAAAATACTGCATTTTTTATACCTGCCTAAAACGTTTGTACAGTGGTGTATATATTAGAATACAAGAATTCCTCTTTTCTTTCTAGAGTTTACTTACCAAAGAGTGTGACCTGTTTTGAAAAAGTTTCAAGAATGGAGACTTACATTTCTATATATTAAACATTAGCTAGAGATATGGTCAATTAACAGAGGGTGTGTATACGGCTCTAGCAGTGTTTATAACAGGATTGTCTAAGATTTTCTTACAGTTTGTACTAATAACTGTTTATATATATTAGTGTTTTTTATACAGTTAATCAGGTAGTTCCCAGAAGATCTGCAGTCAGTCCACTGAGAAATTCACATGTTTACTAAAATGATCTCATTATAAGGAAGACATCAATTAGGTGCAATAACAACTAATTATTAAAACTATACAGGGAATAGATGTGCTAAATGTGTATCAAATGGATAAAATAAGTCAACAATAGAGTTCAGGAAAACTTAAATATGTGTGGTGTAATAGTAAAGTAATATGGGTATTTGATTAGAATAAGAACTATGACTATGCCAGTGGGTGTACTATTGAGTTTTGGTTAGAGAAGAAGAGTCACAAAAATATAACCTACAGCTGTAGGTTCAATTCAGAAAAGCCAGAATATTCTGCAAAACCTGCATGTCACATACCTGGTTAGAGGCCGAAGTGACGAAAGGGCTTCCCTTGCCGATCTGGTCTGAAAACCCCTGGAGATGGTGACAGGGAGTGCAAGGTACAAAGGGGCACAGGTGCCAAAAGTCCAGTTTGCTGATGTCTGCTCTTGGAGGTTATCAGCAGGGTAGCTTTCTAGCCAGGAGATAGGAATCTTAGAAGAATCATGAAGAGACACTGTAGAGGAGCATTTTGAGCCCAGCAGCTGGCATAATGTTGACACCCGCAGTAGGATGAGATGATGCAAAATAGGACCAGCAGGGGAAGACTAGAAGGTAGCAGCATTAAGGTCAAGGGCCAAGCCCAGGTCATACACAGGTGAGAATTAGGATGCAGATCAGGGAGTCAGGGTCTGGAGCCAAGCCAAGGTCATACACGAGTGCTCAGTAGGATTGGAGAAAAGAGTTTGGTTTAGGAGCCAAAGCCAGAACCCTACACACTTGATAGTAGGAACAAGGTACTTAAACAACCTGAGGTTACAACCAGGAGGGACATCCAAGGCAGGATCAGGAAATCAGGAAAAACACAAGATCAGGACACATGGGTGCAAGCACCACAGAAGAGCTGAAGGTCATTCAGTAACTATCTGTCACTACACCTTCCTTTAAATAGGGCGGTTGATGGCAGTTTGGAGATTGGATACATGCGCATGTGCGTCTGCATGCGCATATGTCTGCACAATACTTCTGTGCCTATTTTTGAGCAAACTCACATGCCCAAACAGGATACTGGCAAAAGTTCCTAGTCTGCATATTGGCACATGCTTACCTCTGTTCCAGATGGGGTCCTGACACTGGATCATGGGAACACCGTGTATGAAATGTTAATTTGTAAAATAAAGACTTTTTGCACAATATGTTAATAAATATATAAATCAATTTACAAAATCTGTAATCTGAAAAAATAAGATAACAATTATACATATCCATTATAGCTTGCATTTAAGAAGCAATGATAAATTTGGGTTATAGGTCTAGAACTGAGCTCCGGCTTTACCTTTAGTTGTGCGCAGTTGTGTAGGTTCCTTTCCTCTACTGAAACTGCTTACTCTAATTTTCCCCACACTATATGTTTCCCGCAGTTTGCATCAGAAATTAGCAAGTCAGATAGCGCCTGCCCCGTTTCGTGGTTGGAGTTTTACTGTCCCTGACCCTCCACTTTCACTAATTTGATATCAGTTCTTTCAATCATGGAGGCTCATCATCACATGTGGGCATTACCTAGGGTGGTCATGCAAATGCAGTCTGCCTAAAAATTTCCACTCCTCTGACTTTGAATCATGAAGGCATTTTCATATTTGCATCACTCCTCCTAAGAGCTAGCCTTTGGAGTTCATCAGGGCTGAGGGCTCTTCTGAGGCAGAGTTCTGTAATGCTTTTAGAAACCTAAGTACAGCACCCTGTCAACCCTTCCCACCAGTCATGATTTGCCTGCATTGCAAAAAAAAAAAAAAGCACAGAGACCTAGTAATGACATAACTGGGTCTAAAAAAAAGGTATGTCATAAAAAGGGAGGGAGGAACCAGGGATGGCAAAATTAAGGCAAAATAATCCACATCTTTAACTGAATGTTTCAATGAGTTTGAGTAGTTCAACACAATGTGTGGTGAGAGCAAGAAAAGTGTCCAAAACCCTGCCTGAACTTACTGTGGGCTTGTCCTCCAGTCTTGTGGGTGTGGACTGGGAACCAAAGGCACTGGTTGAACAGCAAAAAGGACAGGTTGTAGTGGGAAGCCAAATGTGCAGGAACTTAGGACTGTTCTGATGAGCTGACAATGCAATGAGTCTCCAGTGCAAGCTAGAGCCCAAACATATATTCCGGCGTATAAGACGACCCCCCTATTACATGATCTACCGGTAATACTTCTACTTAGGAGATATTATACTCAGCGTATAAGACGACCTACCATTTTTGGGGGATTTTTTTGAGGTTCAAAAGTAGTCTTATACGCCAGAAAATACAGTAACTTTGTTTAATATATATATTTTTTTTAAAAGAGAAAAAAGAAACAGTAGTGTAGTATTGTAGGGGACCGCCATGCAAGTCTGTTATCGAGAAATATTCAATAAATATATCTAGTGGTGTCTAACAATGGTGGTTCGACCAAATATGGTTTGCGCAAATACAGGAGAGACAGTGACTAACTATCTCATGTAGAATACGAATAAGGGATATTCAAGAAACTCCACCCATGGGGTCCACCCTTCCCTAAACTTAGAATAGTTTTTGTTTACTGTGTAAATTAACTCCTCTATCTGCATAATGTACGGTAGTTAATCTCGGCTACTCATTACCGTAGAGTTGGTGATATGTGTGATTTACAGTGTCTTGGGATTAATGCTCTGTCTGCCATCAGCAAGAATAAGCCCTTTTTAATTGATTAAGAGCCCAAACATAACTTGGTTAAATGGAGGTCTTTCATATCTACCTATACTTGGATTTTAAGTATAATGCATTGTACACATTACTTTAGAATCATATGAAATTACAAAATCATTTTGAAAGCAGTATAGGTCCATCCAGTAACTTAAATATGGAAATTAATAATGTCCATGACAGGTCAAGAGCTGCCAGTCCTAAAGTAGATCAAACAAAAAACTGTATTTCTCTGAAAGGCAGGGAGTCCTAATTATTTTCCAGCAGTACAGGCATTGCTTAAGTGTTAAACACTTGATGCTTCCAAGAGTGTCAAATTCCTTTGTCACCCACTATACTCAGTGGCAGGGGCGTAACTACAGGGGTTGCAGGGGTTGCAATTGCAACCGGGCCCAATGCTCCGGGGGGCCCAGCATTGGATAGGAAGGGCGGCAGTGGCAGCCTGTAGAGAAATCACTGTCCTCCTTTTTCCTCCTGTAGCTGCAGAAAGAAAATGGAGGAGATTGGTTCCTCTGTATGCTGACCCCGCTACTCCTCCTATCCAGTTCACTTGTGTTCTGCTGTCTCTGGGCCCCTGTGTGTTCCCCTGGTCCCCCCCCCCACTGTGATCCCTCCCCTCTCCCGCCGGCCGCTGCAGGGGATGTGTCACAATAGAGAACCAGGAAGGGGTCGGTAAATATGTAATATTTACCAGCTCCTTGCTTCTCTAAATGGACAGAGTCATAGTCAGTGACATTGTAAAAAAATAAAATAAAATGATAAAAAAATACAATTAAAATACCAAAAAATAAAAACTGCTGACACCAGTGGGTGAACTTCCAGGATCACAAAGGTCACACTTGCGACCGGCCCTGAAATTCCACCACCGTGGGGAGGCCCCAAGATGGCAGGAAGGGGGCCCACTGCAAAACTTGTGAAAGGGACCCGCTGTGGGACCGTAATAAAGGGCCCCGCAAGGGGAGAAAAGGGCCCCAGGATCAGTGGGAAGAGCCCCGGGCTTGAAGGGAAGGGCCCCGGCCAGGGGTCCGGGGGGGGGCCCTTCATGGTTTCTTGCACCGGGGCCCTGAAGGTTCTAGTTACGCCTCTGCTCAGTGGTCCCTCCCACAAACCTTAAACCACTACGGTGTCCTTTAGTGATGCAGAGTTTGCCGAAAGGAACCACAGAGTGCAGCAGGGGTCAAAGGGATACAATACTTTCGAAAGTATCAAAGACTTTGTTGGAGTCTGCATGAATCTAGTAGATTCTGGGCTCATCCTCCAATGGAAAAGTAAGTATACACAATTTTCTAGTGCAGGAACAAGGCTCTGCATTTTTTAAGTTTTTAAAGTGGCAGAGATTTAATGTTGGACTCGAATATGTCTTTTTCTTATAACATATTAAATCTATTTATAATATATATATATATATATATATATATATATATATATATATATATATATATATATATACACCCAAAAAATTACAGTGTATCTCTCCTTAGATGTGATGGCTGCATTTGTTTTCTTTTTTAAACACAATGGTGTCTTCTTAATAAACAGAGAAAAGCCGTGATCCTCAGGATCACGATTGATCTCTGATGAGTTACCGTTTAGTTAGCTGAGATGAGGAGCAGAGAACATGTTCTTCTCTTCTCATCACAGTACATGACCGTTCTGTCACAAACGGCCAGTTTAGAAAAGTCGTTATTCTGAAATATCTCCATTCCAGATTCTCCAGCTCAGAGGTGGAGAATCAGGGGGAGAAACTGTGTGATCAGAGGAAGAAGACTTCTTTCTTCCGATATATCAGCACCAGTGGGTTAAAAAAAAAAAATACATATGTATATATGGTATGTATGTATGTATGTATGTATGTATGTATGTGTGTGTGTGTGTGTATATATATATATATACTGTATGTACTGGTGTATATATATATATATATATATATATATATATACTGTATGTACTGGTGTGTGTGTATATATATATATATACTGTATGTACTTGTGTATATGTATGTGTATATATATATATATATATATATATATATATACTGGTGTGTGTATATATATATATATATATATATATATATATATATATATATATATACTGTATGCACATATATATATACACTGTATGTATATATGTATATATGTATATATACTGTATATGTGTGTGTGTGTGTGTATAGATCGATAGATATTCAGTTAGTTTTCATGTGTCAGAACATGTCATTACGAGTGCTTTTAAACTTAGGTTTCACTTTTAAAACTTGGCGGCACTGTAATCTCACAAAATTTAGTGAGATTACAGGCAGTCCACCCAGTTATACAGGGATCACGGCCGTTTTCAGAGAAAAAAATTCTCCTCTGATCACCATTTGAGAATTGAAGTTCTGGGCCACCTAAACTGGGTGCCAGAGGAGATAATTTTTCTCTGAGAACTGCCGAGAATTGAACTGAGAGAAAACTTCTCAGTTTACTAAACGTACACCAGTGAGTATAGAATATACCTGTTGAGCTTGCCAAAAATGAATTAGTGAATTTCTGTGAGCTGAGCATATAGCAAAAACAATGTTTTCCTGAAAGATTTATGTCGGTATACTGAAAAGTAGTCTTCACTCCTTTACCCTCAACAAACCATGTATTAATAAATGTATAGCCCCCTATCAGCTACTGCATGTTGTTTATTTTTTCCTCCTCCTCTGTTGGATTGGATTAATTGAGTACCTATTTTACCAGGATGAACCCTTATCTTTTGGTGTAAAATACCCTCAGATGGATTTCTAAATGCAGTCATGGCATGGGAGTCAGAACAGGTGTATACTATACACTTTGTTTACTATCGGTAAAACTGAGAAGCTATTCAAAGGTGGAAATTGGAATGCCTGATGAGTTTGTTGGTCGGTGAAAACACGCTATGCATTCAGTTTGCAGCTATGGTTCCACTGTGTGGGTTCCAGATAGCACTTCTGGTGGCGTGAACGTGCACAGTTCTGCTGGTTTCTGGTGGCTCCGCTGTTTGAAACGCATGACTGTGTACCAAGTGGAATACCACTATACCACTTCAGTGGGATCCTTCCCCATTTGTGTGTTTGTGTGTGGGGGGGGGGGGGTTACTTATCTATTTAATCAGCCCTGTCAGCTCCCACCAATGAATCTTGGGCTTGCCTTTATGTAGTTTTACCAGGAAAAAACTACTTGTGAGTGCTGTTTCATGAAGTTAACCAGGGATAAAGAGGCAGACGACCAGCATGTGGTTTCCCAAAAGAAACAAATGTTCCAGACAACCTTAAAGTCTTTTATTTCTTGGAGTGAACCAGAATTTCAGGTTGCAGTTCCTTGTCCAGAAAAGTAAACTCCAATCCCTCAGGAAGACACTAAATTTGATGACTCTAGACAATCCTCCACAAACGGTGGGGGTTTTGACTTCACCTTGGGGCAGCCATTCATTAAATCAGTTAGATAGACACTTCATTGGAAGATCCAGTGGAGTCCCCCCCCCCCCCCCCCAAAAACAGAAACTCCTTAAACTTATGAAAAAGGAGATTATTACCTTCCCTGTCATAGATGAAATAAAAAAAAAGTTTCTGATGGAAAGAACCATGCCGACAAAAATTCTTCATTCCGTAATCATTTTGCAAAACTGTATCCTGTTTAGGAGAGAAAATTTGAAAAACCCTGACAACTCTGCGCTTGTAGATGCTGCTTTAGTGCCGGTTCACACTTATGCGATGCGGGAAGGCTGCAAATTCGCAGCCTGTTCCCGCATCGCAAACGCACCCTTGGCAGGTCACACTGCCATATGCGATACGCTGGGGGTGTCAATGAAATGTTAACGACACCCCCAGTTTGATCGCATATCGCAGTGCGATCTTTACAGTTCGCACAGGATGAATCGCACAAGTGTGAACCTCCGATCCTGATGCGGCTAAAAAAAAGGGTCATGTGCGACTTTGCTGCGGGTGCAGTGCGAATTTAGCCATACAAATTGTATGGCTGAATTCGCACCGCACAGCCGATCGCATGTAATGAAGGAGAAGTGCGCTCCGATATTACATGCGATCGCCGCAGCCGCACTAGTGTGAACCGGCACTTAAGACACATCACATTACCTCTGAATGGTGCAGTTTCTTTCAGGGACGTCCTTGCCATAGGCATTGATCTAGATTTAACAGAAAATCTAGCCAGTGGGGTATTTAGCCTTGCAGCCAATTGAGCGTTTAGCTTCAACCTCAAAAGCCTCCGAAATCTGGGTTGAGAATACCTCCGATACTCTATGCTGTGTCCATTAACTTACTGAAATCAGTGGCAAGAGTAATTTTACGGTTGACCGTGGGGAAGAAAGCTTTATGGCTCAGATCATGGCTGTCGGGCCAAACCTCAAAGCAAGGGTGGTGCAAAACTCGTTTTGAAGGACAAGCAATGTTTGACAATATGCTGGATTTGGCATTTGCCAAAGTTGTAAACCTCAGGACAGACCACACTTAAAGATCAGGCAAAAAATGTTGCAGCTCTTAAAGAGACACTCTATCAACCTTCAGCCAAGGCAACTGCCTCAGTGGGGAAGAGGTCCAAAGGTAATTTTCTAGTTTAGCCCAACCAAACTTGCCAGATGGGAGTCCAGGCTATCCAGGTTCCGACAAGTGTGGGCAGACAATAGAAGAGACCAAGGCCACCTCAGATGGTCACATGTGGAGATATTTGAAGAATCATTGTCGAAATGTTTTACCAACCAAAATTCCAACATGCAAAGTCGAAAAATTTAATTATTTTCACCTATTTTAAGAACTTGGTGGTAGCTGCAGTTCCACATTAACAGCATTCGTTTATCTTCCTAGTCAAAAAAAGACAGGGCACATGAGATCTGAAGGACCTCAACAACTGCATCCAAAAGGAAACTTTTTTAAAGATGAAATCTCAGCAAACTTTTTTGTGAGTAGTACCAGGTAAAAATAAAGAGAAGAATACCGAAAAAAAGAAAACAAATTACACCAACATCTAAGGACTCTTAAGTTAAGCAAAACATTCAAATTGATACTATTTTTGTTTTGGGGGTTTAGATACACTTTAAAATTGTATGTATTTTTACTTTAAAATAATTGGCAAAATTGCAATAAAAGATTGTTTGCTTGTCTAATGAGAATATATTTAAGTTAATAAAATATCACTATCACAGAGGGACCTTGCTTATAATCCCTAGGTACTTGAATCTGAATTTTAACAAATATATAAGAAGAAGGTCAAATAATGCCCTGATGCATATAAATTGAGAAGATGGTTTTATATGAGCACATCATTTTTGCTTTATGTCCTTTTTTATTGCTATTATCTTTATATTTACGGAAAGGAAAATTTAAAATGAATATCTTACCAACATAAGTGTGCATGGACATACCATGTTGTAGTTTGCAAATTTGATAAGGCGTGATATTTATTTGATTACACAACATATATACAAAGGGATATAAAATCAACGACTGTCCACCCACCCACTACTCAGTGAATTCCCCAAGTTACAAAAAGAGGAAAATAACTGGTGACTCCTTTTCTTGCTGATAGAAAACATTCAATGTCCCAGTGTAGCAGCGCAATATCAAACAGGTATGGGAAAAAACAGCTGTATAAAACAATGAAACAAAAAAAACACCCGGTACAGCTCTAGTAAATTACCCACTTGTCTACCGGGCAATTTTTCATTTTTTGCACACGTTAAAATCTGCATTTTTTGCTAGAAATTCCTGTAAACCTCAGAACAAGTATATATTGTGTGCAAGTAGAGACTCTTGAGAATAAAATGGTGCAGATCGCAGATCGCCGCCATTACTAGTAAAAAACAAAGTAAATAAATAAAAATGACATAAATCTTTCCCCTAGTTTGTAGACGCGATAACTTTTGTGCAAACCAATTAATATACACTTATTGGGAATTTTTTTTTACCAAAAATATGTAGCAGAATAAAAATTGGCCTAAAATGATAAAAAAAAAATATTTTTATTTTTTTTTTTCATTGGGAATGTTATATAGCAGAAAGTAAAAAAATATTGTTTTTTTTTTTCAGAATCGTCGCTCTTTTTTTGTTTATAGCGCAAATAATTAAAAATCGCACAGGTGATCAAATACCACCAAAAGAAAGTTCTATTTGTGGGAAAAAAAGGACATCAATTTTATTTGGTTAAATCGTCACACAACTGCGCAATTGTCAGTTACAGTAACACAGTGCCATACCTGAAAAAAATGGCCTGGTCATTAAGGGGGCATTAAGGGGGTAAAACCTTCCAGTCCAGAAGTGGTTAATTCAGCTTTGACAATAAAAATCTGGAAGCTGATTGGCTTCTGTGCATAGGTGTACCAGATTGTGCACGCTCCAGTCTAAGTAAATGTACCAATAACAGTTTTATTTTTTTTTCCATTTGGAAATTTTTTTTATAAATACTTCAGAAGTACCATGGGTCAGTGGTGGAATTATCATTGTTGCAGCAGTTGCATTTGCGACTGGGCCCTAGAGTTCCAGCACTGTGGGGGGCCTGACCATCTGCCCGCTCATTCTGGCTGTGCTACCAAGGGGCCTGACCTCCCGTCCATCCATTACGCCACAGATGGGGTCGCGGCCGGCTGCTAAGGGGAGGCTGAGCTGAGCATTGGCACTTTACTGGAGTCCGGACCGCCCCCTCTTTCCTCAGAGAGAAGGCATAGGGAGGCAGAGGTGGACACTGAAGAAGAAAGTCATTTGACACCAATGGAGTGAAGGGTTAGGAGCTCTCCCCTCTGCGAGCCGACCCCATCACACAGAGGTATCCCTGGAGGCACATGAATACTGAGAGGGAATCAACTGACTGAACAAGTAAGTGATTAAATTCCAGATGTCAGTGCGGCTGTTCCCATCATCCACCCCCCTCACCACCACCTCTGCCTCTTACTGATCTCACCCCCCACCACAGATCTCATCCCTATCCCCCCATCACCTCTACAACCAAGGTGATGGGGGGATAGGAATGAGACCTGTGGTGGTGGAGGGGGGGGTGGGTGTTATCAGGCAGAGGTGGTGGTGGGGGATGATGGCACCACCGTTGCCTCTGACCCATCCCCCCTCACCATCACCGCTGCCACTGATCCCACCCCCCTCGCCACCACCGCTGCCACTGATCCCACCCTCCCTTACCACCACTGCCACTGATCCCACCCCCCCTCACCACCACCACTGCCACTGATCCTACCCCCCCTCACCACCACTGCTGTCACTGATCCCACCCCCCTCACCACCAACGCCGCTGCCACTGATCTCATCCCCCCACCACCACTGCCACTCATCCCATCCCATCCCCCTACCACCGCTGCCACTGATCCCATTCCATCCCCCCATCACTGCCACCACCGCTGCGACTCATTCTAACCCCATGCTCCAGGGGGCCCATGCCTCACCTCTGTACACCTGAATGGGAGGGGCAGCAGGGCGACATATGTAGGAACCAATCCCCTCTTTGCTGCAGGAAGAAAAAGGAGGGGATCAGTTCCTCTATATGCCACCACCCCTCCAATTAAGGTGTACAGAGGTGACGGGTGACACTTGGGGCTGGGTTGCCCTGGGGGTCAGGGGGGCCCTTCATGGTTTCCTGCATTGGGGCCCAGAAGGTTGTAGTTATGCCTCTGCCATGGATTATATATAAGTAAAGTAGTACTCCAGGATAAGCAAATCTTATTGAAATGTAAGAGTATTCTTACTTGAATCTTGGTGTGCTTTGTGTATTCCTTCCAGATCTATGCAGTAGTCCAGTGTGAAACTTTACCTCTGTGCAGGAGTTCCTTTAATAAAGACCGGTCACTGCTGCTCTTTCTTCTTGTGCAGGGTAAACGGTCTTGTCTCCACCCCCTCCTGTAGTTTTCTACAGGCAGCCTGTAGTGGGTGGCACTGCTGGGTTCCTCCCTCAGCTCTGCACTCGACACAGGCTATGCACAGTACAGTGAATATGACACTTCTACTTTCATATGGTAATATATGGGTAACAAATGAGTTTGCTGCACACAGAGAGGATTTAGGCTCAGTTCACACTTGAGCTGCTTCAAAGTCGCCCAACTCTGAAGCCGCCCCCTCCAGCGCGACTTCAACACGACTTGCAAGCGACTTCTTTAATATAAATCAATGAAAGCCATTCTGAAGTCGCCCCAAAATAGTGCAGGAACTTTTTTCTAAGTCCAGTTAGAACGGTTCCATTGCACTGAAAGGAGCGTGACTTTTGCCTGACAAGTTGCCCCAGTGTGAACTGAGCCTTAATATCCTTTAGAGAGGAGTATTTTTAAATAAAAGTTTTTGTGGCCAGAGTTCAGCTTTAACTTGATCATCTAGTTTTAAAGTAATTTTCATACATTTTAAATCTGCAGTTTTCATCAAAATAATATCTAGCGACCCTGCAGTGAAGATCCTTGTTTAGGCGCTTCCTGTTAAAGGTTAACAACATTCCGTTGCTGTCTTTCAATTGTACTTCTGCATTGTCATCTACCCACCAGAGCTCTAATAGGGACTATAAATGGTCATTTTTAAACACATTGATCCATTGTTGTCACCATCAGAGTAACTGCCCTTAAAAATGCCATGCAGCCATCACCGGAGTGCTGCGAGATCAGCAGTACTGAGATGCAACTAAGGATGAAAAAAGTCAGAACAGATTTTTTTTTTTTTTTTAATGATACATAGCTCTTTAGCAAAATTCATGTCATCTACAGTAGTAAGGGTTTGCATCTAAACGAAAAAGTAGCAAGAAGGGTTCAACCGCCTTGTGCATTACCATAAAAACCATTTATTGATTGAAAACATGTATAAAAACATACTCACAAAAGCCGTGTGGCTATAAATGTTAAAGAATAGACAGAATCCCAGTGTTAATATCAGCTAAGGAAGCGGATATCCCTTGGAGGAACCTGGGTCACAATCAGCAACAGACACAAAATTTCACGCGTTTCAAGGAGTATACCCTCTTCCTCAGAGCTAGCTTGTCTCCTTGACTAATAACCAGTGAAGAGGGTATCATGGCTGATCACTGAATTCCTTTGCCAACACAGATGGTCTGGAGATGAGACTTCTCTCAAAAGGAAGCACAGGATTTAAGGCCCATTAACAATCCTGGCCACAGCCACTTGGACAAGGGGTGAAACTTTTTATACATGTTGAAACATGAAACATCTCTTACATGATCTGGATGACTAAAAACTTTCATAGACCAATACAATTTTTTTTTAAAATTTGCAGATTTATGGATTCCATTGACATTATGTCTGGAAAGAACCATTCAATAGTCTCAGAATTCATTCTTCTAGGATTTGGAAACCCTAATAGATTTAATGTTGTATTGTTTATAGTCTTCCTAATCATCTTTCTATTCACTATCATAGGAAATCTTCTAATCATTGTATTAGTATCCATCACCCCAGCCCTTCAGTCCCCCATGTATTATTTCCTAAGTCATCTCTCATTTTCAGATCTTTTAATTTCAACCAACATTCTTCCAAACATGCTTGGCGGACTTCTTTTAGAAGAAGAAAAAATTACTTTCTGTGGCTGCATCACACAATTTTATTTTTTCAGCGCTACAACCATTACGGAATGTCTCCTCCTCGCAGTCATGTCCTATGATCGGTACTTAGCCATCTGTAACCCTTTGAGATATTCCAGTATCATGGACATGAAGTTTTGTGTCAATCTTTCAGCTTGGCCATGGCTGTTGGGTTTTATCTTGAATCTTTCAGGTGTTCTCCCTGTATCAGATTTTGACTTTTGTGCTGATAATGTCATTGACCATTTCTACTGCGACCTCTTCCCTCTTCAGAAGCTCTCATGTTCTGACACCTCTTTGGTTGAACTTGAAGTTTTTGCCTTTTCCATGCCAATATTTATCTTTCCATGTGGTTTTATCGTGGTGACATACATCTACATCTTCCATACCATTTTCAGCATACTGTCCACAACAGGCAAACAGAAAGCATTTTCAACCTGCAGTTCTCACCTTCTTGTGGTGGGGACATTTTACGGGACACTGATAGCTAAATATATGATACCCTCTAAAGGAAACTCTTTGCTTATTAATAAGTTTATATCCTTGCTTCACACTGTGTTTACTCCATTATTTAACCCTGTTATATATAGTCTGAGGAACCAAGATATCAGGACAGCCCTTCAAAAACCTTCTTAGAAAGGAACCCTTTAAATATAAAGTGTTACTAAGCCCACAACAGTAAAAATCAGTCTGTAAATGCAGTTAAGCATGCTTGTTATACTCACTGTGGGACCTAAGGGGTTAATCCTCCTGTCTTCTCTAATCCTCCCCTTCTTCCACTATCCCCAATCTATCTGCTGATAGTACAGAGCCTCGTGGGCACTCTGCACATGCTCACTTTGGTGTGTATTGCTAGAGAGTTTCTCCTCAAAGGATAGTCAGAGGAGGATGAAACTCCTCCTACAAACTTTAACCAGACACTGATAGAAGTCACAAGACTGATATATACTGCTGATAAGAAAAAATATTTAGCAGTTTATATTTACTAAAATAATTGCATTTTCATGTTCTGTGCACTGTGGGAGACCAGATATAGTGAATGCAGGGTCCTGTGTTTAGTAACACTTTAAGGCATCAAGCATACTGGGTGTTTAGACCCGGTGCAGAGAATCTGGCATTTTGGTGTGTTTGGAAGGGCACAGGTGCACTCTCCAGCCGTACTGAAGACAGCCTGTAAAACTCTATGAGAGGCTGAAAGCTTCTGGACAAGGCTGGATGGTGCACTGAACTTTAGGGCAATATTTGGCCAAGCAGCCTGGTGTTATGTGCATTATGATAGGTTCCTTCCATCCCTGCTTAATTTCTATTTTTTTTTTATACTATGGACAATGTAAAATGAGGTATCAGGGCAGACAAAGTTTGGTAGGAACATCCAAAACACCCAGGTGAACAGGAATAGAATTGGAAATAATAGCAGAGAGATCTCACTATGGTAGTATCCAAGACATAGAGAAATCTGGGGGTTGGCCCAGAGCCCACCAGGCTCCACCTATAAGTAAAAAGATCACTTTTTGGGGGAATGAACTTTTAATCCCAACATGGTTAGGTTTACTAGAATTTGTGGTCACATACAGTAGGTGCTGGAACATTAAAATGAAAGCATCATTGTTTTGTCCAATTGAGGGTTTAACATTTTTTAACTCATATTTTATTTAACTTTTTTCTTTATACAGCTCATTATTTTTTATTCTTATCATTATTTTTCAAATAAATGTTTATTGCAGGCTTTCTCCGTGTCTTAGTTTGCACAGAAAATGTTTTTTTTCTAATAAGTCCCTTAAGGCACAGTAACCCTTTGAAAACATCCTTGCTTCACAACTGTATATGTAAATACAAACACATTTTTATAAACATTAGTACACAATGATAATATTATTCACATCAGATAGTTTTATTACACCTTTATCTAGTAGGGGACAAGAGAAGAGAAGTACGCGGTGGGGTAGAGCAATGGCAGGGGGCAGTAGTGGGCAGAAGAGCGGAAGGTACCTGAAAGCAGAAGGGACATCTTGGGTTTGTGGATCGAACAGGTGGTACAGCAACAGCAACAGTTTTAGGGGTAGTAGGGGGACTAAGGAAGTAAAAGGCTGCTATTAAAGAAAATATGAGTAGCACAGGAGTTGTAGGGAGGTAGAAAGGACAGCACAGGAGTTGTGGGGAGGTAGAGGGATGGCACAGGAGTTGTAGGAAGTTAGAAGGGATAGCACAGGAGGTGTAGGGAGGTAGAGGGATGGCACAGGAGATGTAGGGAGGTAGAGGGATGGCACAGGGGTTGTAGGGAGGTAGAAGGGATAGCACAGGAGGTGTAGGGAGGTAGAGGGAAGGCAGAGGAGTTGTAGGGAGGTAGAGGGATGGCACGGGAGTTATAGGGAGGTGGAGGGATGGCACAAGAGCTGTAGGGAGGTAGAAGGACAGCACAGGAGTTGTAGGGAGGTAGAGGGATGGCACAGGAGTTGTAGGGAGATAGAAGGATGGCACATGAGTTGTAGGGAGGTAGAGGGATGGCACAGGAGTTGTAGGGAGGTAGAGGGATGGCACAGGAGTTGTAGGGAGGTAGAGGGATGGAACAGGAGTTGTAGGGAGGTAGAGGGCTGGCACAAGAGTTTTAGGGAGGTAGAAGGATGGCACAGGAGTTGTAGGGAGGTAGAAGGACAGCACAGGAGTTGAAGGAAGGTAGAGGGACCGCACAGGAGTTGTAGGGAGGTAGAGGGATAGCAAAGGAGTTGTAGGGAGGTGAAGGGGTGGCACTGGAGTTTTAGGGAGGTGGATGGACGGCACAGGAGTTGTAGGGAGGTAGAGGGATGGCACAGGAGTTGTAGGAAGGTAGAGGGACAGCACAGGAGTTGTAGGGAGGTAGAAGGACAGCACAGGAGTTGTATAGAGGTAGAGGGACAGCACAGAAGTTGTAGGAAGGGATAGGGATGGCACAGGAGTTTTAGGGAGGTAGAGGAACGGCACATGAGTTAAAGATCATGGAGAGGCAGTACAGGAAAAGTAAAAGATTTACATAAAGTAGTAGGGCGACTCAGGAGTTGTAGGGGGAAGTAATTCTGAAGATGGCCAGTATAAAGGTGGATGGGCAGGTACCAAGTAGAGGAGAAACAGTAGGGGACAGTGGATGGGCAGCAGAGTACTGTATCTTTTGCTGCTTCTGGTGCTGCTCTAGCAGCTTCCCCTATGCACACTGAAGGGAGAATCCATTGCATATTTTTTAACAATAAATACAAGGCATTTTTCTGATTGTATTATTGGAGAGGAGGGGTGGGTGACATCATGATCTCCACTTTATTCAATCAGACCCTATAGCAGCATACAAATGGGTATCACTCTGCCTCTTTGAAAACAACTTTACTAGAAATGATACCCCTCCAGAATGCTGGTTTTCACCTATTTGTTAAGTCCTAATGGG
The DNA here is from genome assembly GCF_965119305.1 of Pelophylax lessonae. Classification (NCBI taxonomy): domain Eukaryota; kingdom Metazoa; phylum Chordata; class Amphibia; order Anura; family Ranidae; genus Pelophylax; species Pelophylax lessonae. The sequence goes on along the minus strand of NC_138778.1, from coordinate 32,689,579 downwards.
GTTTGGCTGGTGGCTGCATGCACTGAGTTAATGTAGGCAAATGTATTACAGGGGAGCATAGATACCCAGTTGTCCTGTGAAAAGGTGGAGAAACACTGAATATACTGCTCTAAGGTCTGATTGGTCCTCTCTGTCTGACCATTGCTTTGTAAGGGGGAAGATAAGGACAAGCAGACATCAATATTTAAAGCTTTGCAAAGGGTTCTCCAGAATTTGGAGGTGAACTGCTCGTCTCTGTCTGACACATTGCTTCTGGGCAGGCCATGAAGTCTCAACCCAGATTATTAATGTCCTACATGAAGTTGAATGGAAAGATAGTTACAGCAGATGGCACCTCTCTGTAGACAGTGATTTCTCATGTGCATGGCCGTGAAGCTATTGAACACTTCTTATGGAGAGATGAGACTCTCCACCCCATGCAATGCCAATTTGTTTTGTCCCTGCTGGATTTTTGTATGGCACACAATTACTTTTGGTTTGGCAACAAATACTATTTGCAAAGTAGGGGTGTTGCTATGGGGACTAAATTTGCCCCCAGCATGGCAAATCTGTTCATGGCCAAGTTGGAGGAGGATGTCATCTATGGCCAACCCAGGCAAAAGTTGCGGTTGTAGAGGAGGTATATAGATGACATTCTCCTCCTTTGGGATGGTAGTGTTGAGAATTAATGATTTAATTCTCAACTTGAACGGTAATGATAGAGGTTCCCTGCAACACGAATCTAGTGGTGAAGAGATTCACTATCTGGATTTGCTGGTTAAAGTGGAGGCAGGGAGAACTATTCCACTACCTTTTTTAAGGAAACAGACAGTAATGCATTCATAGATATGGGCAGTTGCCACCATTCGGCTTGGCTCAAGCCCGTGCCTAGGAGTACATTTTTGCACCTCAGGAGAAATTGTACTGAATATGTGGATTTTGTGAGGGAATCTGTGGTTCTTAAATCTAGGTTCCTAGAGAGGGGTTATGACCCTACAGAGGTGCAGCAAGCCTTCTATCATGCTGAGAATAAAAATCAAGAGGAGTTGTTGGCACCGAGGTCTAAAAGAATCAATAAACCTTTTGATTTTGCGTTTCTCACCTCATATTCCAATCAACATTATGCAATTAAAAAGATCTTGCGGAAGCACTGGCGCGTATTGCCAAATTATCCTGATTGCTCCCTGTTAACCCTTCAGTTTTCTATAGGGTAGCTCCCCCGCTGAGATTGCAGATAGTCCCTAATATTTTAGATCCTCCTAAGAAAGCTTCTTTTTTTCACAATATGACAGGCTATTTTTAATGTAGAAAAAGCCCTATTTGTGCGCTCAATGCTCTAAAATCTAGGAAAACAGTGTCTTTTGAGTCGCATGCTATGCATAAAAATGTTCCTATTAAACAGTTTATCACCTGCACCTCAAAGAATGTAGTATATTTGGTATGCTGTCCACGCGGCCTACAATATATTGGCCACACTCAATGGATGCTACTAACTAGATCGAATGAGCATGTGGCTAACATAAGAAAAGGGTTTCCAGGACATAGCGTATCCAAGCATTATGCAGTTTGCGACAATAAAAATCCGACTGGGTCTGTTTTTCTTGGCATCGACCGTTTTATTGGTAGTTGGAGGGGGAGCAATATTGTGAGAGAGATCTCAAAAACTTGAAACGTGGTGGATCTATACTGCTAAGACATATGTCCCACATGAAATGAACATAGAATGGGATGTAACAGCTAATTCATTTTTATTTTTATTTAATTAAATTTATTGTATTGTCCTTTTAATTGGTCATAGTTATATGTGTTACTTGCCAGCTTGAACAGGCCCATAGCTATTTGTCTTTTGATAAATTGTAATATATCAATATATCAATATGGTTTATGTATATGTTATATGTATTCACCACTAGATGGAGCCACGTCCCGGAACGCAATTTAAAACGTCGTTCTCAATGTGTTTTAATATATTTTAATTTTTTATTTATGATGTTTTAATGTATTGTTTGTTGCCCCTGTAATTTGTGAAAAATCTATATAATTTTAGATATACTGGGTGGTCGTTGCCATCACGGCATATGCTGCCATATTTATATTTGGCTTGTCTTTGCTTCCTGATTATGGACCACAAGGTCAAACTGTGAAGAATATTTGGCCCGTTGATTCCTCTTCCTGGTAATGGACCTCAAGATCAATTTGGGAGTGTTGTGGTATGGGAGGATTGAGAACCCCCCTTCCGCTTGGTGGAATGCAATTAACGTACTATCCATCCGCTTGTTCTATCTCCTTATACATGGCATGATGCCGTACGCTAGCCACGCCCCTGATAAAACACGTAGGGAGGAGGTTAGACGTGTGATTTCATCACACACCCGGAAGTGGCGGCCATCTTTTTGGGTTGGAAACAATCGTTTCCATGAGAATATGCTGTTTTTAAACCTGTGAAATGTGAGTTGAACTACTTTAAATAAACTCGTTCTGTTTGAACATACTACCCTATGATGTATCCCTCTTTACATTTATGTGCAATATGGGTTTTGGAAAGGATTTGAGAGGATACTGTGTTACATACTGAGGAACCTTAGGGAATGAACGTTTTTTTGTGTCTGAACCAAGAGGGATATTGCTATGCTTGTTTCACTTCCTGTGCTGGAGGTCCACCTCCCAGGGTAAGAGGCAGTGTGTTTGGTGTTGATTGCGTCTTTTTCTGGACACCTACCTAGACAGCTCTTGCACTTGCTTCTCAGACCTTAATTTGTTCCAACTTGATCTGGTGGACTCTCAATATTAGCGCTGCATTTTCCTCTATTACCTTGAAGTCTCACTGCTTCTTTAATAAAAGCCTGAGCCGTATCTGTGGCCGAAGGTGTACCCACCATAGGCACAAAATGCGACATCTTAGATAATCGATCAATGACTACAAAGATAGATGCGAATCCTTCAGCAGGAGGCAGGTCAAATATAGAGTCCATGGACAACATCTTCCATGGCAAAGCAGGAATTGGTAACGGCCTTAGCATGCCTCAGGCTCTGGTGTTACTTCCCTTGTTGCAAAGGCATGTAGTACAGGAGCCAACATAATCTTTACAGTCCTGACTCAAAAAGATCGTTAAATGAGTTCAATGGTCTTGTGTACCCTGAAATGACCTGCCAATTGATGGTCATGACATGCCTTCAGGACTAGGGTCCTTGATTCTTGTGGAATGACAATTAAACTGAGTCTAGGACCAGGTTTGTTTGTTTCATAAGATGATGGGCCCAGGATTGTGGTTCTTCTGTGAGCAAGAAGATGATTAAACCGACTTTGACAGTTTCAAGGGAGAAAGTCAGTGGTTGCAGAGCTAGGTATACCTGACAGGTGTTTTTAAAAGCTCTGAATTTTCTTCAGTCCCTAGAGAAACATTCGGGTATGGGGACTCTTGGTTCAGGTGGAGGCACCACTACCATGGGTGTGACAGTGGTGCGTTCAGAGACAGAGGAAGCAGGAGCAGAGGCTGCATGTGCAGGATTTTGGTAAGCAGGAGAGGACGTAGAGGGTATGCTGTGCAGGCGACCTTCTAGTTGAAGATAGACTTCTTGTAGATTCTGTACGGTTTGTGTGAGGGCTGCAACTTGTTGGCACAAAGTCTCTGTCGGCTTCAGACATCTTATGGCTGACTGGTACTGTCACATACCTGGTCCTGAAGCTGAAATGCCGAGAGGGCCCTCCTTGCGGCTGAGTGCAGGAAGCACGAAGCCCAAAGTAGCAGGGATTGCCAGCTGTGCCCCAGATGGAGCTTGGTGGTAGGGGGATCTCTCTGCAGGTGGACACCAGAGGAGGTGAGCACTAGGACCCAGGAGCACTGAGGATGGTGCAGACTGCCCACGGCTGGAGGTAGTTTGTAATGGAAGGTGCAGCAGGCAGGATCAACAGGTAAGTACTGAAGGTAGGTACTGCAGGCTGGATACAGCAGATGGGCACCAAGGCATATCACAGCAGACAAGGCACAGCAGAAGGCGTAGTCGGGGATGGAAGCAGAGGTCAGTAAGCCAGTGGTCAGCAGATTAGAGTCGTGGTTAGGCAAGCCGGGGTCATACACAGGGCAGATGACAAGAGAAGATCCATGAACAATCCGAGGTCAGAGCTGGGAGCGAGACAAGAGGAATCCAAGAGCAAGCCGGGTTGACAACAAGTGATCAACAGCAGCAGCAAACACAGGAACATGAAGCAGGAAGCTGAAGACCAGTCAGCAATGTCCAACGTGCGTTTGCAATACTTGTGCGCGTAATCATGTGGGCGCAGCCATGTTGAGAATTGGCTAATTTGCCAGGTCTGTGAGTGACTATTCTCCAGCTAGTTCCCTGACACCCAGAATCTATTCAGCTTAGGACATCACCACATGAGATGGATAATGGAATCCTGAAGAATGAGCACACCTATTACAACACGGGTTATCTCTTATTACAATTGTGTGGAGAAACTCAGGAGTTCTATAAAACCCTATGTATAATATATACCTGGGTCAATCTGTGAGATGGAGAAACTCGCTGCACCAATCGTAAGATATCATCCCTGATATCATTGGGGATACTACCTATTTCCCTCTCCCATTGTGCTCTACAACTTCCTGGGAATCTTAATAAAAAATGGTGCAACAACGTCACATATGAGGCAGAGATCCAATCTTTTGTAGATGATGCTCATACAATATTATCGATTATATGCATGTTAGAAAAGTACACAGAGGCCAAGTTAAATCTTGCTTGCATAGTGTGTCTAAGTTGAAGAAACTGATAAAACAATTTAGAGTTAAGCGCAAATGTCTCCGTTAATTATGCATGGATGCAAGGATTTTAAAGACCCTTTATGATGTAACTGGGCCAAAATGTGCACTCCAGCTTTCTCCCACCCCTGAAAGCCCTGCAGTTTACAAATTTATTGAAACATGCTGTTGTGCCAAGCATTAATTTCAGGAGATGAGTCACCATCAGAGAAGCTGCTTGGTTCAACTTCACTATTGTTCAGTCCCCAGTCAAACAAAGCTATTAATTGTGTTGGTGGATTCATCAGAAAAGACAAGGAAGCATTAGCCTCAAATCTAAGAAACATAACTTCCACTTACTTGAAGAACTTAGGAAGCTAATTTTTGGAGAGTAGAAGAGAACGAAGAGAAAACCATCATTGTATAATGGGTTCACCAAGAAAGATGATTCATTGTTTGGCTGCAGCCCATCTGTTTGATGCAGCACTCAGCAGAAAGGAAGTGATATATTCATAGAAAAAAAGGGACTTCCAGCATCCAGCAGGGCAATTACGTTGTGGCTGAATGGGGCAATACGAAGATCTTGCATGGCAAAGAAGTTGGATCCACCAATTAATCTCAAGGTTCCTTCTACTATGTATGGAACATTTCTAGTCCATTCCAAAATTGATCTAGCAGCATATCCAATAAAGGGTAGATTTTTTATTTTAACTGGAATTCTACTTTAAGAAAACTTACATAAATGTGGAGTGATGGCAAAAGTCATGCCAGCATTGATCAGTAAAAGAACTATAACTATGCCAGCGATCAATGGTTTCACGCAGAAATATATATATATATATATATATATATACACACACACACACACACTAAAGTACCCCTGTATAGTAGAGGCCTTTAACTATTTAGCAGGCTAATCTTAGCTGCTTTGCTGAAAAAAAATGCATTCTGTTTCGAGAAATCTCAAGCTCAAGCTGGAATGACTCCCCCACAACTCCCCATCTGCTCTGTTTAGATTGGGCTGTATGGAGTTTTGATTAGAGTGGCAAAGGTATAAATTACAGGTATAGTCACTCCTCATAAAATTTGTTCTGCAATACCCATGTCATCGATGTACCCTGTATGAAATTTTTATCTTAAAGTAAAGAGTTTATGTAAATTTTTTTCTTTAAAATATGTAAAACCAGTTTTCAAAATCAAATCTTACAAATTAAGATAGCCTTTATACAAAACAATTTTCGCTTTCATTCAAAGCCATTATAAACCTTCCTACATGCACCTTGTGTTTTTAACCTGCGTAAGATGTGCATCAATCATGTATCGTGGTATCATTTGGTTCCCTAATATACAGCCTATAGTAGAGTAAATCTTCACATTCTGGTGTCAAAAGTTTCTGTTTGTGTTCAAACATGGGGGGAATGTGACATGGCACTGCACAGGTTAATGCAGGACCTCTGTCTATAGTGTGAGACCTTTGTGTGAGAAAAAACTATATATCCCCTACATATGTAAAACCAGTTTTCAAAATCGAATTTTACAAATTAAGATAGCCTTAATACAAAACAGTTTTGGCTTTCATCCAAAGCCATTATAAACCTTCCTACAAGCACCTTGTGTTTTTAACCTGCGTAAGATGTGCATCGATCATGTTATCATTTGGTTCCCTAATACACAGCCTATAGTAGAGTACATCTTCACATTCTGGTGTCAAAAGATTCTGTTCGTGTTCAAACATGGGGAATGTGACACGGCACTGCACAAGTTAATGCAGGACCTCTGTCTGTAGTGTGAGACCTTTGTGTGAGGAAAAAAACTATATATCCCACATTCCCTGGGTCTCTCAGTCTAGTGCTCTGCAAGTGGGGAACTAAATAGTAATTAGACCTGATACAGACAAAAACAGGCAGAGCAATTAACAGAGATTTCACCATGCTGGAAAAAATATGTTTTTATCACATTTGCACCCTCAGATGGATTGGACACTGTGTTACCTGGAGCAAAATGTTGTCTGTCTCTTTAGCAAATAGGGACAAGCTAGGTAAATGAATACTTGGATACAGTGAATTGATTAGCCATGACAATACAAACTGCAGCAGCAACATGTGAGACCATTATTACAAGGTAAGGTACACATGGACTATAGCTTCACTAATACTTAGTTCAAACAACAAAAAACATTAAAAAAGTGCACAATGTCTTTACAAAGAGATTATACTTTGTACACTAGAACAAAATGTATACAACTGAAGTTTAATGCTTATGAACATGCTAATAAAAGTTTTTAAATATTAGTTTATTGCATATTTTTTTATACCTAGGAAGATTGTGGCTGGTGGGGGGTATGCCATCAGGATGCCATACATAGCTTCTTAGAAAAAAAAAAAAAAAACACCACAGCACCTTGCATCTGTACTTCACCCACACACCTTCAGCCTTGATGGAAGCAATGGGTTGGTTCTTGGGAGGAGCTATGCAAAAATCAAAATTACATGACATGGGGTATCAGTCTGGAGGAGAACGGATGTTTAGACGGGCTGCATTTGCATGCAGACTGCCGTAGTAATGCCCACATGTAATGCTAAGCCTCCATAATTGAAAGAACGTAAATCTAATTAATGAAAGGCATGGGCCAGGGACAGTAGGACTGTGGAGGAAAAGACTAGATGTTGCTGGAATTTCTCCAGCCAGGAAACGAGGCAGGCTCTATATGACTTGCTGTGGCTTCCAATGCAGACTGTGAGCTTCTCACAGCATGCAGTGAAATCAGAGTAAGCTATTTCAGTGCAGGAAAAGAACCCTTTACAACAGACTGAAGGTTGAGGCTGAATTTTTTTTTTTTTTTTTAATGAAAGCTTATTACATTTTCAGAAAGACAAAATGCAAAATATGCAACAAGAATCACAAAGAAGTAAAAATTATAAATTCCATTTCGGATGCACATATTTAAAATAGTCCACCAAATACAGGATGCACATTACATACATACAAGTCAAGCATTTATCAGACACCAAAAGCACCCGGGTTCTCCATCCATCCCCACACCATCATCATTTTGGGTGCAGGTGACTAGGCGGGGGTAAACCAAGGCACGATAGGAATCCCCATCATACATACACACCTGATTTTGGTCAACCAAGTACAACATGTGTATAGTGGTCAGATGTGGCTTAAATAGAGCATCAGTAAATTAAGGGAAGGAAAGGGTAGTGGGGGAAGGAAAACTAACCTTCAGGAAGAAATAATACAGTGAAGATAGCAATCAACTAATGTAGCAAATACATACACATCTGAGGTAGAGTATAGGGATCATGATTAGTTAGTTGATATTTTCAAGGAACAATACATCCAGCCTGACCAAGTGTCTCTAAATTTGTCTTTTTGGTCTTTGACCATGTATTTCCACTTCTTCGCTTCCATGATAGCATTAACCTCCCTTTTCCTGTCCAGCAACATGGGACATACTGATTGTTTTCAGTCTTTGGGGATCAGGGATTTGGCTGCATTTAGTAAGTATGGAGTGACACTCCTCTTATATACTTTAGTCGATGAAGGGGCCCCGTGGAAAAGGAAATGTAAGGGAGAAAACCTTATGGGACAAAGGGTATTTTTCTGGATCCATGGGGTAATTGCCTCCCAAAAGGCCCTAATCATGGGACGTGTCCACCATATGAGAAGAAGTGAGCCCTGCTGCTTGGGCGGGATGGGCTGGGCGGGATGGGGCCCTATACCATCTAGAGAGAAATGTATATGATGTTTCTTGAGTACGTGAGCCAACAGAGGAACTGTGTGTGAATTTGATCATCCTTTGTATTTGTAAAGGACTGAAATCCTGACCTATCTCTCTCTCCTCATCTCGAATATAATAAGGGACAGATTTGGTTTGTAAGCAAAGCACAAGTTTGTACATTTGTGACAATAAGTGTTTGAAATTTGGGAGATCAAGGCATAAGGTTTTAAAGGTGTCAAGTGTATTAAGTGGTCGTAGTCGGGGTTGTAATTTACTAAGAAAGTCTGTTAGTTGGCAACTCCTTGCCCCTCCCTCCTGCTGGGTACCCCCACAGCAAGCAGCTTGCTCCCGACCCGCGACTCTATCTGTCTATTCACACACAGGCCCAGGTTTCGGTCCCTACCCCTCTGTCTCCTGATTGGCTCACTGGCTGTGATTGACGGCATAGGGAGCGAATGGCTCCCGCTGCTGCCAAAAACCAAATCAAGAGTGCGAGTCCCTGGAGAGGCAAGGCTCTCATGGACACCACTGGATTGAGAGGGGACTCAGGTAGATATAAGGGGGGGGGGCTGCTGCAAACAGAAGGTTTTTTACATACAATGCATGAAGGTAAAAAAACCTTGTGCTTTTACAAACAATGTAATTAAAGTGATAAAATAAAAGCCTATCACAGAGGGACCTGGCTTACAATCCCTAGAAACTTAAATCGGAATTGTGGAAAATATATAACAGGAAGATCAAACAATGTTCTGCAGAAAAGAGCCCAAGAAGAGATGTCAATGTAGTATGAGTGTCCTATGTCTTTTTATAGGTATTCTTTCCCTTTTTACAGAATTTAAGAAGACATTTAAAATTAATTTGCCACTAACATAACAGTACCTGGCCATACTGTTCTGTATTCATCAATCTGACAGGGTATGATATTTACTTGATTTTACAGAGTATAAAGGCAGCCTGCCATGAGGAAGTATATAAGCTACTGTTGCTGCCCTTGCTGAGCTCAGAGCTATTGCATCAGAAGAGAGAAAGCACATGTGAGGGGGTTTGAATCAGAAAAAGAGTTTGCTGCTGTGATGGTGGAGGTGAACAGTAAACGCTAGGCATCTTTTAGCAATGTCCTTAGCAACATCGTTGGAATTAGGCTTTATGAGGTATGTAAATGGCCTACACCTATAACAAGAGCATTATTCAACTTTGATCAAAGCTGTACAACTTGTCTTTATCTCCAGACATCACTTATCTACATTAGGGATGATCGAACGGTTCGGGTCGACCATCGGTTCGACCCGAACATTGACTGTTCGAGGTTCGGCCGAATTTAGAACTTTTTGCTGAAAAAGTTCGGAATTCGGCAACCAGAACCGACCAAAATGCAATGGGACAGGAAATGGGCTTTAAAAGCCCATGATTGGACCAGAACCATTAGTAAAAGCCAATTGAGGGGGCAGCAGAATGCTAGGAATGTGATTGGAGTGACTAGGGGTTCCAGAGGCCAATCATTAGTGAATACGCCCCCCAGTATATAAGATAGCCCCGCCAAATTCCTAGCATTTTAATACAGGGACATGGAAGAGAGTGGAAGCAGTTCTGTTACTTCTGCTTCAAAAGTGTCATTTAGCAATTATTAGTGTGAGGAAAGGGATATCTAGTGTAGTTAGGGTGCTATTTTCCACTATAGTTAGCTTCAAAAATCTATAAAACCAAATTAATGCAGCGCTAGCAACAAATTACTACAAAAAATTACAAATTATTTAAATTAAAACCAATCTATATCATGTGAATACAATATGTAATAATAAAATATATTAATCACATTAAGGTGCATAAATTTCTATAGAAATATTTTAAAGTGCATATTTAGACTAAAATATAAACATTCAAAATGTGAGATTTAAAGTGCAAAAATGGTGGAATAAAGTCCTTATTGATAATCCAAAAAGGTGCCAAAGTGCCAAGTAAATAAAGGTGCTTGTGAGGTGAAGGTGCCCTCTTGGTTCCCCACTCACCGGAATTAGATAGTATAAAAGCCCTTGGTTTTATTGCACATTTGCCCAGGATCAGATATGGAATTCCTCCGATGTGTCCTCCGTATGGAAATCGTTCCCGATAACACCATTAAAAGAAAAGAGGGCCATACATCGTGAAGTACGTAGGTATAATTTTATTCCCCAAAATACGATTGAATACTTACAAGATCAAAGGATAAAAATGGCATATAGCATACAAAGCAAGTGGCGCCGCTCTTGGCGTGCGTTCCACATACAGGAAGTTCCCGACCGGAAATTACGTTACGTCCGCAACCGGAAGTGCGTCAACGCGTTTCGCCGTCACACACAGCGTCTTCAAAGGACATCACTTCCTGTTGACAGAGGCTCTTTATACTATAACCTCTCCTACATCATACCCGGATTTGTTTAGGGAACGTAACTTAACTTGTCTTAAAATTCATATGTAACATATGTAACATGTCTATTGTTGGTCTAGCGATATTAATCACCTAAACCAGATTTGAAAATAAACTTATTTAGTGACTTTAGAAAATATATGGACGTTTCTACATCCGGGCGTAACTTCCTGTTTACAAATATAACATCCTATTATACACTCGCAATAAATATTCCTTTAATATACATTAAAGCTCATATAGCTCAAATTATTGTGATTCCTAGAGCTATTTATTATTTATGGTGATGGGTTTGGATTAATATCGTGCTATATTATAGATATATCGATAATTGAATAGTTTATTAACGGGGATAAATACCATAATTTTAAACTAACTTTATTAAAAAATTATTTATATTAAAATTAATATAAAAACATACATTTTGTTAAAACCAAGAGAGGGAGAAAAAATAAATAAAAATAAAAAACTATTGTTATTTTAAAGAGGGGTTCTACAGAGCTGGAGGGGGTTTTTTGGTCTTATGTATTTTTATTAAAATTAACACAAAAAAGGTATATATATTAAATATAATTCTCAAGCTAATTATAATATTTTGATGGAGCATTATTAAAAATGTATAACATATAAAATAAATCAAATATTAAAAATTATTATAAAAATTTTAAAATATATTTAAGGGAGGTAAAATTAATATCAATAATTTTACATAATTAGTCTACCAATCAGATAAAAAGCAGTTCACGTCTACATCCACATTTAACCCTTTGGGCTGAAGTGTTTCCAACCGGTGGATCCATTGTGTTTCGTTTTGTGATACTGCTTGCTTTAAGTTGCCACCCCTCCAATGGGGTTCAATTTTATCAATTGCACAAAAGGATAATAAGGTGGGATTACTTTGGTGGACCAATTTAAAATGGTGGGAAAGGCTGTGGTTTTTAAACCCTTTTCTAATGTTTGAGACATGTTCCCTAAGTCTTATCCTCAGCTCTCTGGTGGTTCTACCCACATACTGTAGCCCGCAAGGGCATGAGAGGAGGTATGTCACATGCGTGGATGCACAAGTAATGAATTTTTTTATTTGATATGTTTTACCGTTAAAAGCAGATTTAAAGGTGGTATGTTTTCTTTTCCTGAATTTGGAGGTCCTGCATATCATACATCTGCCACAGCTGAAAAACCCATCCTGATCCCAAAAAGTCCCTATTTTTGTGGGTGGATTGACCACATTGTGAGCTAGCTGCAGTCTTAATGTTTTGGGTTTTGTATATATAAACTGTGGCTTGGATGGAAGGAGAGTTTTAAGAACATTGTCTTTTAATAGAAGGTGCCAGTGCTTTTTTAGAATTTTCTCCATTTGTGTATGTTGTCTCGAGAAGCTGGTCAGAAAGGCCATGCTGTAATCTTTCTTTTCTTTTATTCTCTTTTTGAATAAGTCCTTCCGTTTAATATTTTTGACTTTATTTTTGGTGTTTACAAGATCTTTCTTTCTGTATCCTTTTTCTTGGAATTTTTTAATGATTAAGTCAGCTTGTTCTTCATAGTCGCTTTCTCTATCGCAATTTCTCCTAATTCTCATTAGTTGGCTGTTAGGGATTGTATTCAGCCATCTGGGATGGTGACAACTGCCTATGGGGATGTAACCATTGGCATCTACTTCTTTAAAGTGAGTCTTAGTACAAAGTCTGTTAAAATCCTTGAAAATACTCAAATCTAAAAAATTAATACTTACGGGGCTACTAGTGTGGGAGAAAGAGATATCATAGTGGTTATTACTCATATAATTTAAAAACTGATTTAATGAATTCTGAGTGCCCCTCCAAATGATAAAAATATCGTCTATGTATCTCTTGTAGCTCAAAAGCTCTTTTGGTCTGTTGTTAAAAATTTGCTCACTCTCCCACTTCCGCATAAAAATATTAGCTATTGAGGGAGCATATTTTGCTCCCATGGCTACTCCTTTCTTTTGTCTGTAGTATTTTTTTTCTCATGCCAAAAATAATTATGGCTCATTGCGAGGTCCAATCCTTGTAATAAGAATTCTTTTTGTTTGGTTTTTATTTCAGTTTGATCTAAGGCCCATTTGGCAGCTCTCAATGCGTGTTCCTGTTTTATATTTGTATATAGTGAATTGACATCTACTCCCACTAGAATGTCATTCTCCTCTATCTTAATGTCTTTAATGATTTCCATCAAGTGTTTGCTGTCACGCAAGTAGGCCTGGCCTTCCTGTGCCAACGGCTGGAAAAAACAATCCAGATATTCGCCTAAACGTGACAAGAGGGAATTCACCCCACTTACAATGGGCCTACCGGGCGGATGTTCTTTGTTCTTATGGATCTTCGGTAGTTGATATATTACTGGTATCTTTGGCGCATCCGGTACCAAGTATCTGCTTTCTTTCTTGTTTATAATATTTTCTTTTTTTGCCCATTTTATTAATCTCGTTAATTTTGCTTTATATTTCTTGGTGGGGTTCTCTTTTAGTTTTTCATATGTGTCATGATCATTAACCAATCTATTGAGTTCATCTAAGTAATCTTTTTTGTTCAAAATTACAAGGCCGCCCCCTTTGTCTGCGGCTCTAATTACTATGTCTTTTCTTTTTTCCAAGGATTTAAGGCCTCTTTCTATGTCTTCTTTTTTTCTTGAATTTTTAATTTTCAGACTTTCCAGATCATTTTCTACCATAGTTTTAAAAACATCTAAAAACTGGTTGTTTAAAATTTTAGGATTAAAAACAGACTTGTTTCTCAATTGTGTGTATAAAAACTCTCCCGAGGGTATGATGTCTTCTTTCTTTTTTCTTGCATAATATTTTTTAATATTTAATTTCCTCACAAATTTTTGAATGTCGATATACGTATCAAACTTGTTTAGATTTTTTTCAGGTGCATATTTTAATCCCAGACTCAAAACTTTTAGTTCATCTTCAGTAAAGGTAGCACTGCTTAAATTGAAAATTCCATCCGTTAATTTGTTCTTTTTCTTTTTCTGCCCTCCTCTGCATCCTCTCTTTCTTCTTCTCTTTCCTCCCTTGTATATTGTGTTTGCTCCATCTGGGTCCATGGTCTCCACTCGTCTCTCCTGTCCAGATAGTAAGGATTTCCTCCTCCTCCTCTGTAGTTGGGGGCTCCTCTTCCTCTCCATGGGGGTCTGCCTGATCCCCTCCTCTGAAAATCCCCCCTGTAATTGTTGTAACCATAGTTACCTCTGCCTCCCCTGAATCCTCCATTGTATTGTGGGCGTCTTGTTCCGCGATGTCCTCTAAAGTTGTTACCATTATTGTACCCCTGTGGTTGGGGGTAGTGTTGTTGAGGATAATGTTGTTGCGGAGTTTCATCTCTTAGTGCTGTAAACCTATTGTTGGTCGGAACATTGTATTGTGGAGTGTATGGTTCAGATCTATTATAGGGGGTATGATTAGGGTTCGAAAACCTCTCTTCAGTGTATCCCCCATTCTCATTGGGTTCCACTCTAGGGGTCATTGCTAGAGGGTAAGGGAAACCTCTTTCAGGCGATGATTCTCTTGAGGTTCCTTCTTGTGTAGTGGCCTCATCTTGCCATTTATAGATCTTATTGGACTTATAGTCATTAGAGTCTCTCATATATTTTTTCATTTTTTTCTTTTGTGTGTCTCTATCTATTTTCTCTACAAACTCCTGTACGTTTTTCATTTTTTCTTTTATTTCAGTTGTTTCTTCTAAATTGGCAAATTTTGCCTTGATACCATTAATGTTGGCCTCCAATAATTTTAATTTTTTTGTTTTTCTGGAGATGAGTAGTTCCAATAGTTTTCTCTCCATGAGATTGAAAAAACCGAACCACTCCTCCTCCAGAGCTTTATCAGTGAGGCCGTCATTGGGGGCTAGATCCCATCTTAGTCTCCTGGGGGTCATCCCATCTTTTATATATTTGTTTAGTGTGAAGATGTCCCACCAGGTTCTGACCTGTTTATCCATATAATTTTTTAATAATTTAAAATCCTGGTTCATAGTTTGGCCAATATTATTAGATGAAAAAAATTCATCTGCATCAAGTTTTTTATTTGTGACAAAATTAAAAATTTCCATGTGAGCTGCTGGGGGTGGTTCCATGTGGACCAAATAAATGAAAAAACAAATTTAAACCCGCGCTACACAGTAGTGATATGTTATTCTGTGAAAAAACTGTGAAGGTGTGCAGCTGCTGCAACACTAAGAAATTCTTAGAATAAATGAATAAAACCAAATTAATGCAGCGCTAGCAACAAATTACTACAAAAAATTACAAATTATTTAAATTAAAACCAATCTATATCATGTGAATACAATATGTAATAATAAAATATATTAATCACATTAAGGTGCATAAATTTCTATAGAAATATTTTAAAGTGCATATTTAGACTAAAATATAAACATTCAAAATGTGAGATTTAAAGTGCAAAAATGGTGGAATAAAGTCCTTATTGATAATCCAAAAAGGTGCCAAAGTGCCAAGTAAATAAAGGTGCTTGTGAGGTGAAGGTGCCCTCTTGGTTCCCCACTCACCGGAATTAGATAGTATAAAAGCCCTTGGTTTTATTGCACATTTGCCCAGGATCAGATATGGAATTCCTCCGATGTGTCCTCCGTATGGAAATCGTTCCCGATAACACCATTAAAAGAAAAGAGGGCCATACATCGTGAAGTACGTAGGTATAATTTTATTCCCCAAAATACGATTGAATACTTACAAGATCAAAGGATAAAAATGGCATATAGCATACAAAGCAAGTGGCGCCGCTCTTGGCGTGCGTTCCACATACAGGAAGTTCCCGACCGGAAATGACGTTACGTCCGCAACCGGAAGTGCGTCAACGCGTTTCGCCGTCACACACAGCGTCTTCAAAGGACATCACTTCCTGTTGACAGAGGCTCTTTATACTATAACCTCTCCTACATCATACCCGGATTTGTTTAGGGAACGTAACTTAACTTGTCTTAAAATTCATATGTAACATATGTAACATGTCTATTGTTGGTCTAGCGATATTAATCACCTAAACCAGATTTGAAAATAAACTTATTTAGTGACTTTAGAAAATATATGGACGTTTCTACATCCGGGCGTAACTTCCTGTTTACAAATATAACATCCTATTATACACTCGCAATAAATATTCCTTTAATATACATTAAAGCTCATATAGCTCAAATTATTGTGATTCCTAGAGCTATTTATTATTTATGGTGATGGGTTTGGATTAAAAGTTTTGAGTCTGGGATTAAAATATGCACCTGAAAAAAATCTAAACAAGTTTGATACGTATATCGACATTCAAAAATTTGTGAGGAAATTAAATATTAAAAAATATTATGCAGGAAAAAAGAAAGAAGACATCATACCCTCGGGAGAGTTTTTATACACACAATTGAGAAACAAGTCTGTTTTTAATCCTAAAATTTTAAACAACCAGTTTTTAGATGTTTTTAAAACTATGGTAGAAAATGATCTGGAAAGTCTGAAAATTAAAAATTCAAGAAAAAAAGAAGACATAGAAAGAGGCCTTAAATCCTTGGAAAAAAGAAAAGACATAGTAATTAGAGCCGCAGACAAAGGGGAAGGCCTTGTAATTTTGAACAAAAAAGATTACTTAGATGAACTCAATAGATTGGTTAATGATCATGACACATATGAAAAACTAAAAGAGAACCCCACCAAGAAATATAAAGCAAAATTAACGAGATTAATAAAATGGGCAAAAAAAGAAAATATTATAAACAAGAAAGAAAGCAGATACTTGGTACCGGATGCGCCAAAGATACCAGTAATATATCAACTACCGAAGATCCATAAGAACAAAGAACATCCGCCCGGTAGGCCCATTGTAAGTGGGGTGAATTCCCTCTTGTCACGTTTAGGCGAATATCTGGATTGTTTTTTCCAGCCGTTGGCACAGGAAGGCCAGGCCTACTTGCGTGACAGCAAACACTTGATGGAAATCATTAAAGACATTAAGATAGAGGAGAATGACATTCTAGTGGGAGTAGATGTCAATTCACTATATACAAATATAAAACAGGAACACGCATTGAGAGCTGCCAAATGGGCCTTAGATCAAACTGAAATAAAAACCAAACAAAAAGAATTCTTATTACAAGGATTGGACCTCGCAATGAGCCATAATTATTTTTGGCATGAGAAAAAAAATACTACAGACAAAAGAAAGGAGTAGCCATGGGAGCAAAATATGCTCCCTCAATAGCTAATATTTTTATGCGGAAGTGGGAGAGTGAGCAAATTTTTAACAACAGACCAAAAGAGCTTTTGAGCTACAAGAGATACATAGACGATATTTTTATCATTTGGAGGGGCACTCAGAATTCATTAAATCAGTTTTTAAATTATATGAGTAATAACCACTATGATATCTCTTTCTCCCACACTAGTAGCCCCGTAAGTATTAATTTTTTAGATTTGAGTATTTTCAAGGATTTTAACAGACTTTGCACTAAGACTCACTTTAAAGAAGTAGATGCCAATGGTTACATCCCCATAGGCAGTTGTCACCATCCCAGATGGCTGAATACAATCCCTAACAGCCAACTAATGAGAATTAGGAGAAATTGCGATAGAGAAAGTGACTATGAAGAACAAGCTGACTTAATCATTAAAAAATTCCAAGAAAAAGGATACAGAAAGAAAGATCTTGTAAACACCAAAAATAAAGTCAAAAATATTAAACGGAAGGACTTATTCAAAAAGAGAATAAAAGAAAAGAAAGATTACAGCATGGCCTTTCTGACCAGCTTCTCGAGACAACATACACAAATGGAGAAAATTCTAAAAAAGCACTGGCACCTTCTATTAAAAGACAATGTTCTTAAAACTCTCCTTCCATCCAAGCCACAGTTTATATATACAAAACCCAAAACATTAAGACTGCAGCTAGCTCACAATGTGGTCAATCCACCCACAAAAATAGGGACTTTTTGGGATCAGGATGGGTTTTTCAGCTGTGGCAGATGTATGATATGCAGGACCTCCAAATTCAGGAAAAGAAAACATACCACCTTTAAATCTGCTTTTAACGGTAAAACATATCAAATAAAAAAATTCATTACTTGTGCATCCACGCATGTGACATACCTCCTCTCATGCCCTTGCGGGCTACAGTATGTGGGTAGAACCACCAGAGAGCTGAGGATAAGACTTAGGGAACATGTCTCAAACATTAGAAAAGGGTTTAAAAACCACAGCCTTTCCCACCATTTTAAATTGGTCCACCAAAGTAATCCCACCTTATTATCCTTTTGTGCAATTGATAAAATTGAACCCCATTGGAGGGGTGGCAACTTAAAGCAAGCAGTATCACAAAACGAAACACAATGGATCCACCGGTTGGAAACACTTCAGCCCAAAGGGTTAAATGTGGATGTAGACGTGAACTGCTTTTTATCTGATTGGTAGACTAATTATGTAAAATTATTGATATTAATTTTACCTCCCTTAAATATATTTTAAAATTTTTATAATAATTTTTAATATTTGATTTATTTTATATGTTATACATTTTTAATAATGCTCCATCAAAATATTATAATTAGCTTGAGAATTATATTTAATATATATACCTTTTTTGTGTTAATTTTAATAAAAATACATAAGACCAAAAAACCCCCTCCAGCTCTGTAGAACCCCTCTTTAAAATAACAATAGTTTTTTATTTTTATTTATTTTTTCTCCCTCTCTTGGTTTTAACAAAATGTATGTTTTTATATTAATTTTAATATAAATAATTTTTTAATAAAGTTAGTTTAAAATTATGGTATTTATCCCCGTTAATAAACTATTCAATTATCGATATATCTATAATATAGCACGATATTAATCCAAACCCATCACCATAAATAATAAATAGCTCTAGGAATCACAATAATTTGAGCTATATGAGCTTTAATGTATATTAAAGGAATATTTATTGCGAGTGTATAATAGGATGTTATATTTGTAAACAGGAAGTTACGCCCGGATGTAGAAACGTCCATATATTTTCTAAAGTCACTAAATAAGTTTATTTTCAAATCTGGTTTAGGTGATTAATATCGCTAGACCAACAATAGACATGTTACATATGTTACATATGAATTTTAAGACAAGTTAAGTTACGTTCCCTAAACAAATCCGGGTATGATGTAGGAGAGGTTATAGTATAAAGAGCCTCTGTCAACAGGAAGTGATGTCCTTTGAAGACGCTGTGTGTGACGGCGAAACGCGTTGACGCACTTCCGGTTGCGGACGTAACGTCATTTCCGGTCGGGAACTTCCTGTATGTGGAACGCACGCCAAGAGCGGCGCCACTTGCTTTGTATGCTATATGCCATTTTTATCCTTTGATCTTGTAAGTATTCAATCGTATTTTGGGGAATAAAATTATACCTACGTACTTCACGATGTATGGCCCTCTTTTCTTTTAATGGTGTTATCGGGAACGATTTCCATACGGAGGACACATCGGAGGAATTCCATATCTGATCCTGGGCAAATGTGCAATAAAACCAAGGGCTTTTATACTATCTAATTCCGGTGAGTGGGGAACCAAGAGGGCACCTTCACCTCACAAGCACCTTTATTTACTTGGCACTTTGGCACCTTTTTGGATTATCAATAAGGACTTTATTCCACCATTTTTGCACTTTAAATCTCACATTTTGAATGTTTATATTTTAGTCTAAATATGCACTTTAAAATATTTCTATAGAAATTTATGCACCTTAATGTGATTAATATATTTTATTATTACATATTGTATTCACATGATATAGATTGGTTTTAATTTAAATAATTTGTAATTTTTTGTAGTAATTTGTTGCTAGCGCTGCATTAATTTGGTTTTATTCATTTATTCTAAGAATTTCTTAGTGTTGCAGCAGCTGCACACCTTTACAGTTTTTTCACAGAATAACATATCACTACTGTGTAGCGCGGGTTTAAATTTGTTTTTTCAGCTTCAAAAATCTAGTTTCTGTAGGGAAATAGACTGGACTGTGCTGCATGGAAAAGCTGCACAAATAGTAGAACTAGATAGACAGAACGATAAATCCTTTAACAGGTAAAACAGCTCCAATATATGTGAATCATCTGTGTATTTAGCTGTTTGTCTGCTGTTTGGTTTAAAGCTGGATACACACTATACAACTTTTGTTGTTTGATTTCCTTTAGATTTACCTTCAACTATGTAGTGGAAGGGCTTGCCTGATTGCATAAAAATTGAAATTGTTTAGGTTTGACCTCATATTATATGGTTTTGGTAGATCTAAAGGAACAACACCTATAGAAAATTGTATAGTGTGTATCCAGCTTTGGGCCATAATTCCTAATTTGCACACTTCTTCAGTAAGTGAATCAGAAAGTACTAAACTGGTCATAAGTGGCTTTAATTTTGGTCATTTCCTGTAAACACCGAAACGAATTGGCCAAATAGTGACTATATCCCATCAAATGTTGTCAATGTTTAATGTAGTAAGCTGGCAGTAGAAATTCCTCCATCCACGATGTTTAGCAAATTGATTGATTCGTGGGCTGAACAGAGAACTCAAAATGTGTATGGTTGGCCACTTGTCCTCCAGAAAATGTACCCCTCTTCATGACCAGGCCATTTTTTGAAATACGGCACTGCGTTACTTTGACTGACAATTACTGAAAATAATGTACCCAAATACAATTTATGTCCTCTTTTCCTACAAATAGAGCTTCCTTTTGGTGGTATTTGATCACCTCAGTTGTTTTTATTTTTTGCGCTATTTAAATTTGAAAAAAAAAAAAAAAATATTTTTTACTTTCTGCTCTAAAACATGTCCAATAAAAAAACTTAAAAAACAAATTTCTTCGGTAATTCAGGCCAATATGTATTCTGCTACATGCTTTTGGTAAAGAAAATCCCAATAAGCCTATATTGATTGTTTTGCGCAAAAGTTATAGTGTCTACAAACTATGGGATATATTTTTTACTAGTAATGGCCGTGATCGGCGACTTATAGCAGGACTGCGATACTGTAAACAAATAGGACACTAACTGACACTTTTAAAACTTTTTGGAGACCAGTGACACTTATAGAGCAATGAGTGCTAAAAAATATGCACTATCACTGGACTTCGCAGGAACACAGAATTAATGCCTTCTGTACTGACAGAATGGCGATCTGCCTTGTTTATTTGGGCAGGCCGCTGTTCTCCCTCTGTATCGAAGGATCAGCAGTTTCCGGTGGACATCGAGTCCGCTGTACCCGCCGATCAGCTCCAGCTGTGTATAATCATAGTGGAAGCGGGCCCCTGGTGACGCGAATGCCCACCCCAGACCCAGAAGTGTGGGATCACGTACTAGGTATATGATCCGGCACAGCCGTGCCACTTTGTTGCCGTATCTCTAAGTTATACAGTCGGGAAATGGCCAGAGTGGGTCAGACAACCAGCATTTTTAGAAAATGGTTAAAAATGGAAACCTGCTTTGGAGACTAGACTACAAATATACAGCACAGCAGTGCTCTTTGACTTGGAAGAATGTGGGAGTGCTGTCCACCCTTTTCGTAGGGTGTTGTTTCTGCATTAAGTTGCTCATTGATCTAAGGTACATATAATAATGATAAAACATACAATAATAATAAAGAGATCAACAGAGCAGAAATCATCCAAATGGGGGGGGGGCCTCCACTCAGGGTACCACTGACTCCACCACCTTTACGGTCCTTCACTGGTTATTCAAAGACAACACCTCAGAGTAATAATAGGTAGGAGAATGGACAAGAGAACATAGAGTAGTATGCTAAAACCACATGATTTATTAAAAGCACAAACACTCCTTGCTGGGAGAGATGTGCTAATGCACTACAAGGTACTCCTCCTATATATACTTGATAGTGGACACTGATAGAGTACAGGTGTGTGTGTTTGGGGTGGGGTGCTCAACCGCAGAAGTCTGGTCAGACCGAATACATATTAAACAAGCAAAAAGTTGGGGGAGCAAACCCTGAACATGTATTTCTAAAGCTGGTGCAGCTATGAACCAAGCGACATGCATATTAAAAAAGAATAGCGCACACATGCAAAAGAAATGACTATCAAATATGAAGACAATCCATAAATAAAAATGGGGATTTGGTCCCACCATATGGCCATATCGTGCTCAAGCCCACCACTACGTCAAAGTACCCCATTGTCAGTGGGTCCTACACTATCCATAAAAAAGGATGAATCCAGCCTCTCTAACCCTTGGAGACAACACTCCTTGCTGGGAGAGATGTGCTAATGCACTACAAGGGACCATATGGCCTTGTAGTGCATTAGCACATCTCTCCCATCAAGGAGTGTTGTCTCCAAGGGTTAGAGAGGCTGTACCAGCTTTAGAAATACATGTTCAGGGTTTGCTCCCCCAACTTTTTGCTAGTTTAATATGTATTCGGTCTGACCAGACTTCTGAGGTTGAGCACCCCACCCCACCCCCCCCCCCCCACACACACACACACCTGTACTCTATCAGTGTCCACTAACAAGTAGATATAGGAGGAGTCCCTTGTAGTGCATTAGCACATCTCTCCCAGCAAGGAGTGTTGTCTCCAAGGGTTAGAAAGGCTGGATTCATCCTTTTTTATGGATATTGTAGGATCCACTGACAATGGGGTACTTTGACATAGTGGTGGGCTTGAGCACGATATGGCCATATGGTTCAGGGTTTGCTCCCCCAACTTTTTGCTTGTTTAATATTATATAGTGTTAGCAAACCAACCAAAACTGGATTTTCATATTATTCCTAAAACATATCACACAAGTGATGTATTTCAGTTTATCGAACAAAGAAGCCATCTGGACGAGAAGCAAAACATTTTCAAGATGTTAGACTTTGCTACCTCTATACATGATCTGGATGACTAAAAACCATAACCAAACAGTAATTTTTTTTTTTTTTTTTTTTATATTGCAGATTTATGAATTCAATCGAAAATATGTGTGGAAACAATTATACAAAAGTCTCAGAATTTGTTCTTCTAGGATTTGGAAACCTTCACAAATTAAATGTTGCATTGTTTATAGTCTTCCTAATCATCTTTATATTCACTATCACAGGAAATCTTCTGATCATTGTATTAGTATCCATCACTGCAGCACTTCAGACACCCATGTATTATTTCCTAAGTCATCTCTCATTTTCAGACCTGTTGATGTCAACCAACATTCTTCCAAACATGCTTGGCAGTCTTCTTTTTGGGGAGAAAATAATTACATACTGTGGCTGCATCACACAACTTTATTTTTTCTGTGCTACAACCATTACAGAATGTCTCCTCCTCGCAGTCATGTCCTATGATCGGTACTTGGCCATCTGTAACCCTTTGAGATATTCCAGTATCATGGGCATGATAATTTGTGTCAATCTTTCGGCTTGGCCATGGCTGTTGGGTTTTACATTAAATCTTATAGGCGTTTTGACTCTGTCAAATTTTGACTTTTGTGCTGATAATGTCATTGACCATTTCTACTGTGATCTCGCCCCTCTTCAGAAGCTCTCTTGTTCAGACACCTCTTTGGTTGAACTTGAAGCTTTTATCTATTCCATACCGACATTTATTTTTCCATGTGGTTTTATCATAGTGACATACATCTATATCTTCCATACTATTTTCAGCATACTGTCCAAAACAGGCAAACAGAAAGCATTTTCAACCTGCAGTTCCCACCTTTTTGTGGTGGGGACATTTTACGGGACACTGATAGCTAAATACATGATACCCACTAGAGGACACTCTTTGCTTATCAATAAGATTGTATCTTTACTTCACACTGTGTTTACTCCTTTATTTAACCCTATTATATATAGTCTGAAGAACAAAGATATCAGGACAGCACTTCAAAAAATTTCTTAAGCCTAGTACACACGATCACGAGCTGCAATGTAAAGTAGTGAGTGTGCAGCTTGTATATGTAATAAAGTACAGCGCCACAATAACAAATAGATGGAAGAAAAGCATAGACTAAACAAAGTCCATAAAGTCCGTGAAACCAGATGCTGAAGTGCAGAAATGAATGCAAGAAGATTCCAACACCATAAGTAAGAACACAATCCTGACGGTCACCACGTGCTCATATAAGGTGATTCCCTTACCAGAACTTTAGACCCCCTGTTACGGAACGTCATCCAAGCATAGAACATGGAAATAACCACCAGAATAGGGTCCACTCCAAGGTCCAGCACCAGATCCACCACTTAACTTCATCCAGAGTATTAAATCCTCATATGTTCAAGTGCCTCAGATAATGGATGATAGTATCCCTCCAAAAAAAAAAAAGGGGGCTCAAATAGTGAAGTATGCACATTTATTTGAGTAAAAAAAATCAAAGAATAGAACTCACATGACATCTGTGTGATGAAGGCATGTAGTTACAGTTACAGTGGCTGGAGGCTTGTCTGCATGAGGGCTGGCGTGGCTGACGCGTTTCATCTTGCCATCAGACGTTGTCAAAGGCCAGCTTGTATAACAGTCTAAATTTGCTGTCCCCTCAAAATAACTCAACACACAGCCATTAATGTCTAAACCGCTGGCAACAAAAGTGAGTACACCCCTAAGTCAAAATGTCCAAATTGGGCCCAAAGTGTCAATATTTTGTGTGGCCACCATTATTTTCCAGCACTGCCTTAACCCTCTTGGGCATGGAGTTCACCAAGTTCACCAGAGCTTCACAGGTTGCCACTGGAGTCCTCTTCCACTCCCTCATGACGATATCATGGAGCTGGTGGATGTTAGAGACCTTGCGCTCCTCCACCTTCCGTTTGAGGATGCCCCACAGATGCTCAATAGGGTTTAGGTCTGGAGACATGTTTAAACAGTCCATCAGCTTTCGTCTCAGCTTTTTAGCAAGGCAGTGGTCGTCTTAGAGGTGTGTTTGGGTTCATTATCATGTTGGAATACTGTCCTGCGGTCTAGTCTCCGAAGAGAGGCGATCATGCTCTGCTTCCGCATGTCACAGTACCTGTTGGCATTCATGGGTCCCGCAATGAACTGTAGCTCCCCAATGCTGGCAGCACTCATGCAGCCCCAAACCATGATACTGCCAACACCATGCTTGACACACTTGCCTTTGTACTACTCACCTGGTTGCCGTCACACACGATTGACACCATCTGAACCAAATAAGTTTATCTTGGTCTCATCAGACCACAGGACATGGTTCCAGTAATCCACCTCCTTAGTCTGCTTGTCTTCAGCAAACTATTTGAGGGCCTACTTGTGCATTATCTTTAGAGGAGGCTTCCTTTTGGGACTACAGCCATGCAGACCAATTTTATGCAGTGTGCGGCTTATGGTCTGAGCACTGACAAGCTGACTTCCCACCCCTTCAACCTCTGCAGCAATGCTGGCAGCACTCATATGCGGTGAACCCTCAACCTTCCTGACTCTAAATGCCGAGAAGGCCTTTGATAGGATTCATTGGGGCTTTCTATGATCAGTTCTCACCAAGTTTGGGCTTACAGGAATAATTCACATGGGGATAATGGCTCTGTACTCCAACCCATCAGCGTGTATATACACCCCAAATGTCTTATCCGAAGAGTTCCCTAAAACCAATGGGAGCTGTCAAGGGTGTCCCTTATTGCCTATTATATTCACATTGATCATGGAACTATTGGCTACAGCAATCAGGATGAGCCCCCTGATTTCTGGGGTACAGTTTGGGGGGGACTCACACAAAATTGGACTGTTTGCGGATGACATCATGTTAACCCTGACAAAGCCCCAGGTGTCACTACGGGAAGTCCAAAAAGAGATTAATGATTTTAGTGAAGTTTTCTACTACAAAATAAATATCACCAAGTCCTCCATACTCCCGATGCATGTGAACAAAACTGCACTTTGTAATCTAAAATCAAACTTCAATTACCAGTGGGAAACACATTCCCTAAAGTACTTAGGAATTACCCTTTCTTACCCAGCCACTAAAACCTATGACCTTAATTATATGCCCCTATTGGAAACGGTTAAGGAGGATCTTCACTCCATATCACTCCATGAACTGTCTTGGTTGGACAGGGTGGCGGCATTAAAAATGGTGACGTTACCCAAAATACTGTACCTATTCTGAACTATACCCATCCCGCTACCTAGTACATTTTTTAGAGATTTTGACATTACATTCAGGAGATTCATATGGCAGGGTGGTAGAGCCCGGATTTCATTCAACACTCTGACCCGGCATAAAAATAATTGAGGAGTGACACTACAGGTGCTGAAACAATATCATTACGCTGCAATACTTGATCAAGTGAAACACTGGTTCTAGACTGCCCCCGAAAAACTACGACTCTCTATAGAAAAGACACTATTTAAAAATAGAGATTTACCAGCTCTCCTCCAGGCTGCAACCTACAATCCTAATATCCAAATAAATTTTTCCCCAAGTATACAAGTTACACTGGAGGCATGGAGAGCCCTCGTGAGCATGACACCCAATGACTTTAAACTTATACAAAAACCTTTGTCACTTATGATGTACGAACACCTTATCCCATCTCTGGACGTGACCCCCTGGCTAAAACTGGGGTTTCGGGAACTGGTTGAGATCCCGGAAGTCCTTTGGGAAAACGTATATGCAAAAATACAAATTCATTATTTCCACTCTAAATTTCCCTCTAAATTTGTGTCAGTAAATCCCATAATTTGGAATTGCCTAAGTACTAAGCAAAGGCTGCAAGGTGGAATATCGTGGTTCTACAAGGCACTCCAATACCCAGACCCGATTCAAAAAATCCCAAACTTCCTTCGCTGGGAAAGGGAACTGGGTGAATCCTTCTCTATACAAAACTGGTTGCTCGCAATTCGACAGAACTTTGCTGCCTCCAGATGTACGGATCATAGGGATAACTACCAAAAAGATCCTTCATAAAGGCTATCTTACGTCGTATAAATTGTCCAAAATATACCCGGACTACTCGCCCCTTTGCTGGCATCACTGTGGGTACATTGGGAATCTCACCCATGTCCTGTGGGAATGCACTAACTTGAGAAGTTTCTGGAACGCGGCGTTTACACTAATATCATATAGCTCACGGGTATTCTGACCAAACCCACCCCAGGCATAGCACTATTAAACTTACATATTTCCAGGTTCCCACGACATTTCAGAACTGTAGTGACCCATCTTTTTATAGTGTTCAGTCTAGTTATGAAAAAAATGGAAGACCAACTTTGCTCCTGAGCTTTCTGAAGTCATCCTTGGAGTGAATATCCAATGCCTATATGAAAGATCAATTGCGTGCAATCGTGATTCCTTATATTCCTTCCACACTCAATAGTCCAGTTGGATCCAAACACTTTTAAAAGATAAGGAACTTTAGGTACCCACATCGAACCCTACTAGGTACTTCATAAAATGATAAGATAAAACAGTATAGCCCCAACACCTATAGTCACTCATAGAGAGTATCCGTTTAGAGATAAGTCCTTGACACTTCCTCTATCCTTCCCCTCCCTTACCCCGGTTTGTTTACTTCTATTTATGTTTATTTGGTTATACCATGTGTCATACGTTGAGCGTTAACTTTGCATGCTTATAGATCTTTTTTGACAGATGAGGTAAAAATATACATAGAGTATAAATTGTTTTAGCCTTAAAAGTACAAATTGATATCTGGTTAAACTGTTTAGTGACGTTTGTCAATGAGAGTTGAACTTATGTGATAGTCACTTTATACTCTGTAAAGAATGTAGTAGACGATGTTAATTGTTTTTCGGAAAAACTTCTTTAACAATAAAAAATAATAAAACATAAATGTAAACATTTCGACTGCCACATTTTTACATAGTTACATAGTAACACATTTGAATCGAAAATTATCAAATCAAAGGTTTCGAATTGAAAAAATCTGTAAATTCGAAGAATATTCGATAAAATGCATAAAACAAATTCCAAATATGAACTCCGAAAAGGAATCCTGAATATGAATTAAACGAATCAACCAAATTTAACTAAACTAAATAACTAAATTAACAATTCTAAACAAAACAAATGTTTTGGTTCAACAATCTGAGCTTCAACCCTTTAGCTGCGTTAAGTGGAACTTCCTCCAATTTTTCCTAGAGTTCAACTTTACATAGACTTGAAATTGAAGTACCTGTATTACAGGTACTTAAATAGCGCTACCAATTTATGCAGCACTTTACATATACACTATATTACCAAATGTATTAGAACGCCTCCCCTTACACGCACATGAGCTTTAATGGCATCCCAGTCTTAGTCCATAGGGTTCAACATTGAGTTGCCCCCCCCCCCCCTTTGCAGCTATGACAGCATTGGCATCTAGCAAAAATGCTTGTAATCTGCCAAAAAAGAAGGTCATTTGAGCTACGGGTGTTTTGCTTCAGGAGACAAAACACTCAGATGTGAACAGGGGTCATTGAAATGAATCGGATTTTGCTTGTTGCATGTTTTGAGACTTCAGAGATGAGCGGTTTACAAGCTGAAATACGCTCAGGTGTGAACAGGGATTTAAGGTGTTCTATCGGGTTGAGTTCAGGACTCTGTGCAGCCCAGTCAAGTTCCTCAACCCCAAACTCACTCATCCATGTCTTTATGGACCTCATTTTGTGCACTGGTCCAAATGATTTGGTGGAGAGGGGATTATGGTATGGGATTGTTTTTCCAGGGGTGGGCTTGGCCCCTTAGTTCCAGTGAAGGGAACTCTGAAGGCATTAGCATACCAATACATTTTGGACAATTTTATGCTCCCAACATTGTGGGAACAGTTTGTGGATGGCCCCTTCCTGTTCCAACATGACTGCGCACCAGTGCACAAACAAGGTCCATAAAGACACGGATGAGCGAGTTCCTATAGACACACTCCTAAACCTGGTGGACAGCCTTTGCAGAAGAGTTGAAGCTGCTATAGCTGCAAAGGGTGGCCAACTCAATATTAACCCCTACGGACTAAGACTAAAGTTCATGTACGTGTAAAGGCAGGCATCCCAATACTTTTGGTAATATAGTGTATATTTTACATTGACATCAGTCCCTACCCTCAAGCAGCTTACACTTTTAGGTCACTAACTCACATTAACATACTAGGGCAAAGGGAGCCAATTAACTTACCAGCAGGTCTCTAGAGTTTGGGAGGAACAAACCAATAATCTGCTAGGCAGAAGACCCAGACACTTAGCCACTGTGCTGTTGAAATCTCTGGCCCATTAGCACACATGCATAGACCACCCAGCACTAGGTTGTTACTGATTGTGCAACAGACAGCATGGTAAGCCGTAGGCCTTCGAGAAGGTAAGTACTGATCTGCGGGGGAAGGAGTGTGGTTATGTGTGGCAAATTCTCCTGCATTATTCAATTTTGCTGAGTTTACTACTCATTGAAAATGCGCTATAGTCACACGGATCCTCCTCCTGGCCAATCAGGGAGGAACCCCATGCCATTGGCCGAGGAGGAGGCGGGAGGACTGAGGAGACGCGGGGACTGAAGAGAAGCTGCCGTGAGGTAAGTGCACGGGTCTCGCGGGGGGGGGGGTCTCGGGGGGGAACGCTGGCATCTCTGCATTGATTGGGGGCAATGCTGTGGGCACTCTGCATTGATTGGGGGCAATGCTGTGGGCACTCTGCATTGATTGGGGGCAATGCTGTGGGCACTCTGCATTTTGTATGGACACTGTGGATGATCACACCATTACAACATGGGAAGTGCACAATCCAAACAATTAAAATCAAAAATATATAATCCTTAGATATGTGTCCTTGTAAGTTACAAGGCCACATATCTAAGGATTATATATTTTTGATTTTAATTGTTTGGATTGTGCACTTCACATGTTATGAATATGAGTAATAACACTGTTCCTTTTATTTAAATCTGGCACACCACTATTATCAGTTTCCATTTCAGTCTTTATTGTGAGGTGTTGGCACAATTCAGTGTGTGCTGCCGGGTCACTTATTTAGTGAAAGGTTTGCGCTCAGAAATTTTTTTATTTGCTCAGCACAGTAAAAAATTAGAGGGAACATTGGGTTGGAGGTATTTAAACTAAAAATGAATTCCACTGAGATACAAGAAATAAATACTGTAAATCACTTCTCAGATGGGGAAAGCATTGGAATCCATTGGGTTTTTTGGCAGCGGTGGTGGTAGTGGTGGGGGGATGAGATGGGATGAGTGGCAGTGGTGGTGGGGGGAGAGCTGAAGAGAAACTTAAATAGTTGCAAGCTGAACATAAAACTTCAGAGACAAATACTGCCAGGCCTGGAGTAAGAATCGTTTGGCAAATGAAGCATGAGTTACAGCAAATTGAGGAGCAAGTAAAGAAACAATCTTTATTATTGGAAAATTTTGAGAATGACAGGAGATTTGCCAATCAAACATCAGTAAGTTCCATGGATTAGTTCATGGATGACCTGGCTCCATCTGCCTCTGCACCTCTCCCCCCATATCAGGGCTGGGAATTGCCAGTGTTAAACAGCCAGGGGGTTGAGAGTGAACATGGCACCCTGACTTTCATCCAGCAGATGGAGTCACCCCTGAGAGCAGACAAGTTTACTGATGACCCTTAAGAAGTCCCTGACTGGTGGAGAAATCGCAGTACACGATGCTGCCTTCTAGCATGTCCGCCCCACTGACTGTGGTGGGTGGTGTAAAATGTAGAAAGATTGACCGCACTCTGGTAGAGATATTTCTTGAAATCAAAGATGTTTCCTTTATTGTTCCAATAAAATCAAGTGACAGACAGTGTACAAGCAGACAAGGTTGACGCGTATTACGACATTACCAGTCGTTTACTCATAACCATACTGAGTCAATCTTTCTACATTTTGCAAGCTTCCGGATTACGGCTCCGACCTGCACCAGGTTATTAGACATACACCTGAGCGGCTACGCTTTCCTGCTTCCTGTGGTGGGTGGTGTCCCAGGTGAGAAGCAGAAAGAGAAGGAGCTCTGCAAACAGTAGACCATCATTCTGAAGCTAAAAAGTTGGGAGGTAAGGTTTAGGGGTGTGGCATACACAAAAAGAACACAAAAAGAGGGCATGTACTCTGAAGTAGCAATGGTGGCTGTCAAATATACCTTAATCTGTTGGCAATTAATCTTTATAACAAGGTCCAGATGGCAGCTCTACCCAGCACTTTTGTAACAACACCCTTAGGTCTTAGGTCCTTTTCACACCATTTTGTTAAGATGCACGGGGTCTGTGGATGAAACTTCCAAGCAGGGAGAACAGCATTCAATGTATTCTGTACCAGAATAAAGCCAGTAATCTCTGCAACAGCAATTTGGGCTCAGGTCTCCGATTGCTGAACTCTAGATAGAATGTAATTGGCCTGTGCTCAGAGAAAAGGGTTAGTATACTTCAAGCTTCCCCCTGTGTCAGTGCTAAACACAGAGGAACTCATAGCTCCAGGGTCTAGAAGGAGATTAGAACTGCTGGTACATCCACTTAATTTCTGTACCTGTGTATTTAAGTTCAGGACAACTGGTACTTATAGCTCCATACTGGCTGTGTGCTGCTGTCTGGACATTAGGGCTGCTGGGACGTGCACTTCTATGTCTGTGTGCTGCTGTCTGGACATTAGGGCTGCTGGGACGTGTAGTTCCATACTGGCTGTGTGTAGGCAGGTGCAGTCTATTTCCAACACTGCGGGTGGTGCTCTTTCGCAGCGGCACTGCAGTTGGAGAAGAAGTCAGGAGGAACATGGTCCCTGTATGGTTTCCTGGGTCACTGGGGAATTATACCATTGGATGCTGCTGCCCCATGTGACTGTAGCAGCCATCTTGGGTCTGGCAAAGCCTTTTTAATGCACTGGCTCCCAGGTTTGGCATGCATTTTGAGAGCTGGTAGAGTAGGGACAGGTACCCCCACCTGGTAGGGACGGAACCTGATAAGAAGGGAAAGCCTAGGGCTTTTAAGCTCTCTGGACATCGATCTGCTTGAGCACCAGGTGGCCAGGCTACCCCTCTCTACAGGCACTGTCAGTTCAGCTGAATCTTGCTCTCTAAACACTGTTGGAACTGTGAGTGTTCCCGGCTTGGCTGCCTTCCCACCGGGATATTGCAAACTGTTTCTGCATTTTTTCAATACAAGTTCTTTCATTGCAAAGGAACTTAGTGTATTATTGCTGCCGCACCATGCTGCACCCCCACCTACTTGTGCACTGCTGTCTGGACACTAGGCCTGCTGAGACTTGTAGTTCCATACTGGCTGCGTGCTGCTATCTGGACACAGGGATCACTGCCACCAGACACATATTGTTAAGTGTGTCCACTCTATCCTGGTCCCTTGTATTTAATGCCCCACACATTCGGTCATGTTTGCTTAGCTTAAGGCTAGATTTACAACTTTGCGTTTTTGCTTTGTGTGTTTCCTATTGAAATCAATAGAACTGCATCAAAATACATCTCTTAATGCATGCAATTCAACATGTGTCAACATACATACTGATGCACGTCAATGCGTCACAATGTTCAAAAATGAACCATGATGTGTGTCACCATTTGATGTGCATTATGCGCATTGACATCCAATACAAAGTGCACTGCATGACCATGCATGTTAAGGTGCATCAGCTCAGATTAACATGTATTTTGATGCACTTCCTTGGATTTTAATGGATAGCGTATCAGGCAAAAAAAAATGCATGTGTTTAAATCCAGCCTCTGTGTGCTCTCTATGCACTCCTAGTTCGTCACACCCTGCTCTTTTTTTTTTTTTGCTTTGTTTTTTTTTCTTTTTGTTATTGGTGGATGTCAGTGACCACTGGGATTGAGAGCCAACAGCCATGCAAAGTGTCTTCTGCCACCTCTCAAATGGGGGAAGTTTATAAAATAAAGGATCTACTTTATATATACTATATAAGGCAGGGATTCCCAAACTATGGCCCTCAAGCTGTTGCAGAACTACACATCCCATGAGGCATTGTAAAACTCTGACATTCAGACACACAGACATGACTAGGCATGATGGGAATTGTAGTTCCTGAACTTGAGGACCATAGTTTGGGAATCCCTGATATAAGGTATTCCAAGAAAATAAGCAAAAATATTATATAGTGTTAGTGAACCAACCAAAAGTAGACCTTCATATTATTATTAAAAATGTTCAAGTTGTTGGACTTAATTTCCTACCTATAGCTACATGATCTGGATGTCTATACACCATTATAGACTAGTAAAAATGTTTTTTATATACTGCAGATTTATGGATTCGATCAAAAATATGTCTGTAAAGAACTATACAAAAGTCTCAGAATTTGTTCTTCTAGGATTTGGAAACCTTCACAAATGTAATGTTGTATTGTTTATTGTCTTCCTAATCATCTTTATATTCACTATCACAGGAAATCTTCTAATCATTGTATTAGTATCCATCAACCCAGTGCTTCAGACACCCATGTATTATCTCCTATGTCATCTCTCATTTTCAGACCTGTTGATTTCAACCAACATTTTTCCAAACATGCTTGGCAGTTTTCTTCTTGGGGGGAAAATAATTTCGTACTGTGGCTGCATCGTACAATTTTATTTTTTCTGTGGTACAACCATTACAGAATGTCTCCTCCTCGCAGTCATGTCCTATGATCGGTACTTGGCCATCTGTAACCCTTTGAGATATTCCAGTATCATGAACATGATGATTTGTGTCAATCTTTCAGCTTGGCCATGGCTGTTGGGTTTTACCTTAAATCTTATAGGCGTTTTGCCTCTATCAAATTTTGACTTTTGTGCTGATAATGTCATTGACCATTTCTATTGTGACCTCTCCCCTCTTCAGAAGCTCTCTTGTTCAGACACCTCTTTGGTTGACCTTGAAGCTCTTGTCTCTTCCATACCGACATTTATTTTTCCATGTGGTTTTATCATGGTGACATACATCTACATCTTCCATACTATTTTCGGTATACTGTCCACAACAGGCAAACAAAAAGCATTTTCAACCTGCAGTTCTCACCTTTTTGTGGTGGGGACATTTTACGGGACACTGATAGCTAAATACATGATACCCTCTAACGGAAACTCTTTGATTATCAATAAGATTGCATCTTTACTTCACACTGTGTTTACTCCTTTTTTTAACCCTATTATATATAGTTTGAAGAACCAAGATATCAGGACAGCACTTCAAAAACTTTTTAAAACCTTTTAAAGAACAGTTTGGTTCTGATAAACTGATATACCATCTCTCATGTCTGCACACAATATTAGGAGTTTCTACCATCCCTTCAGGATTTCTTTTTATTTTTTATGTAATGCCCGCCCCAGTTATATTAAATTTAGTTTTTGGTTCTGCTGTACTCAGTGGAGCATTAGTCAATTCTCTAGGTCTGGCCAAGCTTCCCTAAGCTTGGTGGTTGGTTGCTACTGCCTGCCTCTGGAAGAAGGTTACAGAAATAGAGTGGGAGGATCAATCTTTGGGTTATGAATATTTATCTGACCTCAGCCAATCACTGGGAGAGGGTGCGTAGAAGGTGGCTGGGGAGAAAATAAATGCTTGGGAATCCAGTTCAGTGGAGTCATTCTCCTGGGGCTTCTGCCCCTGGGAAGCAGCCTGTGCACTGAAGAGTTATTATTAGGCCTCAGCATTTGCCTGCTGGCATCAACTGTGGAAGCTGGCCTAGAGATGGTCTTTTTCCTTAACTCAGGGGTGACCCATGGAAGCTGGGTGATTGTCAGCTGTCCTTAAACATTGTGAGTAGGACTCTGATTTGGAGGTCAAGGTGTGCATGTGCATTGGGGATTAATGCCAGAGGTTGCTCTAAGGGCTGGGACTGCTCATACAGACATTCAGATTAGTTGGCTATCCCCTTTACCTCCAACAAAAGCTACTGTTAAAGCATTTGTGCTTGAGAGCCTGTCCTTCTGTACCCCTTGTGCATTTTGGAGTATCCTGCAACCTCATTCCTCACTCCTGTTAATGACTGCAATAATTCTACAAAAAACATCCCCTTTACTGAGCCTTTGTTTGTCAGTGTGCTTGGAACTGGTCTTGGCCTGGTAGCCTCTGAACATTTTAGTGAGGCCTGGGTCATTTCCAGCAGACACCTTCAGGGTTGAGTGCTACATTAGACATGTGCAGAATGGAATATTTTGTTTAGTTTTGTTTCGGCTAGATTCGTTATATTACTAATTTTGTTTCGTTTATTCATTTTTTAGCGAATTCCAACATTTTGGAAGGATTTGAATCGAATCATAAATATCGATACGATCCAAATTCTGTGTGAAGAATACCTGGTTGTTAAGGAGCAGGGCGGCCTCATCCTTCACAACCATGATTTATTTGCTATCAGCAGGATTCCCCTTTGACAGCAGAATATAAACAAACCAGTGCCAGCATTCAAATCTTTTTTTTAAAAAAGAGCGTGAGGGTCCCCCCTAATCCATACCAGGCCCTTATCTGAGCATGCAGCCCAGCAGGTCAGGAAGGAACGAGAAAGCGCCCCCCTCCTGAACTATACTAGGCCACATGCCCTTAACATAGGGGGAATGCTCTGCACCTTATTAATGGGGACAAGGGCCTCCTTAGGGGGATCTCTAGGGTTGTCGGGGTCTGCAGGCGAGGGCTTATCAAAATCTGTAAGGCCCCCTTCAACAAGGGGCCCCCCCGGATCTGCCCCCCCCCATATTAATGAGTATGGTGTACATTGAACCCTTATTAATTCACCAAAAAAAGTGTAATAAATACATAAAAACA
The DNA here is from genome assembly GCF_965119305.1 of Pelophylax lessonae. Taxonomy (NCBI): domain Eukaryota; kingdom Metazoa; phylum Chordata; class Amphibia; order Anura; family Ranidae; genus Pelophylax; species Pelophylax lessonae. Next base: position 32,654,042 of record NC_138778.1, on the reverse strand, counting down.
AAGAGACAATTTTTGATAAGTCCTTCATTAAAAAACAAAAACAAATGTCCCCTGAAGTAAATCCAGTGTCAATCACGATGAACGCGGCCGCCGTTCCTGTGAGAAAAAAAAAAAATTAACTCCGCTCCGATTACTTGCCTCCCAGTGTCTGCCATGTTGGGTTCCCACCAAAAATAAAAAAGGGGGCGTGTCACTGATGATAGGTGACCCCGCCCCTTTGTTTATTTACCGTTGGCACTGGGAACCAGAGCTGTCATTTGTCGGGTGCCTAGCGACGCTAAATAAACAAAGGGGCAGGGTCACCTGCTGTCACTGGTGACCCCGCTCCTTTGTTTCTTTAAAGAAGAACTCCAGCTTTTCCTCCCCAAAATAACATATGCATTGTGCATGTAAATGAATCACAACACCACCGTCAGTTTCAGTGTAACTTACCTCCTTTAGCTGTATACAGCAGGTTTCTGTGTCTGTGATATCACTCCTCCTCCTGGCTGAATTTCTAAGTGATCTGACTTCCTGCTTCCTTCTTTCTTTTACCAGTCCTGATACCACATGTTCCATGATCCTCTGAGCTCCTGTAGCTTCAGGGCGGGCTATGGTAGTCACTTGTACTAGTTCTGGGAGTGGATGTGGGTGGGTCCTAGGGTTACCGTGGGTATTTCTGGGCCTTCATATGGGCGGTGAAAAGTGTAAATGTGTCATACCTCCTCCTTTGTCATCCCTGTCCTGCAGAATGCCAAAGAATAATGGTTTGCTGCAAGACTACAGAGGAAGGGCTATGGGAAGGTTATATGAAGGTGTTTCCTTCATATGTAAATTAATCACTTCACAGAGAGCAGGGCTCTGCGAGGGTGGGATCTGAGGGGTGGGACTCTCCATGTTCACACTGGTCGGCATAGTTAACTGAACAGGATTGAATACTAATTGTGATCCATTCAATTTTGCGCAGCAGCAGCACAGCTAGATGTCAGAACAGGCTGTGTATGAAGGGGTTTCCTCTTGAATAATGCTGTGGTCTGTGAGGTGGGACTTGGGAGGTTTGGACTCTTCCTGCAGGTGTGCCTGGGTGGTATTGACTGCCAATTATCCACCATCAGAGCTGTGAAGGAAGTTACATCGTTTGCAGAGTCTGAGAAACTACAAAGGGGAGTGTTACAGACTCTAGCTGCTGCAGGAAGCGGCTGCGGAAGAGACACAGTCTACCAGCAGCATATACTATACAGAATGTCACATGATACAAAGCCACAACTAAACCCAGAATATCAGGGGATCTGCAAACAACTGAGCACCGTGGTACCAAGGTATGAGCTATGCTGGAATTTAGCATTTCATGCAGTTCTATTGAAAATAAAGCTGGAGTTCAGATGTAGTGTCAGTGGGAACTGGACATGTCAAACACCAGAAGGCAAGCGATGGGTGTGGAGCACTTTTTTTTTTTTTTTGTAGGGCGGTGGCGTTCGTCATGATTGATGCTGGATTTACCGTATTTATCGGCGTATAACACGCGCCGGCGTATAACACGCACCCCAATATTTGGAGAGAAATTTCAGGAAAAAAGCTTAAATTTAACATAAACAGCTTTGAACTCAGAACATTTTTTTTTTTTAAATCAAATGATATCTCATCAGTGCCCATGAATGCATCCTCATCAGCAGTGTCCATATATCCAGCCTCAATATATGCAGCCCACCAGCAGTGTCAATGAATGCAGCCCACCAGCAGTGTCCATACATGCAGCCCACCAGCAGTGTCAATGAATGCAGCCCACCAGCAGTGTCCATACATGCAGCCCACCAGCAGTGTCCATATATCCAGCCTCAATATATGCAGCCCACCAGCAGTGTCAATGAATGCAGCCCACCAGCAGTGTCAATGAATGCAGCCCACCAGCAGTGTCCATACATGCAGCCCACCAAGTGTCCATACATGCAGCCCACCAAGTGTCCATACATGCAGCCCACCAAGTGTCCATATAAGCAGCCTCGCAAGCGCAATGTCCAAATATGCAGCATCGCAAGCACCATTGGAACTGACCTCATTTGTTTTGAAAAAGACCGGGAAGCAGCGCCGAGAGCAGAAGGGGCGGGCCGGGCCGAGAAGGAAGGACGAGCTGTCATAAGAGCAGAAGGGGGCGGGCCGAGCCGAGGAGAAGGGAGAACGAGCGAGCGCAGTCATCGGAAGTCCCGCCTCCTCTGCCGAGACATGTGACGTCTGTCATAGGCGGGACTTCCGATGACTGCGCTCGCTCGTTCTCTCTTCTCCTCGGCTCGGCCCGCCCCCTTCTGCTCTTATGACAGCTCGTCCTTCCTTCTCCTGGGCCTGGCCCGCTCCTTCTGCTCTCGGCAATGCTTCCCTGCCATTTTTTTTTTTAATATCGGCATATAACACGCACTGCTGCTTTTTCCTCCATTTTTGGGAGGAAAAAGTGCGTGTTATACGCCGATAAATACGGTACTTTGGGGGACATTGTTTTTTGTTTTTTTAATACAGAACTTGTAAAAAACCGTCTCTGTTTTTATTTATTTTTTACAAGTTTTTTGGTGAATAAGCAGGGGTACAATGTACCCCATACTCATTCACATAGGGGGACTGGGATCTGGGGGCCCCCTTGTTAACTTTTTTTTTACATCTGACTTTCTGAATAATGAAAATTTAGTCCACATTTCAATTCAGATTGAAACGAACCGTAACATTTCAATGCTACATTAAATTATGGACAATGAAGCAGGAGATGCTGGGGCACACAGGGAGATTCTCCTGTACCATGCCCACAGCACTGCATCTCCTGTACTATCTGTGCCATGCCTGTACCATCTGTGCCATGCCTGTACCATCTCCTGTGCTATGCCTGTACCATATCCTGTGCCATGCCTGTACCATCTCCTGTGCCATGCCTGAACCATCTCCTGTGCCATGCCTGTACCATCTCCTGTACCATGCCTGTACCATCTCCTGTGCCATGCCTGTACCATCTCCTGTACCATGCCCACAGCCCTGCATCTCCTGTACCATGTCTGCAGAGCCCCTGCACCATGCCCGTAGCCCCTGTTTTGGGTTTCCTGGTGGTCCAGTTGGGTCCAGTAGCTGCTGCATTTCCCAACCTAGGCTTATACTCGAGTCAATACGTTTTCCCAGTTTTTTTGTGGTAAAATTAGGTGCCTCGGCTTATATTCGGGTCAGCTTATACTCGAGTATATACGGTACTTTGATTAAAAAATTGATTGGAGAGGGAAAAACATATAAGGAAGAGCAGAAACTGATAGGCTGCTCAACTAAAATGATCTCAAATGCTTTAAATTGGAAACCAGAAAGACATGGATGAAAACAGAAAACTACCATTGGAATAGATTGAAGAATAGACAAAATGGCAAAGGCTAATGATCAGCTCCAGGGTGATCAAAGAAGGTCTATAGCAATTAGAAGACCCCAAGTCCCATTGTTGAAAAAATGACATGTAGTGAAAAGGTTACAATTTGCCAAAGAACACATTGACTGGCCTACAGAGAAATGGCGCAACATTTTGTGGACTGATGAAAGCAAGATTGCTCTTTTTTGGGTCTAGGGGCCACAGACAATTTGTCAGACGACCCCAAACACTGAATTCAAGCCACAGTACACTGTGAAGACATTGAAGCATGGTGGCGCTTATACCAATAGAAAACGTGTGGGGTGACATAAAAAATGCTGTTTCTGAGGTAAAACCAAGAAATGCAGAGGAATTTTGGAATGTAGTCCTGGGCTAGAATATATGTTCACAGGTGCTATATTTTTTGGAAAAGCCTAATATTAATTTTTCTTAATTTTCTGTAAAGTAATAACAAATTTGAAACATTTCTCTTCATGTTTTGATTTGGAATAGACTTAACAGTGTTCCCAATGCATTTGCTTGTGTAGCACTGCCCCGGTAGGGACTGCTGTAATTGCCTTGACGTGCTCCCCTGGTTACCAGCACACAGTCATAACTAGATTAAACTCCTTGCTCTCATGGGCTCTTCACAGTAATAAACAGTTTAGGGGTGTTGGTTTTTTTATTTTTTTATTTTGAAATTGTAATAATAGAAGGGAATAGTGGGATACTCCAATGAAACTATTCACATAGATGAAGACTTCTATCTTGAGAACTTCTTCAGAACTTAGGAACAGCCAGGCTGTTAATCCACACTGCCACAAGTGTAGATGGGGTTAAGTAGTTTGCTCTCTCTACTCTCTGACAAGATGACTTGGTAAAAAATATCTTATCATCAGGACACTCTCACTAGCATCCCCTTTCAGCTGACACCCATCCACTGACTATCCTAGGAGCAGGGGTGGCCCCCTCAGGTCAGGCCCCTTGACACGAGTTCCTGTACTCACGATACTGCAGAAACAGGACCTCCAGTGTCTCCCCTCTCAGTCAGCCTCCCTGGACCTCTGGGCTCAGCTCCTCCCGACCACTCCTCCGGCCCTCAGGATGACCCTCTGTGGCTGCATAGCACCTCTACAAAGGAGGAGGCGGCTGCCCCCTCCCTCCAAGACTCCACTCCCCAACGAAAGACCTTGAGCACATGTGCTCCTGACTTTTATACATTATCCCAACATGCACCGATGCATCCTGCCCTCTGCCAATCATCAGGACTGTATCAAAAGCCCATGCACCCATTCGACAGGTTTCCTCCCACTGTCCAATATGCCCCCCTTTTGGACCAGCGTGAAACACTCTCCAGACTGAATGAATTGCATACTGAGCACAATGAGCAGACCTCACTAACAGATCCTGCTCTCTGGTAGGCAGAGAACAATATAGATTTACCTGCACCCCCTCTGGTAAGCAGACAGAGGTTAAAAACTATACTTTCTCACTAGCACCTACCTAGGAGGGTGCTACACTTGTATAGAAATAAAATTATTTTGAGCTTTACTCACTTTTTAAATGCACTGCTATTATTTTGAACACAACTGTATCTCTTTTTTTTATTTTTTCATTATTGTGTAGCGCTTACCCTTAATGGAGCCTTTGTTTCTTTAGTCCCCTATTCCTGTGCCAAAGACTCTGTAAAAAGTACCACACACATTGACACACCTGGCTGAGTAGTGGATATTTATTGCAGATGTATAGGCAACACTCCAATAGTAAAAGGAATATTAAACAATGGCAATATTACAGTAACCACCACACTATAGCAAAGAATATATATTTATTTAGTATAGATAGCAATTTCTATTAAACCCTACACTGAAGGAATCCTATCTAGGGAGTACCGCACCACCATGACAGTCCAGCAGTCTGTAGTACAGTCCCATTCTCCCTTATTCTGATGGGCAGCTTATTATAGCCCAAACATTTTTATGCTGGAGCACTCAGGTTAGAGTCCCTTTAAAAACTATTTCAGGGGGTAACAATGTCTTACTTGGAGGAACCCAAAAGTGATGTCACACGGCTGGCTGGTTGCCATGGCAACACGTTTCGTGGCTTACTATTGGCTCCTTTTTCAAATCAAAGTTGTCCTTAGTTATGTGGTGGCCACATTCTTTTTAAGGTTATGTACATTCTTGCAAGTATAGAAAATAGCTGTTCATCTTTCCAAAAAAGGAAGTACAGTATACTAATATTTTTTGTTTGGGGTTTAAATAAACTTTAATATGTAATGTATTTTTACTTTCTTATAACTAATAAAATTGCTATTTTTCTTGTATAATGAGAATATATTTAATTAAGGTAATACAATAAACAAACTCTAGCACAGAGGGACCTTGATTACAATCCCTAGAAACTCAAATATGAATTGTAGAAAATATATAAGAGGAAGATCAAACGCTGTTCTGTGGCATATAGCCCAAGATGAGTCTGTTTTTTTGTGATCACATCTGTGTTGTATGAGTGTTACGTCTTTTTTATAGCTATTATCTCTCTTTAAAGATTATAGGAACACATTTAAACCAGTATTTTGTCACCTATGAAAGAGTGCCTGGACATACTATGCTGTATTCACAAATTTGACAAGGTATGATATTACTTGATTTTACAGCATGAGTATAAAGGTAGCCTGCCAGGCAGCTGCCAGTGCTGTCCTTCTATGATAGTGCTAGTTGCCTGGCTGTCTCTGACATTCTGAATCATTGACCTGGGACAAGCATACAACCAGTGAAGTCAGAGAAAAATCAGAACTCACATCTCAATGACAACGAGCACTAAAGTCGGTTTACTATAATACTCATTGTACCTCTCTCTGGGAACCGACCAAAAAAATTACGCAACGTTGGTACCTAACCCCTCTAAAGATCTCCACATTTAATCCCCACCTATCCCCTCTTTGTTGGAGAGGATGCGGAGGAGAAGGGTCCATTCTCCATATCCTATGGAGCTGTCCGAACCTAACCAAGTTTGGTCAGGTATCTTCAGCCTTCTCTCAGAGGTTGCCTACTTCCCTGTCCCTAGATCTCCCAGCCTAACCTTGCTCAATCTCTTTATTGAACTCATTCCAATACACCTATGCACAGCGGTAACCCACATACTACTAGCAGCTAGACTAGCGGATCCCCCTTCCCTTGAGAGCACGGTTCAACTAATCCAAACCCATTGAGTTTATGAAACAATATTATCCCCTAATAAAGATGCATATATCCACTCCCAAAAGATGTGGCCCCCATGGGCACACTGGTACGCACTTCAGTCCCCTTCCCTATCCCACTCCATTTCTAAACAAACTTAATGGGTGCAAATTCTGCCTCTATTAACTTTTTTGATGCATTAGCTCTGGTGCACTCAGATCGCATGCATAGCACATTCAGGGTGTGCGCCCCCTTTAAGGATCGCTTGGCTGTGTTAGTAGCAACAAACAAACAGGGTAGGGTGGATCTTCCTGGATGTGCATGCTGATGTCACTGGCCCACCCCCGATGCGTTTTCTCACACGTCACATGACTTCTTCATTTTTTTTTTTCTTTATAAATGTTGGTTTTGCTGCAGCAGGTTCTATACATGGTACAGATGCGCCACTTTACAGGCAGACTAAGGGCACCCCCAAGCACTATATTTAAAGGAATTTTTCATTTTAATTTTTTTCACTTTAAGCATCATTAAAATCACTGCTCCGTTTTAAAAAAAATGTTTTTTGCATTGACACATGTCCCCCAGCACCAGGTAGTACCCTGGCCACCATACCCTTTTTTGCATATAATCCTTTAAAATTAGCACTGAGCATTGAGTCCTATAGACATTAATAAGGTTCGGAGTTTAGGTCCAAACTTTTGCAATGTTCGAGAACCAGGGGTTGTGCGGCCCAATTCTACCTGCCAGTTTGTGCAGAGTGGAACACTTTTTCTCTACAGGGAAGCTGTAAATTATCTGCATGCCCCCTACTGAGTCAGAGGCAGAACTTGCCAATCAGTAGAGAGCATGATATTTGGACCCGGACCTTTGAGGCCTGGTTTAGGGTAAGAAGAGGCCTGGGTTAGGGTATTGCACTTGGGGGCTAAAAACATAAATGCAAAATATGCTCTAGGGGGGGAACTTCTGGGGTAATCAAGAATGGAGAAAGATCTGGGGGTTCTAGTGGAAGATAGACTAAGCAATAGCATGCAATATCCGCTGACATCCAATGCCCCATAGAGATGCATGGGGCATCCGTTCAGATCCGCCTGAAAAACTGACAGGCGGATCTGAACGGTCTGCTAGTGTGAAAGAGGCCTTCCAGAGTCACTTGTAACAATGCTGGGCTGCTCTCTAACCAAGAAGGGTATTTAAGCACCAGTCTTTGATGTGTTTGGTGCTGTGCCCTGTCGCCAGCTACTCTGTAAAAAACCTGTGGGTTGCCTGACCATTGTTAACCTGGATTGGCCATACTCTATCTTAACTGCCACCTGGCTTTGACCGCTGTGTGGACCATGCCACTCTCTTGACTACCACCTACTGTACAGTCTCCACACCCTAACTATCTGTTCCTGCTATTACCTTGGTGGTAATCCTAAAGGCTGCGACCTTGTGACAGTGACAGTTTACAACAAAGTAAATCGGTATAACTAAGATGTCTGGCCCATCTCCACCTGGTGCCAGAAAATGGAAGTATGGTTTGGATAATTGGTATAGATATCAAGGATCAAATTCACAATTCCTCCATACTTGTATATCAACGCATTTCGCGAGATTAACTCGCTTCCTCAGGACTGACTGGATGGGTGCTGTTATAAAATGGCAAATGTATGTAGCAGAATTCCCAGCCATTATGCTGGATGTGGGTCCGCCTGGGTTACCGCTAACAACAACAGCACATTTAAGCATGTTCTTCAAGTGTGAGCACTGAGACAATGACCAGTCGAGTATCTTTGGGTTTTTATGTTTATTGAGAACTTGGATAGGAGAAGGGATGAGTGGTATACTCCTGTGGCTCAACTATGCACAAATTGCTGGGGACAACTGAAAAATGCCTGTTGGCGCTGACTTGATGCCGATCAACGCCGGTTAACGCTGGTTAACGCTGGCCTTCTGTCTGTTAACACTGAACTGACTTCTGATCACCTCCTTGTGACTCAAAGTCCTTTTGAAGCTCCCTTTGGCACTCCTTGCTGAGGTAGCTACTTTATCACTGCTGCACTGCTGAACACTTGTACGCTTCATTGCCCGCACCGGCACCCTCTCTCACACACTTATCTTTAGGGCTTAGACACTGGCTCCCCCTTTTCTAAGCCCTCTACTGGTTAGCTGGCTCCCAGATCCCTCTGACCTTCTGGAGTGGTCCCCTATCCTAGGCAGACCCCTGGGCAGTTTACAGTACTCACGACACTGCTTTCCTGGAAACCTCTGCCCAGCAGCTCCACTAGGTCCACAGCACACTGGATCCCTCTCTGCAGCTCAGCTCAACCTTCTGTCCTTCAGGCCGACAGCCCAGGACACTTTCCTCACGCTAACAGGAGGAGAGACAGCCGTCACCCTCCTCCTACGGCAGATTCTGCCCTCTGGGATAGATACAAGCCCTGGTGTGCTATTGGTCAGGTTTCCTCCACTGTCCAATAAGAGCCCTCATTGGACATAGTGGGGAGACTCCCCAAGCTCAACAGGCACACTTGGAAAACACATGACAGCCTAGCTGAACAATCAGGCCCCCCTTATGGTTTTCCTAGCACCTACCTAGGAGGGTGCTATATGTATAAACATTATGTACGTATCATGTTATCTTTAAGAATAAACGTTGAATTTCACATATATTCATTTTCATATTCATATAGTCACAAATGGTATGCAGGATATTATAAATATATTGAGGTAATCTTGTGAAACACGTTCATATACAAGCACGGAGGAACTGTGAATTTGATCCTTGATATCCACACCAATTACCAAAACCATAGTTCCATTGATGGACTTTCTCTACAACCTACAACATTGTGCTGGCTGGACATGTATGTCCATACTTGGGATTGGGTTTTTCTGATCTATTGAATAGAGGGTTCAATTATGATTTTATACAATGCGTTTCTTGATATTTGTCTAATAAAGGTTGTTTATTAACTTTTAACACAAATTGCCTCATGTTATGCCTACAAAGTCTGCCTTGTTTTTGGGAAATTAGGGTCCTCTCTTTTTCTCTCCATCTTTTCTATTGAAATCAATGGAATTGCAACAAAATGCATCCCAATGCATCTCGCACCACACGTTGATTTGGATTATGATTCAAATTGACACCTAATTAAAAGTGCATTGCAGCATGATTTGAAAACCACACAACAATGCATGGTAATGTGAGTCAATACTGACATGCATTTTGATGCACTTCCACCAGTGTTAATTTTGGCAGTAAATTTCAATTTAGTTTTAGTCTTAGTCTTAGGACTAAAATGGCATTTTAGTTTTAGTCCCATTTTAGTCTTCTGCAAGTGTTTTAGTTTTAGTCGTATTTAGTTGACTAAAACTCCAGTACATTTTAGTCGACTAAAACTCCAGTACATTTTAGTTGACTAAAACTCCAGTACATTTTAGTTGACTAAAATTCCAGTACATTTTAGTCGACTAAAACGTCCTACATTTTAGTCGACTAAAACGTCCTACATTTTAGTCGACTAAAACTCATTTTAGTCATCCATAATCGAATGGGTGTAGTTCAATTGTAATTTGTAATGCATTATTTAAGCATTTCTCTACAATTTCCAAACTTGCATACTACTGCTGGTCCTAGAGTGAAAAATAGAATATGTTATTATTTATGGTATGGCTTTGAGCATGCACCAGTGTTAATTTTTGGCAGCAAATTTTGATTTAGTTTTAGTTATAGTCTTTTGACTAAAATGCCATTTAATTTTTAGTCGTATTTTAGTCTTAAGACTAAAATGCCATTTTAGTTTTAGTCGTATTTTAGTCATCTTAATTGTTTTAGTTTTAGTCGTATTTTAGTCGACTAAAATTGTGTTAATTTAGTCGACGAAAACATTTTAGTCGGTTTTAGTCGACGAAATTAACACTGATTTCCACAGATTTCAATAGTGCATCAGGCGAATAAAGAAAAGCTTTGAATCCATCCTCTATGTGCTCTCTATGAGCTAACACCCTGCTTTTTTTTCCAATTATTTTTATTGGTGGATGTCAGTGACAGCGGAGATTGAGAACAAAATTGTTGGCTGCCAAAGAAGGGATGTTTATAAACTTATTTTATAAAAGGGAGAATCTATATCTTATATACCGTATTCCAAGAAAATAAGCAAAAATTTTATCTAGTGTTAGCAAATCAACCAAAACTGATTAGCATATTATTCCTAAAACATTTTTTCTCACACAAGTGATGTCTTTCAGTATATTAATCAAAGGAGGCGCTTGGACAAGAGATAAAAACATTTTCAAGATGTTGGATTTGCTACTTCTAGTTACATGATCTGGGTAAATATAAAAATCCTAGACCAGAAAAAAAATTTATACTGCATATTTATGGATTTAATCAACATTACGTCTGGAAAGAACTATACAAAAGTCTCAGAATTTGTTCTTTTAGGACTTGGAAACCTTCACCAATTAAATGTTTTATTTTTTATAGTCTTTCTAATCATCTTTGTATTCACTATTACAGGAAATCTTCTGATCATTGTATTAGTATCCATCACCCCAGCCCTTCAGATACCTATGTATTATTTCCTCAGTCATCTCTCATTTTCAGATCTCTTGATATCTTCCAACATTATTCCAAACATGCTTGGCAGTCTTCTTCCTGGGAAGGAAATAATTACTTTCTGTGGCTGTATCACGCAATTTTATTTTTTCAGCGCTACAACTGTTACAGAGTGTTTCCTCCTCTCAATCATGTCCTATGATCGGTACTTGGCCATCTGTAACCCTTTGAGATATTCCAGTATCATGAACATGATGTTTTGTTTTAAGCTTTCGGCCTGGCCATGGCTGTTGAGTTTTACTTCAAATCTTGTAGTCGTTCTGCCTGTATCTGATTTTGACTTTTGCGCAGATAACGTCATTGACCACTTCTATTGTGACCTCTTCCCTCTTCAGAAGCTGTCTTGTTCAGACACTTATTTGGTTGAACTTGAAGTTTTTGTCTTTTCCTTGCCAATATTTATTCTTCCATGTGGTTTTATAACGGTGACGTACATCTACATCTCCCATACTATTCTCAGCATACTGTCCACAACAGGCAAACAAAAAGCATTTTCAACCTGCAGTTCTCACCTTCTTGTGGTGGGGTTGTTTTATGGGACACTGATAGCTAAATACATGATACCCTCTAAAGGACACTCTTTGATAATCAATAAGATTGCATCTTTACTTCACACTGTGTTTACACCTTTATTTAACCCTATAATATATAGTCTGAGGAACCAAGAAATCAGGACAGCGCTTCAAAAAACTTTCTTAGAAATAATCACTTTTTAATTAAGGATAAATTCTTCCTACCATCCCTTCTGGATTTCCTTTATTTTAAATTATGGGCAATGTAACAGGAGGAACTGGGGCACACAAAATGTTGGTAGATTCCCAAACCTCCTAGGTGAAAAGTAATGTTATATAGTGGAAAGATCTCACTATGGTAGTATCTAAGACATTTAGGGGTCAATACCAGGCTCCACCTATAACTAAAACATCACTTTTGGAGGAATAGCATTTTAATCTCAACATGGCTGGATTTGGCTGGAATTTGAGAGCTTACCAGTTTACAAACTCATATTGTATGACATATTTCATTTTTTTTCTTCATATATCTAATTTTCTACTTTGGTAATTATTTTTCAAATAAATGTCTATTGCAGGGTGCCTCCATGACTCTTTCTAGTAAAACATTAGAATCAGAGTAAAGATCTATAAATATTCCTGTTTAACAACTGTATATGTAATTACAAATTATACAAACACATTTTATTAATACACATTGATAAGATTATTTACATAAGATGGATCTCCTTTACACCTGATTCAAGTAAGTGGTGATAGAGGAAAAGTGCAGAAGCAATATAGGGTGGGGATAGAGCAACAGTAAAGGGCAGGGGTGGGCAGCAGAGCCTGGCAGCCATGTAGCAGATGGGAAATCTTTGATCATTAGAGGGAATACAGGAGTTCTAACCAAAAGAAGAGCACCAGTAGGTGGCAGTAGAATGGGCAGCGCAGTTATAGGGGGTGGTAGGGCAATAAGGAGGGGTTCAGGGATGGGTCGTGCAAGGCAGAAATATTTCAATGGTATTTGGGTTGTGGTCCCTTTAAAGATAACGATAAGAGACATTTCTGAGTAACCAGGGGTTCTCACCCATGCAGGGTGGAGATGACCGATTGGCAGTTCTCTCAGGATCGGTGAGAATTCGGAATTTTTCGTCAGATGCTGATGAAACGCGTAGGAGGAGCCTGCGGTGCGTCACGTAGGGTCCACGAGAGACGGCGGCCATTTTGTTGGCAGGACACGAATTCCAGGGACGCTCCGATACATGCCTATCACACACGCCTGATTACCTGCTTTTTAATGTGAGTTGCCACTTTACTGCCTTTTACAATAAAAGTTAGCTTTACAGTATAACGCTATGGGAGTTGTCCCCTTCCTTTTTATGTGACCACACTGGATCTGGAGTAAAGCGGGCAATAACTTGCTAACCTAACTGGTGGAGAGTTCACAGGCAGTTTATGATCTCTGTCGTGGGTGTCATATCCTTATGGTAAGAGGCTAATTCTATTGGTGGTGGCGGTTTTCTTCACACAAGGTGATCATGAGTTTGAAGTGACCATAGGAGCACCCTGTCTTCTCCTGCTTGGATTCTGCAATATACAGATTTGGACTGTTTATTGTTTGTTTATATGGACTATGTGGTCCTTCAGTTCATTTTAGCGCCACACCTGCTTTGCTTTTAACTGTTTTGAAAGATCTATAGTTCTGATTCATGGATCAATGTGTTGGCAGCTCACTCAGTTTTTTATGTTATTTGTGATCTATCCCATCTTTTATATATGTGCAGCATATTCTCTACAATATATATGAATATATAAATGAAAAGCCAAAAAAGGAGATGTAATGACAACAGTCTCCCAAGACAAAAAGTCCTTGTAAGTGGTATACACATACAGTGCATTGCAAAAGTATTCGGCTCCCCCGGAACTTTTCGACCTTTTGACACATTTCAGGCTTCAAACATAAAGATATAAAACTGTAATTTTTTGTGAAGAATCAACAACAAGTGGGACACAATCATGAAGTGGAACAAAATTTTTTGGATATTTCAAACTTTGTTAACAAATAAAAAACAAACTGAAAAATTGGGAGTGCAAAATTATTCAGCCCCTTTAATTTCAGTGCAGCAAACTCTCTCCAGAAGTTCAGTGAGGATCTCTGAATGATCCAATGTTGACCTAAATGACTAATGATGATAAATAGAATCCACCTGTGTGTAATCAAGTCTCCATATAAATGCACCTGCACTGTGATAGTCTCAGAGGTCCTTTTAAAGTGCAGAGAGCATCATGAAGAACAAGGAACACACCAGGCAGGTTCGAGATACTGCTGTGGAGAAGTTTAAAGCCGGATTTGGATACAAAAAGATTTCCCAAGCTTTAAACATCCCAAGGAGCACTGTGCAAGTGATAATATTGAAATACCTTTATTTCCAAAAAGTTGCAAGTGATGACACCAAAGACACCAGCATGAAGTCTCGTAGACGCGTTTCACACATACATATTGTGCTTAATCATTGTAATGTGTCATCACTTGCAACTTTTTGGAAATAAAGGTATTTGAAACCTATTGGAATCCCTGGATGTGCGGCTATTTCTTTTCCTACAAGTGTTCCCATGGAGGCGGGCCGGGGCCAGCAATCTATTGGATATCCTATCTCCTGGCAATCACCACACACTATACACCTGGAGCAGTGTCTTGCCTTTCTTTGATAATATTGAAATGGAAGGAGTATCAGACCACTACAAATCTACGAAGACCTGTCCGTCCCTCTAAACTTTCAGCTCATACAAGGAGAAGACTGATCAGAGATGCAGCCAAGAGGCCCATGATCACTCTGGATGAACTGCAGAAATCTACAGCTGAGGTGGGAGACTCTGTCCATAGAACAACAATCAGTCGTATACTGCACAAATCTGGCCTTTATGGAAGAGTGGCAAGAAGAAAGCCATTTCTTAAAGATATCCATAAAAAGTGTCGTTTAAAGTTTGGCACAAGCCACCTGGGAGACACACCAAACATGTGAAAGAAGGTGCTCTGGTCAGATGAAACCAAAATCAAACTTTCTGGCAACAATGCAAAATGTTATGTTTGGCGTAAAAGCAACACAGCTCATCACCCTGAACACACCATCCCCACTGTCAAACATGGTGGTGGCAGCATCATGGTTTGGGCCTGCTTTTCTTAAGCAGGGACAGAGAAGATGGTTAAAATTGATGGGAAGATGGATGGAGCCAAATACAGGACCATTCTGGAAGAAAACCTGATGGAGTCTGCAAAAGACCTGAGACTGGGATGGAGATTTGTCTTCCAACAAGACAATGATCCAAAACATAAAGCAAAATCTACAATGGAATGGTTCACAAATAAACATATCCAGGTGTTAGAATGGCCAAGTCAAAGTCCAGACCTGAATCCAATCGAGAATCTGTGAAAAGAACTGAAAACTGCTGTTCACAAACGCTCTCCATCCAACCTCACTGAGCTCGAGCTGTTTTGCAAGGAGGAATGGGCAAAAATTTCAGTCTCTCGATGTGCAAAAATGATAGAGACATACCCCAAGCGACTTACAGCTGTAATCGCAGCAAAAGGTGGCGCTACAAAGTATTAACTTAAGGGGGCTGAATAATTTTGCACGCCAAATTTTTCAGGTTTTTATTTGTTAAAAAAGTTTGAAATATCCAATAAATTTCGTTCCTGTAATGTTCCGGTACCTTTGGTACCCTAAATTACACTTTCCACAAGTGTATGCACCCCACCATTTACTTTTGGAAAGGTGCGCATACACCTTTAAGACTGGAGCTGTCATCACCCAGCGCCGGACTAGATGGCTATTTAAAGCGCCGGTTCTCACTCACATGTGTTCGTTCAAACACCCTTACCTGGATGCTAACCTTGCTTGAAGCTTCCATGCTTGCAAGCTTACTTCGCTGACGGAACCTCGCTGCGCTGATCCCTGTATCCCGCTACTGGATCATCCGCCTCTCCTGAACCACCCTTCGGCTGTATCGCTAATAGTGCTAAGTACCCCGCAGGGGAATTCTCTATAAACTTATACTAAGCTTACACTATCTAGCTCTGCATAGTAAAGACTGTTTATCACATCTGCATAACTAGATTGCTAGCTCTTGAGACTACTGCTACTTTTCTGCACTGGGTTGATCTCTTTTGTATGTCCACCTGCTATTCTATCATCTGCTATCATACAACATTGCTAAACCTTCCTGCATCCATCTGCTACTGTCTCACCTTCAAGTGTCTATCACCTACCACCTCCACTCAACCTATCCCTCAACCTTCATCATTGTGTTACCACATACATAAAGTCACTCTAGGAACCAGCTTGCTAATTGTGTGTATTTACTGGCTGAAATAAGACCTTCCACACATGATGAGTCATTGAGGTTGGGAATGGTATCTCAGCATATCTCTTACATGACTACTGACGTGGAACTATTTCTGCAGCTGAAAATCCACACCATATAAGAAACGCAGAAGCGTTACAGATTGAACGAACCAAAAAATGGATTCAGCAGAAATAACCACTCAGGTGACACAATTAAAACAGCAAGTATCTGCGTTAATACACGCACTTGCTGAATTAAAAGAAGACAATCAGGCTCTGTCGCAGCAGGTAATTAGACTGACACAACTTACCTCTGCTCAGTCCCCTGAACCCAAGATAAATCCCCCTTTGGTATTTACAGGCGATCGCAAAAAATTTAGTGAATTTAAAAACGCATGTGAGTTACTTTTTTTGCTAAAACCTCGTACCTACCTTACTGATCACATTAAGGTTTGTACTATTATTTCTTACCTATCAAGCGATCCTCGAGCCTGGGCAGATTCTCTTTTTGAGAAAAACGACCAGCTTCTCAACTCCTATGCCTTGTTCCTGGCAGAGCTCACTAGCCTATATGATGACCCCAATAGGCAGAGTACTGCTGATCTTCAGTTAAGATCCTTGAAACAAGGAAGGAGGCCTGTAGAAGACTTTGTCGCAGAGTTCAAGAGATGGACCCTTGATTCAGAATGGAATGATGCATCTCTGAAAACCCAATTTAGGCTTGGCCTATCAGAAGCCGTTAAGGACGAGCTCGCCCGAGCGGATCTGCCAAAAACCCTGGATGCATTAATACAACTCAGTATTACCATAGATAGAAGACTACGAGAAAGAAAGGCTGAAAAGATGGGAATGCCATTATCCGTTTCCTCTCGGAGTCTGGCCGTTCCTATGGAGGTAGGAACCATACGCCCACCGCTATCAACTATGGAAAAAGCCAAAAGACGAAATGAAAATCTCTGCTTGTACTGTGCATCCCCGGATCACAAGATAAACGTCTGTCCCCTAGTCAACAAAAAGAAGGGTGAGTGTTCACATGTCTCCCTAGGAGGATTGACAACTTCATTCACTAACCCCTACATTTCTGTTTTTTTGACATTACAGTGGGACCAGAACAGGATTACTACTAAGGCCATGATTGACACAGGATCTTGTGGAAATTATATGGATATATGTTTTGCTGCTTTAAATAAAATTCCTATTATTTCTAAACTCAAACCTGTCTCAGTAAGTCTTATTACCGGTGTTCCGTTATCCTCTGGTCCGATCACCGATCAGACACAAGCACTTCTAGTCACTATTAACGAGTCTCATAGGGAGACTTCTACCTTCGATTTAATACCATCACCCCACTTTCCCATTGTGTTGGGACTTCCCTGGTTGCACACACACCAACCAACCATAGATTGGAAGAAACGGTCCTTGACCTTCCCTTCTTGTTATTGCGAGGAAACGTGTAACCTCCCGTTTTCCGGGAAGATTCTGTCTGTGGTGACAGATGAGATTGCACCACTATGTTATCAGGATCTTTCTGAGGTTTTTCTTGAGAAAAATGCTCAAGCATTACCTCCTCATCGAGACTATGATTGTAGCATTGATCTACTCCCAAATAGCAAATTGCCGTTCGGTCATGTTTATCCTCTTTCACAGGATGAACTTGCCCATCTCAAAACCTATTTGGATGAGAACTTGGAAAAAGGTTTTATTAGACCTTCCACTTCTTTCACAGCAGCAGGACTCTTTTTTGTTCGCAATAAAGATTCAAGTCTCAGACCTATCATCGACTACAGGAAATTGAATGCTATCACAATAAAAGATCGCTATCCTCTACCGCTTATCCCTGAGCTCATTGAGCAGGTGCGTGGAGCTACCTATTTTTCAAAATTAGACCTGAAAGGAGCATACAATCTCATTCGAATCCGTGATGGACACGAGTGGAAGACTGCATTCAGAACTAGATACGGATTGTTCGAATATCTTGTGATGCCATTCGGCCTATGCAATGCCCCTGCAGTTTTCCAACGATTTATAAACGATATTTTTAAAGACTTACTAGATGTCTGTGTTGTGGTATATCTGGACGATATACTTATATATTCACGGACCCTGTCTGAACACATAAGACATGTAAGACTTGTATTATCGAGATTGCTTGCACATAATCTTTATGTGAAGCTGAAGAAATGCTTGTTCCATAAAGATGAGGTACTCTTTCTAGGCTACATCATATCCAAAACAGGAATCGAGATGGACATGAGTAAAATATCCTGCATTCAGGATTGGCCTACACCAACTACACGCAAGGCGCTACAGCGATTCCTGGGATTTTCAAATTTCTACAGGAAGTTCATAAAAAACTTTTCTGCTATTGTGAGACCCCTCACACAGCTCACTAGCATAAAAATACCATTTAAATGGTCAGAAGAAGCAAATAAGGCTTTCCACTTGTTAAAGACAAGGTTTACTTCCGCTCCCATATTACGCCATCCAGACCCATCCCTCCAATACATTCTGGAGGTAGATGCGTCAAACATGGCAGTAGGAGCAATACTCTCCCAACGACCTACCCACACTTCACCACTTCATCCAGTCGCTTTTTTTTCTAAATCCCTGAGCAGTCCCGAGATAAATTACCCCGTGGGTGAAAAGGAACTGCTTGCTATAAAATTGGCTCTGGAGAATTGGCGACATTTACTTGAAGGCACCCAACTACCAATAATTAAATACACGGACCATAAAAACCTCCAATATCTTCAGACTAGCAAAACTCTCTCGCATCGACAGGTACGATGGTCACTATTCTTTCTAAGGTTTAACTTCCTAGTGACCTACACACCTGCAGATAAGAACAAAAAGGCGGATGCACTATCACGACTAACTGAAGAAAACCACTTTGAAATCCCTTCCGTTCCTATAATACCTCACAAACGCATTATTGGAGTTGTCCGTTCCTTAAAGGAAGAGGTTCTGCATGGTATAAGTTTGGATTCACCCCCACCACAACTAAATACTGATGCAGAAGGCTTCCTCTACTACAACGAAAAACTTTACATACCACCTACCCTACGCACCAAGATCTTGGAATTATCGCATGATGTGCCTATGGCAGGACATATGGGTATGACAAAGACTTTCAATTTGATTTCTCGACAATTCTGGTGGCCTGACATGAAAACATCTATACAAAAATTTGTCTCTTCATGCAATGTCTGTGCCAGGTCCAAAATTGACACTACGAGACCATCCGGTCTACTATGCAGTCTACCCCATGGGAGGTTTTGTCATTGGACTTCATCGTAGAATTGCCTCCTTCCAAAGGATTTAATACCATCTTGGTGTCAGTGGACCATCTGACAAAGATGGCACATTTCATTGCTATTCGCAGACTACCTTCGTCCAAACAAACGGCAGAACTCCTGATGAAACATGTCTTCAGATTACATGGTATCCCAAAAACTCTTCTGTCTGACCGTGGATCCCAATTTATTTCTAAATTCTGGCAAGAACTATGTCACATACTACGGATTGAGCGGAAGCTCACTTCTCCTTACCATCCGCAGACCAACGGACAGACTGAAAGAGTCAACCAATGCATCGAGCAGTATTTACGTTGTTACACTTCTTACCAACAGGATGATTGGTTGGATCTTCTCCCCCTGGCAGAATTTGCCTACAACAACGCAACTCACAGTACAACCAAGCAGAGTGCGTTCTACTTGAACTATGGGTTCCATCCCTCTATTCTCCCTCCACGCATCCTTCCTTCAAATAACCCAGTAGCCTCAGACTATCTTACCCAAATAAAGGATTCTCTGGGTTTACTAAATACTACCATTGCACACGCTCACAGTCAACAAAAGAAGTACTATGATATTCGTAGAAGACCTTCTCCACAGTATACTATCGGGGACCTCTTTGGCTCTCAACAAAAAACTTGAGACTGAAGATCCCTAGCAAAAAGCTTGGACCTCTGTTCTTGGGACCTTTCCCAATCAAGAAACTTATTGAAAAAGCTGCAGTGCAGCTTACATTGCCAATGGACCTAAAAATCCATCCCATTTTCCATGTGTCGCTACTAAAACCCCATGTTCCGGACCAAGGAATAAGGCCTAATATTCCACCTCCCCCTCCTGTACAAGTTGAAGGTGGAGAAGAATACGAGATAAAAGAGATTCTGGATTCTCGTATCTACAGAAGAAGACTTCAGTACTTGGTTAGATGGAAGAACTATGGGCCCCAAGACGACACCTGGCTAAACACCTCTGACATACATGCCCCTAGATTAATCCGCAATTTTCATGCGAGATACCCAGACAAACCAGCTCCAGAGGCCTTCAGGAGCAGGCCTTAAGGGGGGGGGTATTGTAATGTTCCGGTACCTTTGGTACCCTAAATTACACTTTCCACAAGTGTATGCGCCCCACCATTTACTTTTGGAAAGGTGCGCATACACCTTTAAGACTGGAGCTGTCATCACCCAGCGCCGGACTAGATGGCTATTTAAAGCGCCGGTTCTCACTCACATGTGTTCGTTCAAACACCCTTACCTGGATGCTAACCTTGCTTGAAGCTTCCATGCTTGCAAGCTTACTTCGCTGACGGAACCTCGCTGCGCTGATCCCTGTATCCCGCTACTGGATTATCCGCCTCTCCTGAACCACCCTTCGGCTGTATCGCTAATAGTGCTAAGTACCCCGCAGGGGAATTCTCTATAAACTTATACTAAGCTTACACTATCTAGCTCTGCATAGTAAAGACTGTTTATCACATCTGCATAACTAGATTGCTAGCTCTTGAGACTACTGCTACTTTTCTGCACTGGGTTGATCTCTTTTGTATGTCCACCTGCTATTCTATCATCTGCTATCATACAACATTGCTAAACCTTCCTGCATCCATCTGCTACTGTCTCACCTTCAAGTGTCTATCACCTACCACCTCCACTCAACCTATCCCTCAACCTTCATCATTGTGTTACCACATACATAAAGTCACTCTAGGAACCAGTTTGCTAATTGTGTGTATTTACTGGCTGAAATAAGACCTTCCACACATGATGAGTCATTGAGGTTGGGAATGGTATCTCAGCATATCTTTTACATGACTACTGACGTGGAACTATTTCTGCAGCTGAAAATCCACACCATATAAGAAACGCAGAAGCGTTACAGTTCTACTTCATGATTGTGTCCCACTTGTTGTTGATTCTTCACAAAAAATTACAGTTTTATATCTTTATGTTTGAAGCCTGAAATGTGGCAAAAGGTCGAAAAGTTCAAGGGGGCCGAATACTTTCGCAATGCACTGTATATAGTGAAAAAACACTGCTGGAAATAAAACACAGTCTCTAAATAAAGTTGATGATAATAGGGGGTGATGACAGGAAGCCGCTCCCACAGTAGAATGATGATCCACCACCGTGAAAAAACAACAGGGGTACTCTTACCAGACGAGGTGGACCCTCAAGTTAATGAAAGGTCAATCGAGCATGGAATGAGTATCCTATGTTTGATCATGTTTGATCAGCGGGTATCCGGTCACTTAACTTCCTTATCACATTAGATGGAATAAAAATAAACTTCCCGGTTTGAAAAATGTCCCCAACTTCTCCAAAGAACCTCGCAAAGAAATACAGGGGGATTCGATAGTGTAATACGTTCAAACTTATGTTTTATTGGTAAACAATAAGGCAGGTACTCACATGGCGTTGTTTGAGAAACAGCATGAAAATCGAATACGGCCGCGGCACAAGCGTGCTTACGTGCGTCATACGTGTCTGACGTGTTTTGTCATCAAAGACGTTGTCAAAGGCGACGCCAGACACAGTGGAGGTCCCAGGTTCAAGTCCAGGTCCTAACACTGTCCTTCACTTTCAGCGGAGAGCGATTGTGGGTGCCCGGCGGCAATCTCAGCCGCCAGTCTTGTGGATCAGCATCCCCGCTGCCTAGTGGGGGTGGTAGTGCGTCGCATGCTCGCCCCCCAGTACCAAGCAAGTGACTGGCCTAGGGCTACGTCGTTTCGCACAGCAGTGTCGTTTTGCACAATAAAACTCAGCAAGTGGTCAGTTGAACATTTAGTTGTTGCCAGACATATTTTATTTCATTCTGGGTTATTTAATGATTCCACCAGCTCCCGTTCCCAATTAAAAATATATTGTGGTTTAGGATCAGACCTCCTTTTTTTTTAGTAGTGCCTACAACCAGCACCAAATGCCACCTGGCAAAGTCAGCATCACGACAGCAATTGTTTTTTTATCTGTCTGGTGGCATTCTGAAATGCATTCTGCCTACTGACTGCCTATACAAGGGACATTTTTGCCATTGACCCCTGATTAATAGATTTTAATAAGGGTTCCTCAAGACATTAAACTAATTTAGGGGTAAAAGTTATAAATAGTCAATTGCAGGCAGATTCACCAGGTTTTTCAGAATGCTTCTGGGCAGCAGCTTTCTAGGGTTTGTAGCCCTCTTTTGGGGGGAGGTTATGAGAAATAGCCCTCCCCAAACACTATATTGTGATATTGGTAAATAGGAAAACAAGAACCTGCCCAAAGTGGAAGATTGAGTTTGATAATAAAGTTGGCAGTTCTCTACCCAGGACAGGGGCTCTGTGAGCAGAGGGGATTCCATTCCTGGGAAACTAACTAGTAATCTAACCATAGTAATTGAGAGATGAGGAACAATTTAGCCATCATATAACCTTAACCATAAGTATATACTGTAGATGCATACCAGTATGGGAATAATATTAACTTTATATAAAAAAAAAAGGTTGATAATAGATTCCTCCAATGTACAAATAGTTAATATCAACAAAGAACCCCACAAGGGTCACAGTGGAATTATGCACATATACCCAATTATATATCTTTTTTAAAATAGATATCTTCAGAAAACTGTTGCAGCAAAGTGCAATTTTCAGGTGCCCCTGAGGATGATCACAATGCGGTGTCCATCTTGGTGTTGAAGATCTGATGACAGAAACAGTGATGATGGTGAGATCCTCCAACTGTTGTCCAACCAGTCTGGAGTGTAGCATCCTACCAGCAGAAACTGTGGTGTGGCGGTGGAACTCAGGGTAAGCCAATTTATTTTGCTTCTTAGCCCCAAGAAGCTTCTAATCTGTCATACAACTGGACCTCTAACTACCTCCTGGCCATTGGACACCTAACCTGCTGTTTACTGAGTCCTGAGCTAACACTAGCTCTAGCTTTATAATCCTAGACCAGAAGGGACAGGGTTAACTAGAATAACAAGAATTGCATATAAATTCTATTGCAATAAATTGGTTCACCTACTAACATACAGCAAGGTGACCACTACACATGCACACTGGGGTTTATTTACTAAAATTGGTGAGTGCTAGATTGGGTGCAGCTCTACAAAGAAGCCAATTAGCTTCCAGTTTTTTTTTTTGTCAAAGCTTATTGGACAAGCTGAAGTTAAAAGCTGATTGGCTACCATGCACTGCTGCACCAGATTCTGCACTCACCAGTTTTAGTAAATAAACCCCTCTGTGTCACAGACCTAACTATCTGGTATGGTGCATAATATATACACCCATAAGCTATGGGCAACAATAGTTAACTATTAAATATAGGAACACTTGCCTAATAATCTCTGGCTCTTGTCTGGATTCAGCATCAACTCTTCCATAGCAGGACATGGGGTGCCAAACTTTATCTACCTTATTTTGACTTCCTCCCTCTGGGGTTTCCAACCCAATCTCCCAGAGACAGGAAATTATTGTATATAATAAATTCTGTGATATTTTAGCTTATTTAAGATAACTGACAAATACAGACAGTAGAGGGAAGCAGGTGGTAGAGAATGTGACATATGCATTTATACCCTATATTGCTCAGGAAGAACCATGTTGCAATCAGATACGGCAAGAAAAGCGCTCTTGCTTAAGTCATGGATGGTGGATGCTTTTTCAAAAAATAAGATCTTGTATGATAAAGGGTGACTCTCCCACTACTGTCCATCTGCTCTGCTCAGATGAGGCTGTATGGAGTTTCAGTTAGAGAAAGAGAGAGTCAAAAAGGAATACACTACAGCTGTGGATTCTCCTAGGAAAAATCTGACTATTTTGCAAAACCTGCATCAGGAATTCATGAATATGTGTTAAATGTTTATTTGTGAACTAACGAATTTAAAGTTTAAAATATAAAAACTCCTTTACAAAAACTGTAATCTTAAAAATTAGGATAAAACATACAAAACCATCATAGCACTGTGCATTTAAGAAAATAACAAATTTGGAGTAAAAGTTTTCAAACTTTAATAATTAAATTTAATAATTAATGTATTGTATTTCTACTTTCATATAGCTATTAAATTGCAATGAAAGTTTTTTCTTTGTGCTATGAGAATATCTTTAATTAAGATAATACAATAAACAAAGCCTATCACAGAGGGACCTTGATTACAATCCCTAGAAACTTAAATATGAATTGTAGAAAATATATAAAAGGAAGGGTAAACTATGCACACAGAGGAACCAATCTTCTCCATTTTCCTCCTGCAGCTACAGGAGGAAAAAGGAGGACAGTGATTTCTCTACATGCTGCCCCCGCCGCCCCTTCTATCCAGGTGTACAGGGGGCCTGGAGCACGGGGCCTGGTTTCCTAGGTATTATCTCTCTCTTTACAATATGGAAGAATACATTTAAAATGTATTTCTCACCAACATAACAGGGCCTTGAAATACTGTGCTTTATTTACAAATTTGACAAAGTATGATATTTACTTGATTATACATGTGTTTAATAGTTGGGGGGAGAGATGGGAGAAAAGCGCCAAGCGCACTCTTGGTGTAATACAGTTTTAATAATCAAAAGGTTACAAAGGAACAGGCATGAGGCTGTTATAGGCTCTGTACAGTGATGTACTGCCCCCAGTGGAGCTGTTAGTCCATGCCACTGCGCCGCAAGTCTGATGTCAGAAGGATGTCGGAGGACGCTGGGGGAACGAGCTGTCATAAGCCGGGATTTCAAGTTGTCAACCTCGTGGAGGAATAGCCAATCTGGACGCGTTTCGGAGGCAAGCCACGCCTCCTTCCTCAGCCAATGATGATACATTTTATGCAAGAGTGCGCTTGGCACTTTTCTCCCCTCTCCCTCCTCTCTTGCAGGGTTTGTCTCCCAGCCCTTCTGTGGACACAGCAGTCTTGCATTTCCCTTAGAATACAGTCACCCATTTCACATATTTCCAGGCAATGTTTTTTTAACCCCACATCATACTGAACCATACTGAACATTTGTATGGCCAGTACAGTACACCCTATTATTTTTCTGGATAATATTCCTTCTTTGAATTGGTGTATTTTAGGCATTCACAGGGAAGAGTAGTGCTAAGAAATTTTTTTGTCTTTTATGAGTATAAAGGGAGCCTTTTTTGCTTTCACAAACTAAATGCCATCTACTTAGGGCTTACATCTTTTTCATGTCATCTTTTCTTTGTATAGGTTCTCAGTTTTCAGAAAGTATACAGTTTGGTCATTTAGTAAAAATTGTAAGCATCCATACTGCCTTTGGCATGTAATCACACTTTGTAAATACTAGTAAAATGCAGAAAAAGTTTCTCTATGGGTTTTATCCAATTCTGAAATCCTGGATTCCAAACTGTGAATATTTGCTGTCTTTAACCCTTTTGTGACCAGGCCAAATCAGCATGCTTCAGTTAACTTGACAATAACTCTATGGCAAGAAACAAGCTGGTAATTGGTACACTTGTTTTTTAATGTGAGAATGCACTTAGCAACAACAGTGGATGCAACATTTGGCCAACAACTCAAATCAAGAAAGACAGTATACAGTATGTTGATATAAGTTGAGAGAGACCTATCAGTGCTGGGTCTAGTGGTGTACATTAAGAAATATTTGAATGGATGGCAGTCGGGTTAGTAAGTAGCAAGCAAATGGAAAAGGATTAGGCCTCAATTTTTAGATTAAAACGTGCAGTTCAATTTAAGAGAGCCATGGAATGTAATTTGGAGGATTATTGTCTAGGAGTCTGAGTAGATACCCCTGAGTACATTGAAAGCATTGCATAAGGCCCCTTTCACACATGCAGACTGTTCAGATCTGCCTGTCAGTTTTTCAGGGGATTTGAACGGATGCCCCATGCATCTCTATGGGGCAGCGGATGTCAGCGGATGTCAGCGGAGACATGTCTGCTGACATCCGATCCGATCCTGTCCGTCAAATCCGGACGGATGGAAACCCTATTTTCCATCCGTCTGGCGGATCGGATTGGATGAGAATGGACAGGTGGTCCGTTCTCATCCGATTCCCCCATAGAGGGAAGCGGGGATCTGACACCTCCGTCTCCGCACAAAGAGCGGAGACGGAGCTGTCATCCACCTGCTCAGCGGGGATCGGTGGATCGATCCCCCGCTGAGCAGAAAACGGAATGGACAGGTGTGAAAGGGGCATTATAGATTGCTGAGTTTCAACGGACAAGGTTTGAATGAAAGATTCCCAAATATTGAAGACATTTTGAACTTATAATTCCCTATGCAGGGAGGCCTACACCCATTCCATGCAAAAAGCATAGGATAATTTAGCTATAAAGAAATAGTAGGGGGTTCTGGGTAGATACACTTATGTAAAATAGTCTTCTGTGACAAAAGGGATATGATAGTAAGCAGTTGTTTGCAACCCCTTGAGATTTAATGAGGAAATTAATTAGGCCAATAAGAGCCAATTCAGGAGTTAGAGGTAAGTAGTTTACCAGGTATGTGTTAAAAAAAATGCACTACGGATTTCCAGAAACTTTCTATCCTGGGGCACGACCAAAAAGCTTGGAACAGGTCCACAAACTGTCCACATTTGAAGCAGCAAGAAGAGGTGCTTAGGCCAATAAGCTAGGAACGATGCAGAGATACTCTATATTACCAAAAGTACTGGAACGCCTGCCTTTACACGCACATGAACAAAATTTAATGGCATCCCAGTCTTAGTCCGTAGGGTTCATTATTGAGTTGGCCCACCCTTTGCAGCTATAACAGCTTCAACTCTTCTGGGAAGGCTATTCACAAGGTTTAGGAGTATGTCTTTGGGAATATTTGACCATTCCTCCAGAAGCGCATTTGTGAGGTCAAGCACTGTTGTGGACGAGAAGGCCTGGCTCGCAGTCTCCACTCTAAATCATCCCAAAAGTGTTCTATCAGGTTGAGGTCAGGACTCTGTGCAGGCCAGTCATGTTCCTCCACCCCAAACTCGCTCGCCCATGTCTTTATGGGCCTTGCTCTGTGCACTGGTGTGCAGTCATGTTGGAACAGGAAGGGGCCATTCCCAAAATGGTCCCACAAAGTTTGGAGCATGAAATTGTCCAAAATCTTTTGGTATGCTGATGCCTTAAGAGTTTCCTTTACTCGAATTAAGGGGCCAAGCCCAACCCCTGAAAAACAACCTCCCACCATAATCCCCCTCTCCACTAAATGATTTGGACTAGTGCACAAAGCAAGGTCCACAAAGACATGTATGGGCAAGTTTGGGGTGGAGGAACTTGACTTGCCTGTGCAGAGTCTTGACCTTAACCTGGTAGAACACCTTTAGGAGGAATTAGAGCAGAGACTGCGAGCCAGGCCTTCTTAGCCAACATCAGTGCCTGACCTCACAAATGCACTTCTGGAAGAATGGTCAAGCATTCCCATAGACACACTATCACTATCACACTATCCTTGTGGGTTGCCTTCCCAGAAGAGTTGTTATAGCTGCAAAGGGTTGGCCAGATCAATATTGACCCGAACAGACTGGGATGCCATAAAAGTTAATGTGCGTGTAAAGGCAGGTGTCCCAATACTTTTAACAATATAGTGTATTTAAAAGTGATGGAAAAGTCAAAGCGTAATTTCACAGTACATTGTGACTTTCATAGTGCTCCAAGATAAATGCAGCAATTTTAGAAGGGCATCAACTGAAGGTTGAGGAAAATGATTGGACCATTTGTGAAGACCAGCCATTAAAGAGGAATAGTTCAGTGGCTGTCTGAAAAAGTTGTATACAATGCAAACTGATTTTTTACCTGGGTTAGGACATCCCAGATGTATATCCAAAGAATTTCCCCAATCCTTCTGAGAAAATGTTTAAGAATAGAGGCAATGTTCCATTTCATTTTTAAAAAGAGAAATGGCTTATTGGATAACGAAGGACATTCTCTAGGGATACATTGAAAGAAAGTGGTTGCTTGTTGTTAACATCCAGTAAGAGTCTGATATAGAAAAGACCTCAAAGGTGCCTGCTTAAGAACAGGAAGGCCAGAAAATTCCAAGTTGTCCATAGGGGGCCACATGGCTGTTTATTAGGCAACGTGTGTGTATTTTATGCCATGCCAACCACGTGTAGTACAAGAGGGGATTTGCTGACAGCTCCATGGAGAGGGGTTCTTTATGTATATGAAGAACATAAAGCAAGTTTTTCCAAAGGTTCATATTTTGATCAAGTTCAGTGTCCGTGTATCCATGAATCCTGTCCCTTAAGTACCTAGTTAAAGCTGCTAAGTTGTACAGTTCCAGCTCAGGAAAATGAAGGTCACTATTAGTGGGAGGTTGTTGTAAGATACGTAGATGGGTTGTTGCTCTTCTTCTGATGCCCCAGATGAATTCTCGGAACATCCTATAAACATTTAAGGTCAGAATTCTTGAGGATTAGAGGGAGGGCCTGCATTGGATAAAAAAGTTTAGGAAAGTTACCATTTTATTAGACTTATTCTACCCATGTAGGAAATATTAAAGTGCTTCCAGGAGGCAGTGGATGCTTTTATTGAATGTAGCATTAAAAAAAAAAAGGATAGAGGTTGCTCAAGGCAGTTAGTTAAAACGAGTGTTTTTGATTTATCAAAGTTGATGGTGTAATTTGTAATTGGGAATAAAAAAAGAGACATTATGTTGGAACGGGAAGACTCTGGGTGTGAGATATAAAGGAGCAGGTCATCAGCAAAAGCATCAATTTTAAAGTTTTACTAAACCCAGGATCCTGCATTTGCTATATCTGGTCTCCCACAATACACAGAATATGGAAATGCAATTATTTTTGTAAATATAAACTGCTAAATACCTTCTCTCATCAACTGTATATAGCAGTATTGTCAGTATATCTCTAGCACTACACGCCAAATTGAGCATGCGCAGAGTGCCCCCAAGGCTCAGTTCTATCAGGAGATGCATCGGGGGCTCTGGACAGGATCGAACAGCCTTTTTTACACAATGTGGATGATTAACCCCTTAGGTTCCACAGTGAGTATAACAAGCATGCTTTACTGCATATAAAGATGTATTTTTACTGTTGTGGGTTTTGTAACACTTTAATCGTTTGGTGGCCTTTAGTTATGCCTTGGAAAGTGGGTTGAGACTTAAAGAGGTGAAGTAGAAGGTCCAGTGCAAGATTAAAAAGAATGGGAGAAAGGAGGCAGCTTTGCCCGGTGCCTCTGGGCATTGATATTGGAGAAGAGAATTGATTATTGCTAATCAGTTTACTCTGGGGGTTTCAAATATTATATGTTATAATTATTATAATATTAATTATTATATTATGAATGTATTATAATATATATATTGTACAAAAAAAGGAGAAAACATGCCCAAAAGCCTTCGTGGAGAGAATATGATTTAAGAGGGACTGGTCTATTTTATCAAATGCCTTTTTAGGCTCAGGAGCAACAAGGGAGAGGAAGATTAAAGGATAAGTTCACCTTTTGACAAAAAATAATTAATGGACATTTTTTTGCAGGTAAAAAAATGTGCATTTATTATTTTTATGTTTTGGGAGCCTGTAAAGCATTGCACCAGTGATCAGCAGATTGCTGATGCCATGCAGGACTGTAGCTGCAATTGCTGTTCTGATACCTATGGGGGAGTTTTTAATACAAAGGAAGCCTAGCTGGTGGGGGTTAAACAATGTCTCTATATAGGTTTGGATGCTATCTGCCAATATTTTAGCTAATAGTTTGTAATCTGTGTTCCATACCGAAATAGATTGGTACCAATGAACAAATTCAGGGTTTTTTACTTGGTTCAAAGTAAGGGTAGTGTACAGTATGCTTCACTGAATTCTGGGTATGGGGTGTTATGTTCAGGAACAGAGTGGTAGAGATCTAAGGGTCCCAGGTGCTGGGTCTAAGCAATAACAGTTTTCACCAGAGCTTCTAATGGTGGAGTTGGGATTTGATGCATGTTAGTACCAGGTGGCGGTCCTCAAGATTGCCCTACCAGATGAGCAGGCCACAGTCCAGTATTATTATTATTATACAGGATTTATATAGTGCCAACAGTTTGCGCAGCGCTTTACAATATGAGGGAAGACAATACAGTTACAATACAATTCAATACAGGAGGAATTGG
Source organism: Pelophylax lessonae (assembly GCF_965119305.1). Classification (NCBI taxonomy): domain Eukaryota; kingdom Metazoa; phylum Chordata; class Amphibia; order Anura; family Ranidae; genus Pelophylax; species Pelophylax lessonae. The sequence continues at coordinate 32,623,738 of NC_138778.1, read as the reverse complement.
ACGGCCCTGCTAGTTAGAGCTTACAATCTAGAAGGGAGGGTCAAGTGAAACAAAAGGCAATAACAGTGGGGGATGAGCTGATGGAGAAAAAGGAAGTATAGTTGTTAGGTGTGGGTAGGATAGGCTTCTCTGAAGAGGAGAGTAGGAGATAATCGGACAGATTGGGGTAAGGAGTTCCATAGGCTTGGAGAGGCTCTGGAAAAGTCCTGGAGGCGAGCATGGGAGGAGGTGACGAGGGAGCTAGAGAGCAGGAGATTTTGAGAAGAATGAAGAGAGCGATTAGGTTGGTATTTTGAGATAAGGCTGGTGATGTAGCTGGGGGCTAAACTGTGGATGGCTTTGTAAGATGTTGTTAGTATTTTGAATATAATTTGTTGGGTGAGCAGAAGCCAGTGGAGGGCTTGAGAGGAGTAGCGGACACTGAGCAATTGGTAAGGTGGATGAGTCTGGCAGCAGCGTTCATGATGGATTGAAGGGGGGATAGCCTATGTAGAGGTAAGCTAATGAGAAGGGGAATTGCAGTAGTAGTCAAGGTGCGAGATGACCAGGGAGTGAACTAGGAGCTTTGTTGTGTCATTGGTTAGAAAATTGGCAAGATTTGGACAGTAATTGGATGTGGGGCTTGAAGGAGAGTTCAGAGTCCAGTAGCAGATGTAGCAGGTAGGGATCAAGCAGAAGAGTAGTCGTAAACAAGCCAAAGGTCAGTAACAAATGGTTGCAAGTTGGGATCCAGCAGAAGTGTAGTCGAGGAACAAGCCAAAGCTGGGTAACGAGTGGTAGAGGAAATAAGGACAACAGTAGGAGCAACAAGAGTAAGATATTGGTTTGAGAAAGCACAATAATTCGGCAAACAGGAAGTGTAAAGGCATGGCTTAAATGGGAAATTCATGGGAGGAGCATAGGGTTCAAGGCTCAAGAGAAACAAGACACAAGGCAAGGTTGTCTAAGGAATCAGGCACAGAGCTGTTAAGCATCTCAGGTAAGCAAGAAGAGTTCCTGCCAGACACAGCAGAGGTTGCAGGTTGGGATCTGGGTCCTGACACACTCTAGCTGTTGAGTTCTCGTATAGGGTAGCAATGCATGAAAACATTTTATTTTGCAAGCCTAGATTGTGCAAAGTTTGGTGCATGTAGCGTCAGTGAAAAGGAAAAAGCTGGAAATGCCCTTAGTAGTTTATCCAATGATTAAAATTATTAGTTCTTATAGTGTTATCCCTTCATTCTCGACTTGGGATACAATCTTCCTGACCAAGGGATATGATGGTTGGGAGCAGTGACAAAGAGTGAGTGGCCAATATCTTAGCGTGAATTTTCACATCAACGTTTAACGAGGCCCTCCGGGCCAGGGCTTTTGCTTGTCTGTGAGATTGCTTATTGGACTTCTTCTTGCGTGTTAGGTGTTTCCAGCACTTGAGCAGTAGAATCAGGGAGTTTAGGGAGGCAGCATTGTGTGGGGAATGCCAATATACTTATGTATGTTTATTATGTATACTTAGCTTGGGGCCAAGGGAATATTGATAAACTGATTGCGAACTGTAACGCCTAAAAAAAATAACAAGCTGACATACATTGCATTGAGAATCTATATCCTAAAAATGTATTCAAAGAAAATAAGCAAAAATGTTATCTAGTGATAGCAAATCAACCAAAATTGGACCTGCTTATTATTCCGAAAAACTTTTCACTGCTCATCTTAGTGGTATTTTGCAGGTCATCAACTGAAGTTGGACCTTATTCATTACCTCTAATACATGGTTTGGATGACTAAAACCCTTGCAAGACCAGTAAAAATGTTTTTATACAGCAGATTTATGAAGCTAAACATTATGTCTACAAAGAACTATACAAAAGTCTCAGAATTTGTTCTTCTAGGATTTGGAAATCTTCACATTTTAAACATTGCATTCTTTATAGTCTTCCTAATCATCTTTGTATTTACTATCACAGGAAATCTTCTGATCATTGTATTAGTATCCATCACCCCAGCCCTTCAGTCCCCCATGTATTATTTCCTAAGTCATCTCTCATTTTCAGATTTCTTGATTTCTTCCAACATTCTTCCAAACATGCTTAGCAGTCTACTTCCTGGGAAGGAAATTATTACTTTCTGTGGCTGCATCACACAATTTTATTTTTTCAGTGGTACAACCATTACAGAATGTCTCCTCCTCACAGTCATGTCCTATGATCGGTACTTGGCCATCTGTAACCCATTGAGATATTCCAGTATCATGAACAAGATGATTTGTGTCAATCTTTCGGCTTGGCCATGGCTATTGGGTTATACTCTAAGTCTTATATCCGTTCTACCTGTATCAGATTTTGACTTTTGTGCTGATAATGTCATTGACCATTTCTACTGTGATCTCTTTCCTCTTCAGAAGCTTTCTTGTTCGGACACCTCTTTGGTTGAACATGAAGTTCTTGCCTTTTCAATGCCGTTATTTATTTTTCCATGTGGTTTTATCGTGGTAACGTACATCTACATCTTCCATACTATTTTCAATATACCATCCAATACAGGCAAGCAAAAAGCTTTTTCAACCTGCAGTTCCCACCTTCTTGTGGTGGGGGCATTTTACGGGACACTGATAGCTAAATACATGATACCCTCTAAAGGACACTCTTTGCTTATCAATAAGATTGTATCTTTGCTTCACACTGTGTTTACTCCTTTATTTAACCCTATTATATACAGTCTGAGGAACGAAGAGATCAGAACAGCACTTCAAAAACATTTCTAGAAATAATCCTTTTTAATTAACTGATATCATCTGTTTTCTTAGGTCTTCCCATCTTCTATGCTCATTGTAGGGGTTCCCACTGTCTTTGTTGTAACAGAAGATGTTGGGACACTCAAAACTACCAGGTAGACAGGAATTGAGTTTAAAATTAAAGGAGAGAGATCTTACTGTCATAGGGTCTATGAAAGTCGGGGGATGACCCATCCCACCAGATTCCACCTAAAACTAAAAGATCTCTTTTGGAGGGTTGGTCTTTTAATCCCAACATGGTTAGATTTAGGTAGCAGGAATTTGCAGGCATGTGGCTGCTGTAACCTTATAAATAAAGCATTGTGGATTTTGGCCATTTTACAAACTCATATTTTATGATATATTTATTTTTTTACATATCATTGTTTCATATAGTTATTATTTTAAAATAAATGTTTTTTGCAGGGTGCCTTTAATGACTCTAGTTTGCAAAGAAAACTGGACTTTCTTGTATGCCACTTAAGGCAGAGTACCCTTCCTGTAAACCTTAACAACTGTACATGTATTTCCAAACTTCACAAACACATCTTAGATTATATACATCAGTTGGATCTCTTTTACACTAAGGCTATGTTCACATGTGGGCGTAGCGGATCACGGGCAGAATCACCGCGATTCTGCCCGCGATCCAAAAATCATTGCAAATCGCGGGACGCCTGTGCGATGCCCGTGATTTGCAATGACATCCCAAACGCTGTGCGATGTTGCCGCAATTTCCACCTGCCGAATCGCGGTAATATCGCGCAAACAGAATTGCGGGACGCATGACGCCCAAAAAGGTACAGGAGCTTCTTCTGTGCGTCCCGCGATTCTGTTTGCGCGATGTTACCGAGATTCGGCAGGCAGAAGTCGCGGCAACATCGCACAGCGTTTGGGATGCCATTGCAAATCACGGGCATCGCACAGGTGTCCCGCGATTTGCAAAGATTCCGGATCGCGGGCAGAATCGCATTGATTCTGCCTGCGATCAGCTATGCCCACATGTGAACGTAGCCAAAATCTAGTAGGGTGTCATTGAGAAAAGTAAAGGAGAAATAGGGCATGGGGGTAGAGCAACTGTAGGGGGCACAGGTAATTGTCAGAGCGGTAGGTGCCTGCACTACCTGGCATCAGAAGGGACATCCTAAGTTAGATAGGGGAAGTAGGAAGTGGCTGAGTAACAGTAAAGGAGTTCTAGGCAATGGTACAGGAATTCAATACAGCTGTTGCGCCACTTTTCTGGCGTTAACCTCTTTGGTTATTGCGTTGTGCAAAATTAATGATGCGTCTGCAACACTTTTAATTCTGACAGTTCTGACAATTTGTATCTTAGAAAAATGGAGCTTATTAACACCAACTCTCCTTTGGTGTATGAGGAGAGACCCTGTTGCAGACGGATTTTGCGAAAGTGTCTTGCGTGAGTTTTAAAAGTGGTGCAGCAAGCGCCAAATTCAAGTCCCAGTTCTAGACAGGTGCTGCGCCACTTTTAGAATGCATTCAAGACACAAAATCTGTCTGCACCAGTCTTTATGATCACAGCCAGTGAGCCAATCAGGTGACAGAGGGGACAGGGCCGAGTTTAAAAAAACAAAACAAAACAAGGCTTTAAAGTGGTTGTAAACTTGCCTTTATAATTTGCACCTATAGGTAAGCCTATAATAAGGCTTACCTATAGGTACTGTAAATATCTCCAAACTTGCAGTGGATGACATCATCGGCACATGCGCTCTGAAGAAACGGCTGCCTCTGGCATTTCTTTAGAGCCCTGTGCCATGACCATGTCACGTGAGCGGCAATCTGAAAACTGGTAAAGAACAGCTTATTTTTTTAAAACACAGACAATGAGGCACCAGCACACAGGATTATTAACCACTTGCCGACCGCTGCAAGTACATTTACTGCGGCGGTCAGCCCCTCCTGGGCAAAGTGACGTAGTACTACGTCGCTCGCCCAGGAGCCTGCTCCCGCCCCCGCTCATTCACTGAGGTTCCTGCACGAGTGACCGGCAGCTCCGATGGCCACCGGCCACTCGCGATCTCCCGCTGGAGAGGGAGAAAGGCAGGCGGCTGATGTAAATACAGCCGTCTGTCATTCTCCCTGGTGTAACTGCAGAGATCATACGATCCTGCTATGTAGGATCGTATGTCTCTGTGGTTACATAGAAAGCCACGCCCCTTGACAGTTAGAAACACGCCCCTAGGGACACATTTAACCCCTGGATCTCTAATAAAGTTAACCCCTTCCCTGCCAGTGTCATTTTTACAGTAACAGTGCATATGTATAGCACTGATTACTGTAGTAATGTCACTGGTACCCCCAAAAGTGTCAAAAATGACAGGGCTCCGATCTGTCCGCCGCAATGTCGCAGTCCCACAAAAAGAATCGAAGATCGCCGCCATTACTTGTTAAAAAAAATAAATAAAAATGACATAAATCTTTCCCGTAGTTATTAAATGCAATAACTTTTGCGCAAACCAATCAAAATACGCTTATTGCGATTTTATTTTTACCAAAAATTTGTAGCAGAAAACAAATTGGCCTAAAATGTTAAAAAATTTTGATTTTCACCTTTTTTTTTGAGAATTTCATATAAAAAAATGTGAAAAAATATTATTTTTTCAAAATTGTGGCTCATTTTTTGTTTACAGCGCAAAAAATAAAAATCGCACAGGTGATCAAATACCATCAAAAGAAAGCTCTGTTGGTGGGAAAAAAAGGACGTCAATTTCATTTGGGTACAGCGTCGCACGACCGCGCAATTTTCCGTTAAATTCACGCAGTGCCGAATCGCAAAATAGGCCCTGGTCTTTGAGCAGGAAAATCCTCCGCGGCTTAAGTGGTTAAACAGACCAGACAGGAGGATAAAGTGGCTTAACAATCACTTTTAATTGGAAGTTGAGATTCCAGGGGTGGGCACTTGCCCTCCCTTGCGGACGCACAAGATTGCTACTATTATTAGTAATGCTCAGATAATTATTTATTTCAGGTACTTATATAGCACCATTAATTACATAGTGCTTTACATATATATTGTACATTCACATCAGTCCCTGCTCTCAAGGAGCTCACAGTCTAAGGTCTCTAACTCAGTTTCATACATACACATACTAGGGCCAGTTTAGGCAGGAGCCAATTAACCTACCAGCATGTCTTTGGAGTGTGAAAGGAAACCCACACAGGCACAGGGAGAACATGCAAACTCAAAGCAGGTTGTGCCGTAGTTGAGATTTGAACAGATGACCATAGTGCATAGTTGCCAACATTTGAAAAAAATTTCCAGGGACACTTTGCAGCGCAGCTATCAATTACTTACCACACCCACTTCCCTGAAGCTCCGCCCCTCCACATAATTAATCTCCGCCTACTTATCAGATTATAGGCTCTACTTCATAAAGAGAGAATTACAGGAAATTGAAAAGGGAATTGAAAACTTGAGGCCAAAGTATCAGAGTTGGAATAAATCTCCCATTCAGCTGCACTACGTCTGCCTAAAGTTTAAAATTCTCATCACAATTCCCTGCAATTCTAAAGTGTGAAATGTGCTCAGGTGTGACCATAGAAAAAATGTAATATGGAAATATAAATAAAGTGCAAGGTGTAAATAAGTACGATTATACTATGTGGTATAATTAGGTTTTATTGTACTTACTAGACATTAAGCCCGTTAAATTAACGGGCGCTAGAACATTATGTATGGGGGAGGGAGGGGATTGTAGTGTATGGGGGGAGGGGATTGTAGTGTATGGGGGGAGGGGATTATAGTATATGGGGGAGGGAGGGAATTGTAGTGTATGGGGGAGGGAGGGGATTGTAGTGTATGGAGGGGATTGTAGTGTATGGGGGGGATTGAACGATAAATGTCGGGTTGAAGATTGGTGTAGGGAGATGTGAGGGCGGGAAATCAGAGAGGAGGGGGGAGGGGAGCTCCATACACACACAGAACAGTGGATCATCCAATAGGAAAAGACCCCCAAATCCACCACCACCTCCCCCACCCCGGGTGAGGGTCTAACCCCCCCTCCCCCTCACATAGAGGGGCGGCCTGGGACTCACCCTGGGGAAGTCTGTGACCCGGCACACACCGTACAGTAAGAAAGGTGTTTCCAGGGTTCAGTCACCTCAGAGCCGGGGAGAGCCCCAATCACCGTCCATGGCGGAACAACGCTTCCAGCATTCCCCGAGCCCGGGCCAATGATGTGGCTGTGATCGGGAGGGGACGGGGACTGGAAGGCAGGGACGGTTGTAGCGCGGGCTGTGATAGGTAGATGGGTTTGGTTGCACGGTGAGCCGTGAGATGGGTGGGCGGGGAGAGGGAGGTGATTATGTTGTTTAATAGGCTGCGATAGGGGTGGGCGGGGACAAAGAAGGTGATTGGGCTGTACAATAGTCTGGGATGAGGGTGGGCGGGAAGTTTGGTTTTACACTACAGCACGCTGTAATTCTACACCGGCCGCCCGAAGTCTCTCTGCGTCCCAACTGTTGTCCTGGGGCACATGTGCAGTAGCGCATTTCCACGGACACAGGGAAAGCGGACTCAGAGACACATGGCTTTTATTAATATAGATTTACACCTTGCACTTTATTTATATTTCCATATTACATTTTTTGTATGGTCACACCTGAGCACATTTCACACTTTATTCACCTGTCTTTGAATTCAGCAGTAGGGTGATAATTTTCATTTACATAAAACAATGTGGCATCCTTTCCTTCCTAACACATTACCCAGTCCATACCAGTATAGATCCTAACACATTACCCAGTCCATACCAGTATAGATCCTAACACATTACCCAGTACATACCAGTATAGATCCTAACACATTACCCAGTCCATACCAGTATAGATTCTAACACATTACCCAGTCCATACCATCCTACACATTACCCAGTCCATACCAGTATAGATCCTAACACATTACCCAGCCCATACCAGCATAGATCCTAACACATTACCCAGTCCATACCATCCTAACACATTACCCAGTCCATACCAGTATAGATCCTAACACATTACCCAGTCCATACCAGTATAGATCCTAACACATTACCCAGTCCATACCATCCTACACATTACCCAGTCCATACCAGTATAGATCCTAACACATTACCCAGTCCATACCAGTATAGATCCTAACACATTACCCAGTCCATACAAGTATAGATCCTAACACATTACCCAGTCCATACCAGTATAGATCCTAACACATTACCCAGTCCATACCATCCTAACACATTACCCAGTCCATACCAGTATAGATCCTAACACATTACCCAGTCCATACCAGTATAGGTCCTAACACATTACCCAGTCCATACAAGTATAGATCCTAACACATTACCCAGTCCATACCAGTATAGATCCTAACACATTACCCAGTCCATACCAGTATAGATTCTAACACATTACCCAGTCCATACCAGTATAGCTCCTAACACATTACCCAGTCCATATCATCCTAACACATTACCCAGTCCATACCAGTATAGATCCTAACACATTACCCAGTTCACACCAGTATAGATCCTAACACATTACCCAGTCCATACCATCCTAACACATTACAGAGTCCATACCAGTATAGTCCATACCAGTATAGATCCTAACACATTACCCAGTCCATATTATCCTAACACATACCAAGTCCATACCAGAATAGATATCCAGCATGAGATTTTTCCCATTGAGGATTGAGGTCTGTTTTCATTTTTTTGAGCAATATATATATATATATATATATATATATATATATATATATATATGCACACACATACACATACACGGATATGTACACGCATTTATTCAGAGCTAGAAAACTATATATATGTATCAATTAACAGGTGTAAAAATTATATCTATAAAAAAACATTATTAATAGTAGTAATTAATGGAGTGTGAGGCCTCCAGCTTGTCGGAAGGTGCTCTGCCTCCCCCTGCTGGCGGATTTTGGAAAGTGCACCATGCTGACACCCTGCCTCCAGTGACACGTTAAATTTGCGACAGACGGGAAGAGTGAGCAGGCACAGAGAGAGAGACAACCTGCTGCCAGAACTACAACACCTAGCTGGGGTGATAGCGACACTGTGTGGCACAAAATAAAAAAAAAAAAAGCCCCAATCACCGTCCATGGCGGAACAACGCTTCCAGTATTCCCCGAGCCCGGGCCAATGATGTGGCTGTGATCGGGAGGGGACAAGGACTGGAAGGCAGGGGCGGTTGTAGCGCGGGCTGTGATAGGTAGATGGGTTTGGTTGCACGGTGAGCCGTGAGATGGGTGGGCGGGGAGAGGGAGGTGATTATGTTGTTTAATAGGCTGCGATAGGGGTGGGCGGGGACAAAGAAGGTGATTGGGCTGTACAATAGTCTGGGATGAGGGTGGGCGGGAAGTTTGGTTTTACACTACAGCATGCTGTAATTCTACACCGGCCGCCCGAAGTCTCTCTGCGTCCCAACTGTTGTCCTGGGGCACATGCGCAGTAGCGCATTTCCACGGACACAGGGAAAGCGGACGCAGAGACACATGGCTTTTATTAATATAGATTTACACCTTGCACTTTATTTATATTTCCATATTACATTTTTTGTATGGTCACATCTGAGTTATATATGGTAATATATAACTTGTACAACAAAAGTATATACAAACACAAATACTAACAACGTATATAAGCACAAGATATTTCTGATAGTAATGGTTATTTTTTTTTTTCATCATTTTAGGCCAATTTGTATTCTGCTACATATTTTTGGTAAAAAAAAAAAAGACTCAATAAGTGTATATTGATTGGTTTGAGCAAAAATTATTGTGTCTACAATCTAGGGGAAAGATTTATGTCATTTTTATTTTTTTAATAGTAATGGTGGCTTTCAGCGATTTTTAGCAGGACTGCGACAATGCGGTGGGCAAATCGGACCCCTAACTGACATTTTTGGAGGGACCAGTGACAATACTACTGTATTCGCTGCTAAAAATATGCACTGTTACTGTACTGATGACACTGACAGAGATGGGGGTTAACCCAGGGGTGATCAAGGGCTTAAATGTGAGCCTAGGGGGTGTTTTCTAACTGTGTGGGGGGTGGGCTTCTGGAATCAACATATTTTTGGTAAAAAAAATCCCAATAAGTGTATATTGATTGGTTCTCGCAAAAATTATCGCTTCTACAAACTAGGGGAAAGATTCATGTAATTTAAAATTTTTTTTTACTAGTAATGGCGGCGATCTGCGATTTTGAGCGGGACTGCAACAATGCAGCGGACAGATCGGACTCCTAACTGACATTTTTGGGGGGACCAGTGACATTACTACAGTAATCGTTGCTAAAAATACGCACTGTTACTGTACTGATGACGCTGACAGAGATGGTGGTTAACCCAGGGGTGATCGCAGGGTTAAAGTAGAGTTCCACCCTAAAATGCAACTTTTCGCCATCTTCTTCCTCTCTGTCACCTGTAAAACAAATGGATAATCACACATTTTTTTTTTTTTTTTACTTACCTTGTTTTAGAAGAAAATATACTCACCTTACTTCCTCTTCCTCTCTCTTCGGCTGCGGCCCGCGCCGTCACTTCCTGCTTGCATTGATTCCTGGGAGCTGAACGTCATCGCTCCCAGGAATCAATGCGCCTGCACTGGCCCCGCTCGTCCGTTCCCGGTACAGGCGCGTCATTCCCTGCTAAACAGCTACTGGGCATGCCTAGAAGCTGTGCAGGAATGACGTGCCTGCACCGGACATGACGAGCGGGGCCAGTGCAGGGCATTCTGGGACGAAGAGGACACAGAAGAGGACGCTGAAGAGGATGCGCTGGCTTTAAGCTGCCCACACCTGAGATGGCCGCGCTGGACAAGACATTTTCAAGGTAAGTATTTCTTCTTAAAGTTAACCACTTAAAGCGGAGTTCCACCCTGGTTATACATTTTTTATAAAAATACCCCTGGGACAGTCAGGGCTAGCACATTCCACAATGGATAGCCTCTGATCTGTCCCGGGTTGCACTTACCTTTCAGGAGAAATACTTACCTTGAAAAGGTCTTCTCCAGTGCTGCCATCTCAGGTGTGGGCAGCTTGAAGCCAGCGCGATCCTCTTCCGCGTCCTCTTCGGTCCTCTTCCTCCTTCTTCGGTCCCACGATGCACTGCACCGGCCCCGACGTCACTTCCGGGTCGCGCGCGTCATCCCTCCACAGCTTCTGGGCATGCCCAGAAGCTGTTTAGAAGGGAATGACGCGCGCGCCCCGGAACTGACGTCGGGGCCGGTGCAGGCGCAATGATTCCTGGGACCGATGACGTTCAGCTCCCAGGAATCATTGCAAAAGCCAGGAAGTGACGAATCGCCGTGGCCGCCGAGGGGAGGAAGAAGGAAGTAAGGTGAGTATATTTTCTCTAAAAGGTAAGTGAAAAAAAAAAAAAATTGCGATTATCCATTTGTTTTTCAGGTGACCGGGAGCGAGAATTTTTTCCCTAGAAGGTATCGCGGCGATACCTCACATGTGTGGTTTGAACAGCGATTTCATTTGCGGCTCGACTTCCGTATACGTTTTTTTTTGTGCGCGAGCTAACGGTGACGGGGGCGGCTACATTTTTTTTTTTTACCATTTATTTTATTTATTTTTTTAACTTTATTACAGTTTTTAAAAAAAAAAAAAAAATCTAATCACTTTTATTGCTGTCACAAGCAATGTAAACATCCCTTGTGACACCAATAGGCAGTGACAGGTACTCTTTATGGAGGGATCGAGGGTCTAAAAGACCCCAAACCCCTCCACTACACTTCCATGTATGCAAAACGCCGAAAACGGCATTTTTGCATACAGCCGTTTTTTCAAATTTGCCGCCTTTTGCAGCAGAGTAACCCGGAAGTGACGTCATGGACGCCGCCTCCGGGTTACGTCATCGGAGACCCGATCTATGCCGTTTCCGGCTTTGATCGGGACTCCATCCAGCCGGCGGACGTGCCGGCTGGGTGCTCGGGGCTCCCGGTGGGACGGGAGCCCCGGTAACAGCCACGGAAGGCGGCGGGAGGGGGGGGGGCGTCCCCTCCCGCCCCCCCGGGTACCGATCGAGCGGCTCCCGAAAGCCAACCGTCAGCTCTAAACCACGGTACCGGGATGATGTCTCTAGCTAGAGGCATCATCCCGGTATAACCCCACAAAGTTTACCGACGTACCCCTACGTCAGTATGTGGTAAGTGGTTAAGTGTGACCCGGGACAGTTCAGAGGCTATCCATTTCGGAATGCACTAGCCCTGTCCCGGGGGAATTTTTATTAAAAAAAAACTTTCAGAGGGTGGAACTCCGCTTTAAATGTGAGCCTTGGGGGTGTTTTCTAACTGTTGGGGGGATGGGCTTGTGGAATCAACACAGAGACCTAAATAGGTGGAACACAGGAGCTTTGTGTTGATAGCTGAGAGAACAACGGTCTGCAGTGTTCACAACAGCAGACCACGTCCTTTCTCCACCGGGAAGCGATCGTGGCCGCTGGCCCCATGAATCGGCTTCCCCGCTGGCGAGTGGGCGCCCCCAGGATCGCTCCGTACAGGTACAGCAATTCGCAGGAACCTGCCGCTGTATATAGATGACGGCTGGTCAGCAAGTGGTTAAAGAATTATACAAAAAAAATAAGTGAAATCCACAAGTGATGTTTTTTTTTCCACTATTATTCCTTTACATTGGCTTCTGACATTTACAAATGCAGCGATGTAGAAATTGGATGAAAGGTTTAGCACTTTTTGATAAATATATAGTGCATTTTATATACATCAGACCAAGGGAGGAAAGAGGGACAGTAGAGAGCTTTGCTATAGAGCCGATCTCCGGTCACATTGATGGACACCTCTCAGCCGTGACCGCATCGCCTGTACCAGTGCTGGGGAATCTTACGATTTCGATTGGTCAACAGGCTTTCTAAAAGCGGGGATCTTCGACTTCCTATTGGCTCTTGCGCCTATCAGTCTCTGGTGGGCGTGAACTGTTATTGCCGGAGAAGCGGAAGAACTGATTGGTTGGATAGAGTAGTATCTTGCAGCCACGCGTTAGCAGGAGGAGAAAGTCAGAATTAGTTTCAGCCAGGCCACGCCCATACCCTCCAGTTTGCGCTCTAGTCCTATTGTGCCTAAAAGCGGGGTGTGGTGATTGGATTGCGGGGTGGGAGGGTACAGTATGGGGTGGGAGGGTACAGTATGGGGTGGGAGGGTACAGTATGGGGTGGGAGGGTACTGTATGGGGCAGGAAAGGTACAGTAGAGGAATCATGGAATCAAGCTGAGTGGTATTGGGGCGTGGTATGGAGAAGTAGGGGCGGGGCATCTTAGGAAACACACCCACCAGCTCACGGGTGATAGGAGGGGGCGTTTCGCACCACGACCCCGCCTCTCCCAGTTCTGTCGTTCTCGCGAGGCTTCCGTTGACAGAGCCCGGTGTGGATACAGGAGGAGGAGGGTAAGGGGTGTAAGTGGATGGGGGGGGGGGGGAGGGGTTGCGTAGTAACGGAATGCCCATTCCCAGTATTGTGTGTGAGGAGTCCTCTGTCCCCCCTCATAGGTCACCAGCTCCTGTGGTACTACAAGAGCCAGTATGGCACCTCTGTATGACTGTCTCCATCCTTCCATGGATCCCCTCATCCTGGGTCCCCTCTGATCACTGGGCACCTCCTCCCCCCTTCTATTATAATCAGGCCTCATTCACATGTGTGAGAAATACATAGAAAATGGAACTTCATTCGCAGTCGTGCCATTTTGTACCCTACAACGTGGGGCAAGTGTGTCCCGCTCTACGCCTAAAAGGTTCCGGAAGCCTCTTTGTAGCACATAGGACAACCCATTCCAGTGATTGGACAGCCCTATGCGTAACGCGCAAATTTAAAACGCATGCAAGAACGCATGTTTACCTTACACTAGGTGTGACGGGGGCTGCGATCGCACAGCATGCCTAACCTCTTCAATACCCGCCACTTTCACCCCCTGCCTGCCCAGGACAATGTTCAGATTTCAGTGCTGTCGCACTTTGAATGACAATTGCGCGGTGATGCAACACATTACGAAATTATTATTATACAGAATTTTTATAGCGCCAACAGTTTGTGGCATGATGAGGCGGCACTGATGGGCAGCATTGATTAGGCTGCACCGATAGCCACTGATAGGTGGCACCGATGGCCACTGATAGGCGGCACCTATGGCCACTGATAGGCTGGAACCGATGGCCACTGATAGGCAGGAACCGATGGCCACTGATAGGCGGCACCTATGGCCACTGATAGGCTGGAACCGATGGCCACTGATAGGCAGGAACCGATGGCCACTGATAGGCGGCACCCATGTCCACTGATAGGCTGGAACTGATGTCCACTGATAGGCTGGAAACGATGGCCACTGATAGGCGGCACCGATGGCCACTGATAGGCGGCACCCATGTCCACTGATAGGCTGGAACCGATGGCCACTGATAGGCGGCACCCATGTCCACTGATAGGCAGGAACCGATGGCCACTGATGGGCAGGAACCGATGGCCACTGATAGGCAGGAACCGATGGCCACTGATAGGCAGGAAACGAAGGCCACTGATAGGCAGGAACCGATGGCCACTGATAGGCTGGAACCAATGGCCACTGATAGGCAGGAACCAATGGCCACTGATAGGCTGATGTGTGTGTATGTATGTGTGTGTATATATAATGTTTTTAAGCAGAGATCCTAGGTAATAAACTTGCGGGCATTGTAACTTTTTATGTCACACGGTATTTGCGCAGCAATTTTTTAAATGCAATTTGTGAGGGAAAAAAACACTTTCAAGAATTAAAAGAACAAAACAGTAAAGTTACCTGAATTTTGTTGTATAATGTGAAAGATAATGTTATGCCAAGTAAATAGATACCAAACATGTCATGCTTTAAAATTGTGCACACTCATGGAAAGGCGGCAAACTTCGGTACTTACAAATCTCCATGGGCTACACATTAATATTTTTAACAGGTTACCAGTTTAGAATTCCAGAGGAGGTCTAGTGCTAGAAATATCGCTCTCACTCTAACGTTCGCGGCGATACACATATGTGTGGTTTGAATGTCTTTTACATATGTGAATGCGACCTATGTATGTGTTCGCTTCTGCGTTCGAGCATGAGGGGATAGGAAAGCTTACCTCCCTTTTTTTTTTTTTTTTTTTATTGTTTGTTTGTTTGTATTTTAATCTTTTATATTTTCACTTTCCCTTTTACATTGTTTTTTGATCACTTTTAGAGTCGGTTCACACTATGGCGACATGACTTCGGGGGCGACTAGTGAAGTCGCCGTGCACCGCGACTTCGGCGCAACTTGCACGGACTTCACATAATGGAAGTCAATGCAAGTTGCTCCGACTTCGGTCAAAAGTAGTGCAGGAACCTTTTTCTATTTCCTATTAGAACGGTTCCAATTGGACTGAATGGACCGCGACTTGTCAGGCGGCCAAGTCGCGGTAGTGTGAACCGGGACTTATTCCTATTGCAAGGAATATAAACATCCCTTGTTTAGTCGGGAAGTCGCGCCACAGATGAAATCGCTGTTCAAACCACACATATGAGGTATCGCTGCGATCGCCAGAGCGAGCGCAATAATTTAAAAAAAGAGCTACACTCTAACTCTAAATTGGTAACTGTTAAAAAATTTTAAAGCGTCGCCTATGGAGATTTTTATTGACCGTAGTTTGTCGCCATTCCGCAGTTGTGCGCAATTTTAAACCGTAACATGTTGGGTATCTATTTACTCGGCGTGACATCATCTTTCACAATATACAAAAAAAAATGGGCTAACTTTTCTTTTTAGTTTTTTTTTTTTTTTTTAAATGCAGTGAAATGTCTTTTTTTTTTTTTTGGCGTTTGAAAGACCGCTGCGCAAATACCGCGTGACAAAAAACATTGCAATGACTGCCATTTTATTCTCCAGAGTCTTTGCTAAAAATATATAATATATATATATATATATATATATATATATAATGTTTGGGGGTTCTAAGTAGTTTTCTAGCAAAAAATACTGATTTTAACTTGTGAACAAAATGTGTCATAAATGGGCTCGGTCCTTAAGTGGTTAAAGATGTCGGTAGCTTCCTTAGGCAACATTTGGCAAATGTCTATGTGCTTACCGTACTTAATTTTTCCTTTTTTGTCATTTTTTTTTTTGACTGTTATTGAAACATCCTAATGTCATCTTCTTTTGTTTGATCAGGTGTGTCTGCTGAATGACTTCATCATGGCGGACACTATTCGGATAAGGTACTGTTTTATTTCACATCCTATATGCCTGTTTCTACCACGGCTTCAACAACGCATAAGATACTTTTATGTGCAAACATTTATTTTATTTTATTTCAGGTACTTATATAGCGCTGTCAATTTACGCAGCTCTTTACATATACATTGTACATTCACATCAGTCCCTGCCCTCAAGGAGTGTACAATCTAAGGTCCCTAACTCACATACATACACAGTAGGGACAATTTTTTTTTTTTTTTTTTTATACAGGATCCAATTAACCTACCAGCATGTCTTTGGAATGTGGGAGGAAACCCACGCAGGCACAAGGAGAACATGTAAACTCCAGGCAGGTAGTGTCGTGGTTGGGATTCGAACCGGCGATCCTCTTGCTGCTAGGTGAAAGTGCTAACCACTACACCACTGTTCAGGAAGGTCGGTCATAGACAAGTCGAAAACTGAACATTCTGTCGATCATAAAACGAAAATAGTGCATACGATTGTGCCATGATTTGTTTTTCAAAACAAAATCCAGCATGTCGGATCTGATCCTTTCGATTGTGGCACGAAAATTGCGTGTCGCGGCTGGCACCCTAAGGGCTCTTTCACACGGGCGATCCGATCAGATCCGCCTGTCAGTTTTTTAGGCGGATCTGATCGGATCCTCCATGCAGCTCTATGGGGCAGCGGATGTCAGCGGAGACACCTCCGCTGACACCCGCTGCCATCCGCATCCAATCCTGTACGTGAAATCTGGACGGATGGAAACCCTATTTTTCCATCCGTTCAGTAATCGGATCGGATCGGGTTAGAGCGGACAGGCGGTCCGCTCTCATCCGATCCCCCATAGAGGGCAGCGGGGGCTAAGACACCTCCCTCTCCGCTCTGCAAACGGAGATGGAGCTGTCATCCGCCGGCTCAGCGGGGATCGCGGATCGATCCCCGCTGAGCAACACGGATCCGCCTACGGAGGCGGACCGTGTGAAAGAGCCCTTATGATTTGAAAAACAAACGACCAATAATTTTCTCGGTTTTTGACTCCTCTACAGCTGGCCTAACTAAATAAAGTAGGAAGTAGTTAGGGCATTTTCAGACCTAGGCTCCATTCACGTTCTACGATTTGGAATCGCCAGCAAAATCACAAGTATTCCAAATCGCTGGTAGGACTCACAGACACACCCGATTGTTGCTCAAAAAAGGAGCAGGGGGTTCTTTTGGTCGGCAAACGCACATAGGTCAGGCCAATGAAGGTTTCGTTGTCGGCTGGTGTGTGCTCTCTTTTTCTTTTATGCATACGTTTTATATGTATCTCTTTATTTTTCTTATTTTTCTATACTAATCTTTGATATCTTTTTAATATTTCTATACATGTTTCTTCAATGTCTGTGACAGTTATATTTTTTTACTGAATGGTATTTAGTCTGACATTTTGATATCGACATTGTATTTGTATACTTGTCTGGCACCATGTGTGCGTGTCTCCTTTGATGAATCACCTGAATCTGCATTTGCTGTATTAGCCGACTAATTTAATGCTTTTATTACATTGGCTTTTGGCTGCACACTTTGACTTGTAAGGAGCCTGCACACTGGGGGGTAAGTTAGCAATGAATGAGGCAACGTTCACATGTGGGCGCAGCGGATCACAGGCAGAATCACCGCGATTCTGCCCACGATCCGGAAATCATTGCAAATCGCGGGACGCCTGTGCGTTGCCCGTGATTTGCAATGGCACCCAAAACGCTGTGGGATGTTGCCGCGATTTCCGCCTGCCAAATCGCGGTAACATCGCGCAAACAAAATCGCGGTACACATGACGCCCCAAAGAAGCTCTTGTACCTTTTTTGGGTGTCATGCGTCCCGCGATTTTCTTTGCGCGATGTTACCGCGATTCGGCAGGCGGAAATCGCGGCAACATCGCACAGCGTTTGGGGTGCCATTGCAAATCACGGGCAACGCACAGGCGTCCCGCAATTTGCAATGATGTCCGGAACGCGGGCAGAATCGCAGTGATTCTGCCCGCAATCCGCTACGCCCACATGTGAACGTAGCCTAAGCACTTTGTGTGAAACGCGTCTGCTGAACATTGTGGTTCTCCGGTGTGTCATGTTTTAAGCCTGTGAGTATGGAATACCAATAAACCAAAGACTTCTTTACTACTCTGGATGTGCCGCATCTCTCTCGGTTACACAGCCCAATGAAGTGAATGGGCTACCCTATTTATAAAAACAAAAAGTGCATCACAAATATATAGAAACTTTGTTAGCATTATTTCATTAAAAGGCAGTCCAAAGCCTAGTAGAAAATGACATGACAAGGTCCATATCCATATATGATAGAAGATCCCACGAAAGTATTCCCAAATCCAATGGCACGCAGAGTGACTGAGCCCACCACCAACACGCAGATTGCTCACTTACCTCATACAGATGACCCCTGAATTAACAGGACGGTCAATTCAAACTTGTTCCTACTTCAGGTGATAGACACTTGAGGAGTGCCAAAGATCCCGATGATCACAAAACTCACGACCATGCATTAAAATGAGAGAATCTCATGCTGGCCATACACTAGCCGAAAAATTGTTT
This sequence comes from Pelophylax lessonae, assembly GCF_965119305.1. Classification (NCBI taxonomy): domain Eukaryota; kingdom Metazoa; phylum Chordata; class Amphibia; order Anura; family Ranidae; genus Pelophylax; species Pelophylax lessonae. The sequence continues at coordinate 32,605,171 of NC_138778.1, read as the reverse complement.
GAAAATCTGTCATTTGGTCGGATCGTTCGTTTTTCGTCCAGTTAATGGGCACAAATATAAAATAGTTTTTAACTTTTCAGAGCCGAAAAATCGAATGAACAGTTTGAAAAATTTTGCCGAACTAACAATAAATTGAAAGGTTAATGTGTTTCTCGACCCAACTGTGTGCACTAGATATATGTGACAAACTGAACAAAAAACGTCCATTGAATGATTTATCGTTCGAAATTTGGTCATTGCATGATGGCACGATCATCTGCTCTCATGGCTGTTTTTCGAAAATGTATTCAAACGATTTTTCGGCAAGTGTATGGCCAGCTTAAGTGTTCTTCATTTATATAAAAAAAAAAACAATCTTTAATACAGGTAAACAACTTGCAAATGTTTATCTTGATTTCCAGCATTAAAGACACACATGATGCCGATCCTGGGTTGGCTCATCAGGATAGCAGCGGGTGACGTCACAAGGCGTGGCTCCTCCTCCCGTATGCGTTACGTCCTACGGGACTTGGTCAGCATGGTGGAGCTACATCATTACCCGATCCTAATATAAAAACCTGGCTACCATGGAAACCATAGTTGCCAGGGCTGCAATCTTCTCATATAGCACAAATCCAGATCAAGGCACAAAAAAAAAAAAAAAAAAAAAACACTTAGGCCGGGTTCACACTAGTATGAATTGGATGCGGGAACCCAGTCTAAAAAACACAGGGCTATCAGCAGTGCCATAAAGCCCTAAATTAGCCTCTGATTAGAAACCAGGAGGGAAGGAATATTGAGATGTTGAGGTGAATTGACAGCATACCTCTCTTGCTTCTTTATGTGAACAGTTGGAACACCCGTGGCTATCCTTAACAAAAAATCATCAAATCCAAAGCGTCATTGGACTACACAATTCAAAATGCACAAATCTTTTATATCTTTTAAATCTTTATATGTAAATAAAGAACTCCTTCCTGATATATCAATTCCAAGCCCAAAGAATGGGGAGAAAAAAACGAGGTTGAAGGATTATAAGAGGTGCATGAAGGTCAGCCAGCCCCCAGTCTGATGTACTCACCCTCCTGTCTGTCACCAACCAAGTAGACCTGTCTCTTGATACAAAGAACAGGGGTTTAGTTGACACACATTTGCAAACGCATGTGTAAGCTGCAGAGCCACTACACGGCACCCTGTTTTATCTGCAGTCCTAACACTTCCTAATTTAGTTTCTCCACGCTGGGAGCACATGGCTGCTAATGGATGGATGGGGGAACAGGTGGGAGGGAGAAGAATATTTACGGCCGACAATCGGTACGTGTGTACGGGGCTTAAAGCGAAGTTCCACTCAAAAGTGGAACTTCCGCTTTAGGTATTCTAACCCCCTGACATGCCACATTTGGCATGTCATTTTTTGGGGGGGGGGAGCGGGTACCTAGTTTTGACAGGTACCCGCTCCCACTTCCGCTCGGGGGGCCGCAGCGCCCTGAGCGGAAGTTCTCCTCTCCCCCTCCCTCCCTGCAATCTTCTGGGACATGTCAGAGGTCCTAGAAGATTGCCGGCCAATCAAGACGCGCAGCGCGCTTCGCGCATGCGCAGTGGGTACCCGGCTGTAAAGCTGCAAACTGTCACAGCCGGGTGCCCACAGCAGTGATGCCGGCGCCGAGGGAGAGGATCGAGGCTTCGGGTGGCCGCATCGCTGGACAGGTGAGTGAAATGGCTGGAACTCCGCTTTAAGTTGTAACGATGGCACAAACTGGAAAGGACCAGCTGAGAAGCATTACACCTCCATCCCCTTGGTGGATGCATTATAAAAAGACAGATAGGGATTTTATATATGGGGCGTGGCCTGTAAAGCACAATGCCTTTCAATCCCTAATTTCCTATTTGGGACTTTGTGTGAGACAAGCAGGTCATGCTATTGGTCTCCATCCCTGTATACGGAAAAAATGAGGTCAAATCGGAATGCATCCACCAAAAATGCACGAAAATCGCACGGTGGGACTTTGGGCACCAAGCTGTAGGCAAGGCGTCTCCATCCTTAGTTGCTTAAACACAATAGGCTAGGTGGGACTTTAAGTAAGACCCCAGCAGGTAGTGCCCGGCGTCTCCATCCCTGTATCAAGAGAAAAATGAGGTTGAAGGATTATAAGAGGTGCATGAAAGTCAGCCAGCCCCCAGTCTGATGTACTCACCCTCCAGTCTGTCACTAACCAAGTAGACCTGTCTCATGATACAAAGAAAATTTCAGTCTCTCGATGTGCAAAACTGATAGACACATACACCTAGCGACTTACAGCTGTAATCGCAGCAAAAGGTGGCGCTACAAAGTATTAACTTAAGGGGGCTGAATAATTTTGCACGCCCAATTTTTCAGTTTTTTATTTGTTAACCTAGTTTGAAATATCCAATAAATGTCGTTCCACTTCATGATTGTGTCCCACTTGTTGTTGATTCTTCAAAAAAAATTACAGTTTTATATCTTTATGTTTTGAAGCCTGAAATGTGGCAAAAAGTCAAAGTTCAAGGGGGCCGAAATAATTTTGCAATGCACTGTACATTCACTTTTAACAAATGTTACTGTTTTTGCTCTTCTTTTTGTCAATTTGTGGTTTCTGTGGTTTCCAGTGAGGAGTCAGTCCAGACAATCAGTATTCCTAAAGAAACCAGCCTAGGCCTCAGCCTGACTGGAGGAAACAACAGAAAAGAGGGGCCTTTAATACACATTAAGGACATAATCCCTGGTGGAGACTGTCACAAGGTAAGAATATTGTCCTTTTTACTTCCAAATAGTTGAAATACAGTATATTACATATAGTATAAGTATTAGGACGTCTGCCTTTACACACACAGGAACTTTAATGGCATCCCAGTCTTAGTCCGTAGGGTTCAATATTGAGTTAGCCCACCCTTTACAGCTATAACAGCTTCAACTCTTGAGGTCAGGAATCTGTGCAGGCCATCCATTTTTTTTTTTTTTATGGACCTTATTTGTGCACAATCATGTTGGAACAGGAAGGGGCCATCCCCAAATTGTTTCCACAAAGTTGGGAGCATGACCTTGTCCAAAATGTCTTGGTATACTGACACCATAAGAGTTCCCTTCACTGGAACTAAGGGGCCAAGCCCAAGCCCTGAAAAACAACCCCACGCCATAATCTCCACCCCCCCCCCCCAACCAAATGATTTAGACCAGTGCACAAAGCAAGGTCCATAAAGACATAGATGAGCGAGTTTGGGGTGGAAAAACTTGACTGGCCTGCACAGAGTCCTGACCTCAACCCGATAGAACATCTTTGGGATGAATTAGAGCAGAAATTGCGAGCCAGGCCTTCTCGTGCATATCAGTACATGACCTCACAAATGCACTTCTGGAAGAATGGTCAAACATTCCCATAGACACACTCCTAAACCTTGTGGACAGCCTTCCCAGAAGAGTTGAAGCTGTTATAGCTGTATAGGGTGGGCAAACTCAATATTAAACCCTACAGACTAAGACTGGGATGCCATTAAAGTCCATGTGCGTCCCAATACTTTTGGTAATATAGTGTATGTATGTTTGTGCTGTTTTAATTCTGTTTAGCCAATCTTAGGATCCAAGCTTTTTTGCTAGACCACACAGCCAGGTCCTGTTCTCCCTTTGACCTGTACGGGACTATAGTGCAATTAAGCAATTCAGCCTATTCTAAGACACCCCTCCACCCAGCCTATAATTGGTTAATGAAGGAGCAACAACATGCTGATGAGGCCATCCCTTTGCTCTCCCTTTCTGTAGGCAAGTCCCCTGTAATCAGTGCTGTCTCTCTCTCTCTACAATGTAAGTGTTGCTTTGTGGTGGACTACAAGTGCCAGTTCGTTTTAACTGCTTGCCACCCGGCCACAGTACATTACTGCAGCAGAGCGGCATGGGCAGGCAGGATCACGTACATGTACATCATCCTACCTCTTCCGGGCTGGGAGCACACAGCACATCGCTCCTGCGACTCCCAGTACCCGACCTCTTTGAGCTGTTTTCTATAGTGATGTTGTGATTGGCCCACAGTGACCACATGGTACCTAGGCCAATCATTCCCCCCTTGTACCATGTGATAGCCGTGGGCCAATCACAGCACACAAAGGTAAATCACAACTGGTATGAATGTAACCCATTCGTGACAGTTCAAATCTTTGCTGTTACAGTGATTATGAGACCGCATTCACACTGCAGCGGCACGACTTCGGGGGCGACCTGTGAAGTCCCGTGCACCGCGACTTCGGCGCGACTTGCACGGACTTCATATAATGAATGTCTATGCAAGTCGCTCCGAGGTCGCCCGAAGTAGTACAGGAACCTTTTTCTAAGTCGGAGCGACTTGTGTCGCTCCTATTAGAACGGGTCCTGTAGCACTGCATGGACCGCGAGGGACCGCGACTTGTCAGGCTGACAAATCGCCTGACAAATCGCGGTAGTGTGAATGGAGCCTCACTGTAACAGCAATCAAACAAATCAACAGAAAAAAAACAAAAAACAAATCCCTGATCACCCCCACTATGGTGACACTGAACTACGCTGATGAAAGTATGTAAAAAAAAAAAAACTAGTAAAAAAAGAAAAAACATTTGTCAAATATTTGTTTATAAAGGATGTGCAAAACATGTATATAGACAGTAAATGATTTAGCAATCCATTACATATAACAATATACTGTATAACAAATCCAAACTAGCTGGATGACTGTGTAATATCAAAAAGCATTATGCGAAAGCCGATGTGAATACAGCTCACCGCTAATACAAAAGTAAGTTATATGTTAGGATGATAGCTCACAATTGGAAGCCACAATTATTGTATTAGCCTCGGTTTCCACTAGTGCGGCTACGAAGTCGTGCTACTTCTAGCACGACTTTGTAGCAAAAGTAAAACGCGGCTTCAGTTAGACTTGTCCCTCATATATAGAGGGAAGTCGCGCTCAAAAGTAGTACACGATTTACTTTTGAGGTCGCGGCAACTGAAGCCACGGCAGTGGAAACGTGCCCCATTGAAAACAATGGGTTTTGACTTGCTGTGCGACTTGACATGTGTCAAGTCGCACCGCAAGTCGCATTAGTGGAAACCGAGCCTTAAAGAAAAAAGAAAGAAGACAGAAAAGAAGAGAAAAAAAAAACTCATGGAGATGAGAAAAGAGTCTAGGAGGGAGTTTGTAAAATACCCTATATTAAGCTAGGTCATTGGAGAAATAATTGAGGCAAGTTTCAAAAAGTTTTTCCAAGCATGCCATACTTCCCAAAATGTTATATATTTTTTGTTGGCGGTAGCCAACGCCTCTTTCATCCTCATATGTTACTCATTCTGCTAATGGTGGGTGTAATGATAGATTTCCAATGAGGAGGAATCGGGGCTCAACCTGCTAAAATAAAAAAGTGGAAAAGTAAATAAATTATTTAGGTATTTTAGGTTATTTTTTAAACATACCTTCACCAGTCAGTATACCTGATCACCACCACAGCAGTCACATGATGATGCTATACTGCACTGGTGACAGTATGTTAAAAGAAAATAAAAAAAGTTGCGGGAAAAAAAAAACGAATTGTATTTAATTTCTTTAAAATTTTTCAGTAAATCCAAAACCAAAAGGTTCAGTTCAGGTTTGTGTACAACAGAGGAGTTTTGGACACTCGAGACCGTAGACTTTTGGTTTCTAGCTTCTCTAGCCCTCTATAATAGAGCTTTGTTATGCTGTTCCCTGGTAGCATGACCATTGATGATCAGTGTCAGCAGAATTACTAGCATGAAATAGAGATTTCTGTCCCGATCCTGCAACAAAACCTGCTCAGCCATTCATAGGAAGTCTTGTACTTTTATGAAGTAGAAAGCTTCCTCTGGCTGAGGTGGAGTGGCAGGTTGATGACATCACAATGTCGCCTGGGGTTTGTCGGGCCCTGCGCTAAAATCACTATAGCCAGAAACTGTAAGTCTGCTACCATACCATTTGATAAGCTCAAACACAAGTTTACCTGGCTTATAAATAAACGGTTATCGGCGAACCTAAATGGCAAAATAAAGGTATTTGAAAGGGTCTGGAGCCCGTGGATCAGATACTTAACCAATGATCACCAGGCTATACCCGGCTAGTACGCCTCCTGTTCTCGATTGCCGGATCGTGGGACCCCCCCCTCCCATTCTTTTCTCTCCTTTTTCTCTTTAGTACAGGGTTCATACGGTCCTGGAAATCCTGGAAAAGTTTTGGAATTTTTAGATGACACTTTCCAGGCCTGGAAAGGTCATGGAAAATTAGGAAACACACTAGGTTTTGGAAAAGTCATGGAATTAAATTACTGTGGGGGAGCGGATGCTTAATTATTTTCTGATTATATTGCCACATACTGTATTTACATTTCGCTGTATTAGCGTCCTTCCGGGTCCGCGGTATGCGCGTGCTGTCATTGGCCAGCAGCAGCCGAAGAGATGACCCAATCGGGCAGCGGGGAGGGCCAGCCGCGGTTTGCCTGGAGACACTGTGACTGGCTAGCAGCAGCAGTAACAGCCGGGAGATTATCAACCAATGAGGCAGTGGAAGCGTCACTGGAGGGTGGGCCGGCAGCATGAACGTGATGATGACGCGGAAGGGGGCAGTAACCGTTTTGGTTACCGCACCCCCGCATAATACAGTGCTTCCATCTCATCCACTGTAAAACAAGGGACCATTTTGAGTCACGCTGTATCCAGAAACTAAACCCTAACTGCAGAGATACTGTACACTACAAAGATTGTCATTTATTTTAGTAAAAATATGCTGGGTGTGACATGAATTTTCTTCTTATTTAACATGTATACATAGACATTTCATTAAACATTAGGTCATGAATATTTACGTGAAGTCATGGAAAAGTCATGTAAAAGTCATGGAATTTTATTGGTGAAAATGTGTATGAACCCTGTTAATATATTTATTTTCTTTCCTTTATTTGTACGATTGAAATATTTGGGTTACACAATTTAACAGTCGCGGAAGAGAGAATGTCCTCTCCCTATGGTAAAAGGCACTTCCGAATGTAGAGGGCGTACCCTGACCTCCATCAAATCAAATGGCTTTCATGAAAATAACATGTCATACTGAGATTATTGGGTTTTACAATCTTCTAATAGGCAATAATTGCTAGACAATAAATGGTTGAGAATAAATCATAAGCTTGCAGTTATGTGTTTGGGAAGTGATGAAGATAGGCATTCTAGAGGGGGAAACCCCTAGCTAGCATGGAGCCTGATTTTATAAGCCTTCTGTTCTTCCATTGATTGATTATAACGCAAACTCTTCTGCTCTGTTCCTATATGCATTTTATGTTGCAGAAATTGCGTATTGTTTTAAAATTTTTATAATTTCTTTACTCTTTGTAAAAAAAAATGTCAATGAAAATATTGAAACGAAATCCTGACTTGGGCAAAGATGTTTATTTTTAGGATTAGATTTGGGAAGGGTTGGAGACGTACAGTTGTTTAATGCTGACTGTGGTCTGGTTCCTCCTCACTTCCTATCCCAGTGACTGGTATCACTGAAACGAATGGAAAAGAACCTGCACAATATATTATATGTTTACAACAGGGCTCGACAAACCCCAGGCGCCAGGTCACGTTGGCGACTAAAATTAGCGGCCTGGCACCTGGGTTACACTGCAGCAGGTGTCTTGTCGCCATACATCCTAAGTCTCCTCCGAGGTGCAGGAGTCTCCCCCACGCGGGCTGCGGCTCCCTGATACCCGCAAGTACCACGCCTCGCAGGAGACTTGGGATGTCTGCCGACAGAACGGTGTCTGTCAGCAGCGACAGAACGGTGTCTGTCAGCTGTGACAGAATGGAGCCGATGCTTTCTGTTGAGTTCTGGCTCCGTCCTGTCACAGGTGGAGTGATATCAAATGCACTCCGTCTGTGAGAGGAGAGATACAGGAAGCATCAGCTCCGCATGTTTCCTCCAGTGCCGCTCCTCACACTCTCCACCAGCATTTCCAGCCAGCAGCACCAGCCCACCAGCAGTACCCACCAGCAGTACCAGCCCGCCAGCAGTACCCACCAGCAGTACCAGCCCGCCAGCAGTACCCACCAGCAATACTAGCCAGCAGTAAGTCACATGTGCTAGGGGTGCAACTAGCCCCCAGCACATAACTGTAAATATCCCAGCATGTGGAGTGTTTCTGACTCGTACCACCATGACCACTTCAAATCACTGAAGTGGTCATGGTGGTTGGAGTGTTCCTTTTTAATATCTCTCAGAAGAAGTAAACAAAAAACACACAGGTCGAATGGCGGGCAACATCAGCCGGTTCACATATGTTTACATATGAGATCATCGCTCATTGGACGGCCAGATCACGTGGTGAATGGCCGCTGTGATTGGCCATTCACCACGATCTGTGATCGGCCGTGTCCAAGGGACACGGCCGACACAGATTTTCCCCGCAGCGCGCTTGCGGGAGCGCGCTGGGGGCGTGTCACTGGGAGGCCGTTTAAAAACGGCCTCCCGAAAATTCGAGTCCGCGCTGCAGCCGTATATAGGCTGTAGCGCGGACGGGGGGTGGTTAAATACTGTCCACCATTGGGCCCCTGTGTATGGCAGCCAGTCCGACAGAAGCCGGCCATTCGGCATGCGCGTAAAAAAAACTGGTTCCTAACTTTTTTAGCTGGCTCCTACATTTTAAGCAAATTTGTCAAGCCCTGGTTTACAAAATCATAGATGTAAATGTTTCCTAGTGATCACAGCTATTAGAATACCTTAGAATTATTATTTTTCCTGAAAGCACCTTAAAATCTTTGTTGATCTAGATCTTGGAACACAATTGGGACCATTTAATACCATGGAGATAAATGAACTCCTCTTTGTGAATCATCTGTAAGCCACATTCAGAATTGCAAAAGAATCAAACTCAGTTAATTTAACTCAAGGACAGAAATTATAGCATTAACTACAACTAGCACAAGGGGCTTAATATACATAACAAAAGCATGTTTTCTTTGAACGGCCTTTGCTAACTGCATGATTATTAAAGCCTGGTTGAACTTTGTTTAAATTGGCTAAGTACACTTCTTTTGTTTTTCAGAATAAAAGCTGTTCAACGTCTTCCATGTTGTTTTCTTTCTAATACAGCCTGTCATCTGCCAGCTGCTGCAGAGTGGCTCCCTTGCTCTCCACATCTAAGCAGTGGCTTCTCTGCAGTGGTCTGACGTGCCCCCTACTGAATTACTCCTACAGCTTTGCAAAGGTCATATTCCCTTTTTTAAATGGAGAGCTTAGGCTCTGATTCATTGGAGCGTGTTGGACCTCTATAGAGAAATCACTGCTTCTACACAAAGAAGGGTCCTGCTACAAGCAACAGACTTTTCTGCTCCAGCTGTGGCTACTTTAGAAAAAACAACTGTAGACCACAGTTACTCCTTTTTTTTTTTTTTTTAAGCATATGGAATGTATTTACCTGGTTTAAACTGAATTGGGCTTTAGGGCCCCTTTAATGTGGGCGTTCTGTTCAGGTCCTGTTGTCAGTTTTTCAGGCGGCCTGATTGGAAGGTCCATTCATCCCTATGGACAGGTGGGTGTAAACAGACTTGTGTCCGTTTACACTAGCCTACCTCCAGGTCCCATCATGCCTACTAAAAAAAAATGGTTGAGGATTCCGCCCTCTTCAGGTTAGGCGCAGCGGATCAGAGGTAGCCAGGTGTAAACGGACAGTGAAGTCTGCTTTCTCCCAGCCGCACATAGAGCAAAGCGGGCTCTGTCCATGTCAGCTCTGCAGAAACCATGTGCAGACACAGGTGTGTCATCCACCCGATGCTCTGATCAGCAGGGGGTCAGCTCATGGATCCCCTGTTGATTGCCTTGTGAAAGGGGCCTAATTCCTGGTACACAGGGGGAGGTTTTTTTTTTTTTTTCATTCAACCCAGCGGGCTGAACAAAAGAAAACTGACAGATCACTTTACTAACACAAGCGACCCTAGTACAGCTGTACTACTGTGTTTTGACAGGGGGACCACCTCCACGCCAGAACACACGGATTAGTGCTCACAGCCATTTGCTGCAATCTCTAATCAAATGTTGGTTTTCCAGTTAGCCCATTTGATAAAAGACAGTCATTAGACCGGCTTCTGTCCGACAGGCTGCTGTACCCACTGGACAAATGTTGGACGGTTTCTGTTGTACTGGCCAATATTCGGCCCGTGTATACCAGCCCTAAAACAGTAGTAAACCGCCAGAAAAAGAAAAAGCAATGGGCCACCCTGTAGGTTTAAGGTTTAAGACCTAATGTACTAGTATGCACAGCATAATAGTACATTATGACAGATTACCTGTACACGGACGAAAGACAAAACCAGAGAAAATTCCCAGCTCAACTCACCAACCAGTCTGCTTATGAACCGAATTATCCTGTCCAACAGTATTCGTTAAAAACAGGGGTTTAGTTAGTACACATATTCAAACGCATGCGTAAGCTGCAAGCCCCCTTCACGCCACCCTGTATTACTTGAAGCATTCTAATGGATAGATAAGGAGCCTTCCATCGCAGCCCTGTCATGGCTCCCTGACACTGCCATCTTCACCCGGTCTTCATTCCGTGTTCGCAGGTCCCGGCTGTATGAGTGGCCTGGGCCGTGATAAAGTTTCTCCCCCGCATGCTCCGTCAAGGAGCTCTGGAGGTCCGGCACAGTATGCGTCCCTTCAGAGCGCCAGCGCCGGTGATGTCACCAGCTGCATATTATGTGATTATCTCCTAAACCGTGCAGGTTTAGGAGATATTCACTGTACCTACAGGTAAGGCTTATTATAGGCTTGCCTGTAGGTACAGGTTAGAGCTGCACGATTAATCGAACTACTAGGCGAACCCCTGCTGAGAACGTGTTTTTACAGGAAACGCGTCCAGGACTTGGCCTACATGCTCCGTCAAGGAGGTCTGGCACGGCATGCCGTCCCTTCAGAGCGCATGCGCCGGTGATGTCACCAGCTGCATATTATGTGAATATCTCCTAAACCGTGCACGTTCAGAAGATACTCACTGTACCTACAGGTAAGGCTTATTAGAGGCTTGCCTGTAGGTACAAGTTAGAGCTGCACGATTAACCGAACTACTAGGCGAACCCCTGCTGAGAACATGTTTTTACAGGAAACGCGTCCAGGACTTGGCCTACATGCTGGCATCCATCCGCCGTATCCCTGTTGTGGACCGGTGGACCATCTGATGTGAGTTTCTGCTTCATTGCTCTTCTATATACATGTACATGTTTTACCATGAAATTGGAATACTACACTATAAAACACCTTTGGATCCATGTGGTGAGCATTTTCATCTAGTGTATCCACAGTAAGAATAAGGATGACCTTTAAGCCTCAAGGGATCTCTCCACTGGGTTTTGACTCAAGGCTTGGCTCCCTTCTGATGAGCATTTATATATGCATGGTGGAGGATTAGTGTGTCGTCTAACCCATCGGCTGTGGAAGGTCTATCACCCTTTTTGGATCTCTTGTGTGAAGTATGCTCTATTCTTGGATACCTGAGGATCTCCTTGTTCTTTATCTCTCAGAAAATGCAGTTTAGGGATTTTTAAAGAATCTAACTTTTTTATTTATCTTTACTATTAGCCATTATCTATGGATCATCAAGGACTGATAATTTAGCATTGACTAGCTGCCATCCAGCACTGAACCCACCCCTTGTTTTTCATATGAAAAGTGTGGCGTGCATTTGTATTCAGTCCCCCGAGTCAATACTTTGTAGAACCACCTTTCACTGCAATTACAGCTGCAAGTCTTTTTGGGGACGTCTCTACCAACTTTGCACATCTAGAGAGGGACATTTTTGCCCATTCTTCTTTGCAAAATAGCTCAAGCTCTGTCAGATTGGATGGAGAGCTCCTGTGAACAGCAATTTTCAAGTCTTGCCACAGATTCTTAATTGGATTTAGGTCTGGACTTTGACTGGGCCATTCTAACACATGAATATGCTTTGATCTAAACCATCCCATTGTAGCTCTGGCTGTATGTTTAGGGTCGTTCACCTGCTGGAAGGTGAACCTCCGCCCCAGTCTCAAGTCTTTTGCAGACTCTAACAGTTTTTTTTTTCTAAGATTGTCCTGTATTTGGCTCCATCCATATTTCCATCAACTCTGACCATCTTCCCTGTTCCTGCTGAAGAAAAGCATCCCCACAACATGATGCTGCCACCACCATGTTTCACGTTGGGGATGGTGTGTTTGGGTAATGCATGTGTTAGTTTTCCGCCACACATAGCGTTTTGCTTTTAGTCCAAAAAGTTCAATATTAGTCTCATCTGACCAGAGCACCTTCTTCCACATATTTGCTGTGTCCCCCACATGGCTTCTCCCAAACTGCAAACTGGACTTCTTATGGCTTTTTTTTTCAACAAAGGCTTTCTTCTTACCACTCTTCCACAAAGTCCAGATTTGTGGAATGCCCGACTAATAGTTGTCCTGTGGACAGATTCTCCCACCTGTGCTGTGGATCTCTGCAGCTCCTCCAGAGTTCCCATGGGCCACTTGGCTGCTTCTCTGATTAATGCTCTCCTTGCCTGGCCTGTCAGTTTAGGTGGACGGCCATGTCTTGGTCGGTTTGCAGTTGTGCCATACTCTTTCCATTTTTCGGGTAATGGATTGAACAGTGCTCTGTGAAATGTTCAAAACTTGGGATATTTTTTTTTCTAACCTAACCCTGCTTTAAACTTCTCCGCAACTTTTTTCCTGACCTGTCTGTTGTATTCCTTGGCCTTCACGATGCTGTTTGTTCACTAAGGTTCTCTTGGAGTCGGTTCACACCACGGCGACTCAAAGTCCCCCCGACTTTGAGCCGCCCCGTGCATCACGACTTCATCCTGGCTTGCAAACGACTTCTATAATAGAAGTCAATGCAAGCCACTCCGAAGTCGCCCCGAAGTAGTGCAGGAACCTTTTTCTAAGTCGGAGCGATTAGAACGGTTCCATTGCACAGAATAGAGCACGACTTGTCAGGCGACCAAGTCGCCTGACAAGTCGTGGCAGTGTGAACCGGGACTAACAAACCTCTGAGGGCTTCCTAGAACAGCTGCATTTATACTGAGATTAAATTACACGCAGGTGGACTCTGTTTACTAATTAGGTGAAGGCAATTGGTTCCACCAGATTTTAGTTAGGGGTATCAGAGTATATAGGGTGAATACCAATGCACGCCACACTTTTCAGATATTTATTTGTAAAAACATTTTGAAAACAATTTATCATTTTCCTTCCACTTCACAATGCTGTGCCACTTTGTGTTGGTTTATCACATAAAATCCCAATAAAATACATTTACGTTTTGTGTTGTAAAATGACAAAATGTGGAAAATTTCAAGGGGTATGAATATTTTTTTTCAAGGCACTGTATGTGTGTTAAAAAAAAATGATAAATGTCTGTCCTGGAATAAAAATGTAGCAATACTTCATCCCCCTAAGTGATTTGATTTAAAGTGTAACTAAAGGCAAAACTTCTTCTTTTTTTTTTTTTTCTTTTTTTGTTCTGGATTGAGTGGAGAGGGATTAGAACACCTGTCAGTTTTTATTGCTGTCTGTACCCCTGTTAAAGCGGTTATATCCCCAAAAAAACAAAAACAAAACCCTGCAGGACAATGGCATAATGTGCTAGTTTGCATCGCATGCTAGCACATTATGAAATACTTACCTTGGAACAAAGCCTCCATACGGTTGCCCGGACACCGCTGAGGGAGCAGACATGTTCCCTCTGTGTTTCTTCGGGGTTCGGTGGCTCTGGTGCTGTGAGTGGCCAAAGCCGCAATGACGTCACTCCCGCGTATTCCGGCAAGGAGCTCTTAAGGTCCGGCAAGATACGCCGGAGCTTCAGAGTGAATGCGCCGCTGGTGTCAGCAGCTGCATGCAGAGTAGACCTCTAGATGGGGAAATGAGTGTAACATAAAGTAGGTTATACTTCTCCTTCATACTCCCAGTTTAGAAATCGGCATCTTTACCGGTGCTGACCTATCAGCGGCTCCGCTCTCTGTGTACTCTGGGAGGAGCAGACAGTGTGTGTGTTTTGCAGCATGAGGTCCAGCAGCTGATAGAGAAGTAAATGTCAGACCTGAGAAGGCCTTTCGCTTCCAATCCCAAACTCCAGAATTGTCCTCAGTCAAATAAAGCCAAACGAGAAATAATATACATCTTTTGGTAGTGAGCCTCCACAGATATAACAATGCACATTCATGGTTGGGCTTATACCTGAATCTGAATGTTCAGGCAGAATCCTGGACTTAAAGAGGCTGTAACCCCCCCCAAAAAAAGTTCATATAAAGCCTGTTAAACAGCATAATGCTTGTGCTGTGTAATTTTGTCCCATTCTATGCTGTAAAATACCTGTTTGATCCTGCCTGTTTCTGTGTCCCCCTATGTTAACTGACCACGGTAATCATGGCTGTTGATCCATGATACTGTGGTCAGTTTACGTGCCTCTGCCATCCTGCTGTGTTAGTCTCTACCCTCCCTTACTTCCTCCCCTCCCTCCCTGCCTGTCAGTTCCTAGTGTGTGATCTCCAAACCTGCCCCCCCTCCTACCTCTATTTTGTGTGGCGGTAAAATCAGTACCATTACTGCCAGCCCCTCTGTTCTAACAAGGTATAATACACAGTGTCTATGTGTATTTTTTCAAAATGATACTGCTAGCAGCCTTATTTCAGAACACCCAGCGGTCACGTGACCTCCCAGTTGACCTCAGAGGGGAATCTAGGCCCCTCCTACTTAGATCAAGGGAGGAGAGTGGCAGGAGGTCAGGTGACCGCACAGCGGTGCTCTGAAATAAGGTATTTAGCAGCATCATTTTCAAAAAAACATTGACACTGTGTATTCTATCTTGTTATAACAGAGGGGCTGGCAGTAATGATACTTACTGACTATACAACTACTTTAAAACAAAAATTGTGAGCAGGAAGGTATTTTATTTATTAAAGAAATATTCTAAAATGTCTACCTTCGAATAAAGGCTTCATAGCTTTCTTCCCACTATCTTCTTTAGTCCCCTTTCACACTTGTGCGACTTGTCCTGTGACTTGGGACTGCAAAGCCGCATGACAGTCGTACCCCATGATTTCCAATGAGTACCGTTCACATCTGTTGGACTTCAAATTGCAGCGCTTTCAAAGTAGTCACTGCACTACTTTGGTCCGCCTCTGATGCAACTTGAGGCCAATAAACCTCAATATTACACAGGCATTGCTTCAAGTCACGTCACTTTCAGGTCGCACAATTGTGAAAGGGGCCTTAAGTTGTACACTAAGCTGCGCGTGCACATCTCAATATACAGTTCTGGCATCTGATGCCTTTATAGAAACCGGGTCCAAAAGCCTTTTATATAAAGATTTTTGTATATTTGCGAATGTGGTACCTGCAGTTAGCACCTCTTCTGTCTCATACTGTAACCTTTGGCATCTGCCAGGTGATAGGATGAATTAACTCCAGTGTGTCATCTCAAGACAGACCAGGACTTTGCACAAGGAAGAAGTAGTGAAGAAGATGTTTGTGCCAACGCGGGACCCCAAGGACATTTTATTTGTGGGCTTTAGTTCCACTCTACAGCACGACTTCAGGAATTAGAAAGAAATCCACTCTTACAGTACCCCCCCCTGTTCTCAGTTCTCTTCCTCAGCGGTTAAATGCTCATTATGTCCAGGAGAAATACTTACCTTACCCCTTGCTCCAGCAGGGTTCCTCCAACCTGTCCTGTGCAACCCCCTTTCCAAGCCGTTCACAGCCATGGTCATGCACTTGATCCCTCCTTGCACAATGTATCTAAACTGTATTTGAGGACTGAAGCTTCGGGAAGAAGGCATAACAATTATCTAACCCTAGCTTTTTGGGGGACTCCACTGTAGGGGTAGATCATTTTTATTAGGGCTGAGATGTTTTTTTGTTTTTTTTTTAATAAACTTTGAAAAACAGTTACAAATATAGATACGGGCCGGTGACATTTACCCATAATCTACATGAGAATTACAAGAAAGGTTTTTTGCTTATAAAAACACAGACATAGAACACTTTTTAGTACGTCCCAGATGTACCTCATAAATCCTAATCATACATACACAGCCTTCAATGTGTTATTCACCATACCTAGCTTAGATTACAATGGTTTGTTTGGACATTGCACCAACCGCATCTGAACAAGTTCACGGGGACTGAGTCCAGGGGTATCCAGCCATGGCGCCCATAACCTTTCAGACTTTCCTGAGCACCCCTGTGTTGGTACACCTATTTTTCAAAAATAAGGGTATTTCCCATCTGCGTCACCCACATATGGTGTGAAGGAGGGTCAGTTAATTTCCAAAGCTAGAGAAGTGTTTTTCGGGCTTGGAAGAGAGCTTGATTAAACGCTATTCTCGTGGGCTCCTCTGTATGAGATTGCTTAGTATACCTAACAGACAATATTTAGGGTATAGCGGGTTGGAGGATTGAAATATCCTATTAGGGTACCCAAGACTGCTTTCCAGTAGCGGTGTAACTTAGGGCATTTCCAGAGAAGGTGAATGATCCTTTGAGCTATAGATGATCTCAGTGATCAATGAGTATGCCCTCATTAGGCAGTTTAGCAGGAGTGTGATGAGATTGCAGTACTATGTACAATTGGGAAAGAGCTAGTTACCACTGCCTGTAGCCCACCCCCCCACTGATCACCAGATAGTGGTCTCAAGTCCCTTTCCAATCTCACTTGAGCCTTGGTGGGATAGCTATCTAAGTAATCACTCAGTAACATATGGTAACACTGAAAAATAAGACCTTCAACATGCTCTACTGAGGAAATCCGTGTGAAAATAGGAGTTGGTGATAATCTCATCACCCTGGGCCCTGACCGCATGCTGCAATTGAATGTAGTAAAATTGCATATAGAAGGGAACGCTAAATCTCTCCTGGAGGGTTTCAAAGGGGAAAAGGCTCCCATTGTGAAAAATTTGTTTCAAGTGGGGCGTTGTAATGACTAAGCACAGGTGTGCGAAACACGTCTGCTGAATTGTTTTTTGAGCTGTGAGTATATGTCATGTCCTCTCTTTTCATTGATCTACAATAAAGTATGAAGATTTTATGCTGGATGTGCCATCACCTTTTTCTTCTTTGCAGCTGATGTTAGTGGACTTGAGGAGTTAACAGATGGGGCAAGAAATGTTTCGGTAGGATGTTGCACCTGGGCTGCTATATATTGCAGCCAGGGGTTAGGAAGTGCCAAGCCAGGGGTTATTCCAAATCAGGGATCTAAACATAGATTGAACTATTCTAAGGGTTTTTAAGGGGGGTCACCACTGGCGAATTGTGCAGGTTATACAGTATTTGGGGCATCAAAATAATTTTAATTAAATGTATTCTGCCTGCTACCGACAGGCGTAGCTTTCTCCCAGTGTTTATCTTCTCTCTAAATCTGGACAGTAAAGGATGTATATTGAGGCAACAGTAGTCTAATATGTTAGAGGTAACGTGGACCCCCAGATATTTAAAGAATGATATTTAAAGAATGATATGGTAGGTATGGGACAGGCCTCTGAAACTGACTGCCCATTGGATCTGTCATCCAATAGCAATAAAGCTGACTTCGTCCAGGTAATGGTTTGGCCAGCAAAGTGTTCAAACTGGGCTATCATGTCCATGACAGCATCCAGGGAGGAGTTCTATCTCCCAGAAAGAGCAGCATGTCATCTGCATACAACAAGAGTTTCTCATGTAATGCATCATATCTAAACCCAGTAATCAATGGATTGGCACAGATCAGGGCAGCCAGCAGTTTAATGGCAACCGCAAATAGCAACAGAGAGAGGGGGCATCCCTGTCTTGTACCTCGTCCCAACGTGAAAGCAGGAGAAACCTTATCCGCGCACCTGATAGCCGCCTTAAGGGCATGGTACAGAAGTTGGACCCATTTAATTAACCTTTCGCCAAAACCAAAGTTGGTCAACACTGCCCACAGGTATTACCATTCTATACTATTGGACGCTTTTTTAGCGTCCAGGGATAATAACACTCGTTGGCCCATATTATCTACAGATGTTTGCATATTGAGAATTTCCTGCGTAGGTTCAAGGCAGTGGATTTGTGGGACATAAACCCCGCCTCGTCAGCATGTATAATAGACAAAATACCCTCATTGAGACGCTGGGCAAGTACCTTGGCTAGAATTTTAACATCGCTCTGCAGCAATGTATTTGGCCTGTAAGACCCCTGGATCCAAAGGGTCCTTACCTGGCTTTAAAAGCAGAATGATGTTAGCCCTTGACATAGACTCAGGTAGCCATTGGGCTTTGTATGTAGCATTAAAATTTTCGGTAGCTGGAGGTGAGCTTTGAATTGTTATGACTCTCAGGGCTTGCTTATTATTACCTTTTTATTTTGCTTTACTTAAAGCCCAAGTGCACTTTTAAAGCAGAACTAAACCCTCCACTGCTGTCCTGCACATCGCTTGATCACGATGGGGCTCAGGTAAGTATTGGGGGGGAGGGGGGGGGGGTCTTTTTTTTTTTTAATAATCTTCATTAGAATTTTCACATTTTTCAAACATACAAAATACAACATTTAACCCACACAGAACCCCAGCAAAAAAAAAAAAATGTAATTCCTCTTTCTCTTGGTCTATCATTTTGGTCAAATCATATGAAGTAACCTGGTCTTTTCCTTCCATTACCGATTTATCCTTATATCCTTCTCCATCCCAGTCTATATTCTTCGTAGTTTTACACAATGATCCCTATTACCCTCATCTAACAAGGAATAAGAGAAAAAAGGGATCATATCAGGGTACACTAACCAAGGCTCCCATATTTTATAAAACTTTTGTAAATTTTCTCTATTCTTATATATTTGTTGTTCTCTCAACTGAGCATCATTTACTTGGAGTCTCTAGTCCAGTCGGGCGGTTGTAAAGCGGTTAATGTGGCTCTAAAGGCAGAATGTTTTTTACCTTCATGCATCCTATTGTGAAGGTAAAAAAAAACCTGTGTGCAGCTCCTTCCTCCCCCTCCAGCCCCTCCTAATGCTTACCTGAGCCTGATCTCGATCCAGCATTGTGCACAAGAGCAGCCCGGCTCTCTCCCTCTTCATTGGCTCAGACACAGCAGCAGGAGCCATTGGCTATCGGTGCTATCAATCACAGCCAGTGAGGAGGGAGCGGGGCTAAGCCCCATTCTGTGTGTCATTGGAGATACACAGAGCGGGGCTCGGGAGCGAGCACGCACAAATGGCCCATAGGAAGCAACTTTCTATTTGGGCACTCAGCAGGGGGGAGGAGCTCAGAGCGCCAGCGGGGGACCCAAGAAGAGGATTGGGGCTGCTCTGTGCAAAACAATTACACAGAGCAGGTAAGTATGACATGCTTGTTATTTAAAAAAAAATCCTTTAGTATCACTTTAACTGGTCAGACCTGCACAGTTTGTTTTTATTTACAGAACCCCTTTTCAGCATAAGGCCTCTTGCACAAGATACTCCTGTATGAGCATCTACTTTCTCTAAACTTTTTTTTATTTTGGATGTATTTGCATGCATTCTTGCGTATATGCGTTTGCGCGATCTCGCACGCGTTTTGCGCGAAAACGTATTCACGCGTTCTTGTTCTGCACAATATTTGCACGCATTTGCGCTTATGAGGTGTAAATTACTGACCAAAGCTGATTTTTCTATTTAATTTTTTAACTGAAGAATGCACTGCACTTGTTTACGCGCCTGTGTGCATAGACACATTCCAATTAATGGGCTGTATTTTAGCTCAGTAAAAAAAAAAAGCTGTACTAAGCTTTTTCAAGTTGCAGTGTGCAAAAGGCCTTAAGATATGCTAACCCTTTAAATCTAAAATATGACAAATTATATATGTGTACTGTACCCTTGTGAGCTGCTATAGTAAATCAATAATATAATCACCTATGTCAACTGCCCACGCCTCTCCACAGTCCGATATACATGTGCTATACATTGTTTACTAGAAATGGTGTAGCGCTAATTTTATCCATGCTGTTTCCACTATATGTGTGTGTGCATGTATGTGTGTGTGTATGTGTGTGTATGTATATGTGTGTGTATATATATATATATATATATCTATCTATCTGCTTAATAATCCTAACATAATAACCTAGATGTGAAAAATTAAAGTAAAAAAAAGTCTCTAATCAGTCATGTTTCCAGTTTATTTTCACCTGTGAACACTCCAAAAAACTCTCTTGCCACCTTTGTGTCACCACCTTTACCAGTTGTACTCCCACATGTTCTCTGGGCTTCCTCTACACCTTATAAATACTTTGCCTGGCTGAACTCCTCGGCATCTTGTGGAAGGTGGGGAGGAAGCCCAGGGAAAATGGCAAACCCAAAGATCTACAAGAAAATGGCATCCAATAGGTAATAGGGGAAACGTACCACAAAAGAATGGCGCAGACTACAACAACATGTTGCTGGGTATACACTATATAAAGTAAGCAGATGAATCATCCAATCTAACCCCCCCCCCCCCCGAGGAAGTCACGTGGCCCTGTGACGAAATGCGTAGAAGCGGGCATTTTCTGGATGACATCATTATGTTTGGAACCACTATTGCTGGACAGGAGAACTGTATTAATACACAAGCACTATATAGTGTTTTTTTTTTTTTGTTTCATATGTGGCAGAATGGAGGAGGATAGGAGAGAGAGAGCTGGAGAAATAAGCTTAAAGAGTAAGTGTGTGGACCCCTGTTTGTGGCTCATTGTGGAAGGAGGTATAACAGAGAACCACCAGTGGAAACCATCAGTATAGTCGATGTCCATTTAATGGGTACACAAGCTTATTTTGACCCTACATAACTTGTAAGTTCAAGAATCCCAAGTGGGAGCACAACTGGTGAAGGTGTTGGCATGAAGGTGGCAAGAGAGATTATTGGGGTGTTGACAGGTGAAAATAAACTGTAAACACGTTTGATTTAAACCAGGGACTGCAGCCCTCAGTCACCACGCCCTGGACGACGTCACATATGACGAAACCGGTAGGGCGGTACCGGACGCTACGTGACCACGCCCCCTTGAATTCCGGCTGTATTGATCGCTTGCGGGATGCCGCAGTTTTATGCTTTCCTGCCTGGAATGTTTTAAATTGATGTAAGTGCAATCTAAATAAATGCTTTTTCTACCTAAACTGGATTACGCTATGTACTCTCTTACTCTCCCTTCCCACACATACTGATCTGTGCATTGTTGGAGTTGCCTGTGAGTTTGTGATTTAACCCCTGACTACCTGGAGGGAAAGACCAGAATATTGATCTGCAGATAAAGTTTTTTTTGCCTGTCCATTAATTTGGGGGCCCACACTTTTTGGTAAGCAACCATTTTGTACCATTCCTCACGGGTGCTTTCTTCCTGCCTCGCCATCTGTTGGGAATTCCATCTTTGGATATCAACCTTTGTTCATCGTCCATTCTGGGACCTAGATTTCGAACTTTAATATTTTTTGGACTTTTTGATGCACAGTTTCACACACCTTATATGTCCTATTTTTGTCACTTGTTTCATGTATTAATTTTACTTGTATTTTCAACATGTAAGATTAGCGCTACACAATAGTTTTACATATTGTTTTTGGATTTCTATTGATCCAGTGTTTAGCAGCTTTTTCACCAATATTCCTTTTATGCACATTTATATTTAGCGCAGGTTTTTCTTGATTTTAACTGCAGCCCTAAGGCCAGCTATGGCCCTAAGCTTGCCTTTATCTATCCCTTGAGTGTACAGCTTGTATACCAGTGTAAATTTGCTGTCCCCTCAAAATAACTCAACACATAGCTATTAATGTCTAAACCGCTGGCAACAAAAGTGAGTACACCCCCAAGTCAAAATGTTCAAATTAGCCCAAAGTGTTAATATTTTGTGTGCCCACCATTATTTTCCAGCACTTCCTTAACACTCTTGGGCATGGAGTTCACCAGAGCTTCAAAGGTTGCCACTGGAGTCCTCTTCCCACTCCTCCATGACCTCACAGAGCTGGTGGATGTTAGAGACCTTGCGCTTCTCCATCTTCCATTTGAGGATGCCCCACAGATGCTCAATAGGGTTTAGGTCTGGAGACATGCTTCGCCAGTCCATCACCTTTACCCTCAGCTTCCTTAGCAAGGCAGTGGTCGTCTTGGAGGTGTGTTTGGGGTTCTTATGTTGGAATACTGCCCTGAGGCCCAGTCTCCAAAGGGAGGGGATCATGCTCTGCTTCAGTATGTCACAGTACATGTTGGCATTCATGGTTCCCTCAATGAACTGTAGCTCCCCAGTGTCGGCAGCACTCGTGTAGCCCCAGACCATGACACTCCCACCACCATGCTTTAGGCAAGACACACTTGTCTTTGTACTCCTCACTTGGTTGCCACAACACACGCTTGACACCATCTGAATCAAATAAGTTTATCTTGGTCTCATCAGACCACAGGACATGGTTCCAGTAATCCATGTCCTTAGTCTGCTTGTCTTCAGCAAACTGTTTGCAGGCTTTCTTGTGCATCATCTTTAGAAGAGGCTTCCTTCTGGGACGACAGCCATGCAGACCAATTTGATGCAGTGTGTGGCATATGGTCTGAGCCACTGACAGGCTGACCCTCCCCCTACCCCTTCAAGCTCTGCAGCAATGCTGACAGCACTCATACGTCTATTTCCCAAAGATAACCTCTGGATATGATGCTGAGCATGTGCACTCAACTTCTTTGGTCGACCATGGCAAGGCCTGTTCTCAGTGGAACCTGTCCTTTTTAAACCACTTTATCGTCGGTCTTGGCAACCGTGCTGCAGCTCCGTTTCAGGGTCTTGGCAATCTTCTTATAGCCTAGGCCATCTTTATGTAGAGCAACAATTCTTTTTTTTAAATCCTCAGAGAGTTCTTTGCCATGAGGTGCCACGTTGAGCTGCCATAACACCAAATTTACCACACCTGCTCCCCATTCACACCTGAGACCTTGTAACACAAATGAGTCCCATGACACCAGGGAGGGAAAATGGATAATAGGGCCCCATTTAGACATTTTCACTTAGGGGTGTACTCACTTTTGTTGCCAGCGGTTTAGACATTAATGACTGTGTGTTGAGTTATTTTGAGGGAACAGCAAATTTACACTGTTGTACAAGCTGTACACTCACTACTTTACATTGTAGAAAAGTGTAATTTCTTCAGTGTTGTCACATGAAAAGATATATAATACAATATTTACAAAAATGTGAGGGTTGTACTAATTTTTGTGAAATACTGTGTATGTGTGTGTGTGTGTGTGTGGCACCCTACAGGTAGGTGCTAGGTAAATGTATAGTGGGCCTTGTCTGCATTAACAGCAGGGCTGTGATTTGTTAGTCAGGGTGTCATAGTTTCCAGATGTGCCTGCTGAAGAGGGAGTCTCCCCACTGGCTCCTGTGAGAGGTTTCTCATAGGGCGGTGGAGAAAACCCAATCAGGGGACACATCTAGACTTGTAACTACCCCAGAAGGCAGATTGTGCTGCAAAGGATTTTGGGAGCGGGTATAAGTTTGGGCGGCGCATGACACAATGTCTTTGGCGGGAGCAGAGTCCCAGTAGGGAGAGAACGGCTGTCTCTCCTCCTGTCTGAGGAGGAGGATCTCGGGGTGCTGCCTGAAGATCCAGAGAGTACTGAGCTAAGCTGAGGGGATCCGGTGTGCCGAGAACCTGCGGACAGTCAGAGGGGTCCAGTCCCAGGAAAGCCTACACAGGTCGTAAGTACTGAGGAATGCCCCTGGGGGTCTGCCTGAAGTTAGAGGGGACCACTCCGGAAGAGGTTTAGGGATCCAGTGCCAGCTAGTGGTGAAAGGGGGTACCTAGGTTGAGGACCCTGAAGTGACAGAGGGGTACATAGTCAGTGGACCCTGAAGAGCTTAAAGTGTAAAGGGGGCGCCTGCGATTTGGGCCCTGAAGTGCCAGTGCACAGTTTGAAGTGCGCCAGTTGAGAGTTGCAGCAGTACAGGAACTTACAAGGAGCTTTCTCAGCCAGTGCAGGGCTGGATGGAGCCATTCAGTGACTTGTGTTACAAGTCAAGCAGTTCTACAGTCCTGGATCTTCTGGACTAAAGTCGAGGATCCAGCACAGTTTTCAGTGATACACAGTGTTCAAGCGTCAGGAAGCGTTGGCTAGCGCCGGCTGGCGTCAAGTCAGCGCTAACAGGCATTTGTGCCAGAAAAGTCCCACAGTTGTATTTAGTTGAGCCTAAAGGAGTATCCTACTCATTCCCTTCTCCCATCCCCTTAAATACAATAAAACAACAAAACAAAGATGCCGGAGTGGTCAATGTCTCAGTGCTCACACCCAGGGTCGCAGCTCACAAGGGCTGGAGGGTCAACCGGTACTGATGGCAGACCCACATCAGGCCACAGGCCTGGAAAACCTGCTACATACACACACACATGCGTGTATATATATATATATATATATATATATATATATATATATATATATATATAGCACGGATAAAATGAATAATTTATATAAGTTTGTTCAGGATTGTTTAACATATGGAGCGTTACTTCTTAAATCTTATCAAATGCAGGAGCTAAAATGATTGGCATTTAGACCAATATTTGTTCCTTTAATGTTTAGAGATCCTGATGTCTGCTCTGTGGGGTGACTTCTGATCTTAGAAGAGGACCTGACTTTCCTCGCGGTGTCAGATTAGTTTATATAATATTGAATTTGTCACCCTCCACCTTCCTGCAGATTCATTACCAGGTGTGGCGTTACAAACGCAAATGCAGAAATATATTTCCGAAGCATACATGCACGTCTTCTCACGTTTTCGCAGCTCCGGGCCGCGCTAACGAGCTCAAATTTTCACCAGCTTAATCAGGTCAATGACTCTGGGTGACATAACCGGTGGTTATCATGAACTATATTCCAAAAGTATACATGCTGCTTTAACCTAGATTCCCACTTCATACCGAATACAGCTATATGGTTACCTAGTGCAGAGGATTAAAGGAATACAATGTAACATTGGGTACTTGGTCAACAGGGTGGGAGATTTTCAAGATTTTCATAATAGTCACAGTAATATTCGTTGGATTACTTGTTTCTTAATAACAAGGTTGACCTACTGAGTATTGTTTTTTAAATGTGAAACTGATATTTAAGATTTAGGTTAATGCCTGTGAATCTATTTCTTGATCAGCATTATTAAAGTTGAACTCCAGACAGATATTTTGAATGCAAGTACCTGAATTGGATTTGGTATTAGCCTCTTGCAATCCTCTGAACAGCTGGGTTAAGAATGGGAGAGGGAGAAGCAGCAGAAGGAGCCAATCGGTTGTGCTAAAGTATTCATGTGTGAATAGGGAACATGCTGATCGAAAGAGAGAACAGAAATTGCAGATGAGCCTGTCAGATGTCTCCTTCTCATTTACTGTCCAATTTACGGCTGGAGGAGGGACAAAGCCTGTAAATGTTGCCTATTTGCAGCAAAAAAAAAAAAAAAATCAGGTCCCCTCCCCTATGCTGTGGTTATCTGTTTCAACCCCCGTTTTTTAGCAGTTTGCTAAAAGTTCAACTTTAAAGTGATATTAAAGGCAAGTTTTTTTTTTTTTTGTTTAAAAATATTAAACATGTCATACTTATCTGCTCTGTGCAGTGGTTTTGCACAGAGCAGCCCAGATCCTCCTCTTCTGGGGTCCCCCGCTGGTTCTCCTGGCTGTTCTGTCCTGCCAAGTGCCCTCAGAGCAAACAGCTTGCTGTGGGGGCAGCTGAGTAGGCTCGCTCCTGAGCCGCTGCTCTGCGTGTCCATTCAGACACCGAGCCACAACTCGACTCTGCTTTTTTTTAAGTGCTCAGAAGCTGCTTAGCTGTCGGGTAAATACCAGTCACTCCTTTCCACAGTGACTCATCTGGTTACCATTACCCATCTCATTAGTCCAGTCTACAGCCAGACCCTTTTTGCTATTTAAGCAGCTTAGTTCATTATTTCCTCCTTGCCATTGCATGGTCTATGATCTCGAAGTGTGTTCCTTCCGGTGCTCCTGTGAATGACTTGGCCTGGCTGACTCCCCTTCCAGTTCCTGTTCCTGATTTTTGCTCCTGACTAAGCAGACTTCAGGTTTCCTGACCCTGGCTCGTCTGATTACCTGCTCTGGCATTCAAACCCTGGCTTCTGTTTTTTTACTACGTTCCTCAACTGTGTTATTTTTTCCATTTCATTAAAGGTGTGATTTTTAACTGCACTTTCTGTTTCCATCGGGTTAATGGTTCCTGACACAATGGAAGCCAATGGCTCCCGCTACTGTCTCAGCCAATGAGGAGGGAGAGTTTCTGGTGAGCTGAGGCTCTTTTGCATGTAGCTGGACTGAGATGGGGCTCAGGCAAGTGTTAGGACGGGCTGCTGCACACAGAATGATTTTTTTACCTTCATGCATAGAGCATTTAGAAGCACTTTAAAGCTGAACGTTCGGTAAAGAGCTGAAAGTGAAAGTGATTTAAAAGGTAATTTTTTTTACAATCCTGCACACCTTTTCCACCACTGTAGGCCCCTGCACAACTGTTACACTCCTGCACATCTTTTCTGCCACTGTACACTCCTGCACATCTGTTTCACCATTGTAGCCCACTGAACCCCAGCTCTGCTTCTGTACCCCCCTACACCCATTGACCACTGTACCTCCTGCACACCTGCTCTGCCGCTATAGCCCCCTGCACACCTGTTCACCACTGTACCTCACTGCATACCTACTCCACTGATTTAAATCCTCCACATCAGTTCCCCCACTGTACTGCCCTGCACATCTGTCTTGCCACTGTACCCCCACTGCACACCTGTTCCCGGTCCACCACTGTACCCCCTGCACACCTGTTCCTTCACTCCACCTGCATTCTACCACTGTACCTGTCTGCACATCTGTCTGGCCACTGTACCCCTATTGCAGAGCTGCTCTGTTGCTGTACCCCCTGCACACCTGCTCTGCTGGTGTACCCTTCTAGACACATGCTCTGCTCCTGTACCCTCCTGCACACCAGCTCTGCTGCTGTAGCTCCCCCTGCATTTCTGTTCCACCACTGTAGTTCTCCCTGCACATGTGCCACTAATGTAGGCCCCTTCATATCGCTTTCACCACTGCACTTTTGTGCCTTGCACCCCCAAGGTCAGCTGGCAGCATTTAATGTGCCTGTTTGTGGTCCCAGGTGAAGAGGGGGGGAGCAGCTGGATGTAGTGGCAAGCAAGGAATTCTATGTGGGGCTGGTGATTTAAAAAAAAAAAAAAAACAGGTGCCCCTCTAGTGGCATCACTGGAAGTGTTCTTAGTCCTGGGAAGCCTGTGTGTGCCACTGAAAAGAAGCTTTGGTACATGTGCAAGGGGTTTCCTGTACTAGAAGTAGCTTAAAATGCCTTGATTGATTTTTTTGGAAATATACATAAATAACTGGACTAAAATGGTGTGTGTATTTATTTATTTATTAATTATATATTTGCCTGATATACCACCAAGGATGCTTAGGCGATGCTTAGACTTGATTTAGCCTCCGCTGTAATCTATGTTCCTGTTCTCTTCACTACTCATTCCCTTTAATTAAGGAATGCTTTTTACAAGCTTTTTTGGTCAATAATTTTCGCTTTATGTTTCCCTTTTAATTAGGATGGACGACTGCGGCCTGGAGACCAGCTTGTTTCTGTGAATAAAGAGTCATTGATTGGTGTGTGTTGTGATGAAGCCAAAAGCATTTTAAACAGAGCGAAATTAAGGTTGGTTTTTATGCTAATTTGTGGGTATATTTACTTTAAAAGTAAACTTTAAGCAAACATAAAAAAAAAACATGAAAATACTATATATATATATATATGTATATATATATATATATATATATATATAATTACAATATATGTACTGTTTATTCATTAAACATAATTTATTTATCTTTAAATGCAATTTGTCTTCAGTAGTATAATCTACTACTTATAGTTTCTTCTACAGTAAAAAAAAAAAAAAAATAATAATAATTTCTCTATCGTTCATTGACAGACGCAGCTCCATCTTCATTACTAGTAGGGTTCTGCTCCTCCCATCAGGAATAGTCACTAGGCAGGCAAAAAGATTAACCGCGCCTATGGGGGCTGTTCCTGCAGGCATAACCCCTCACACTCTGCTATCATTAATGAGTTTAGTTGCAAGCAGTGTTTAGAAGACAAAAAACCCATACACTCAGAAGTAGAGGGGCAGGTGCTGCGTCTGTCGATGAACCTCAGAGAAAAGGGTTTTATGGTAAGTTCTTGCAAAAATCCAGTTTTCTCTATCGTTCATTGTCAGACGCAGCTCCATCTTTATTACTAGTTGGGATGTCCCAAAGCAGTATAAATTCATAAGTATGGGATCTCTTTCCCTGCTGCTAGACCTAAGAGTATAAGGCTTGGGCCTTTGTTCTGACTTATTTTGACAGACTGGTCTTTTGGACTAATGTTGGCCAAACTTCGCTCTATGGGTTTGCTTTTCCTGGGTCTGTGCTACGCAAATTAGCTTTCTTCTGTTGACTTCATCAATTGTTGGTCAGTTTTACACCTGTTTCAAAGTTTTTTTTTTTTTCGTTCACCCGTTATTTTGATGGATGGATTGTAAGTGGGCTCTCCATTTCTCAATGGCAAAGGCCCATTGCTCCTTTAGTCAGGAATTTTTCCTTGGCAGTGGTTTTCTTTGTGCTGCTCTGGAACAACAGGTTCATCCTCTGTCCTCCTCTTGGTTGTTGCGGTTCCTCTGTCATTCAGAGGGTTTCTCTTCACCTATCCATGATGTTGGCGATGGTTCTTTCAGATATCTGACTTGTAAAAATTCGCTACGTTGTATTGGCCCTATCAGTGGCTGTTACCCACACTTCAGTTAGACTGCTTTTGAATATGCTGACTGTAATATAATTCCTGTTCTCCCTAATGTTTGTAGTTACTGTAAAATCCTCTTCTTGAAGTCCATGAAGGGACATAGGTCCATTAACCCCTTCTTTCTCACAAAACTGGTGGAGGAGTAATTAATACAGGAGCCGACTTACTACTTTTTATGTTTTTCAGTCTTGCAGCCTTCTAGAGGTGTCCGTATAACCTGACTGTGTCCCTCAATGGACTTCAAGAAAACATTATAAAAAATACATTTTTGAAAGTAAAGGTTTTCTACCTGAAATTCTAATGTTATTTAGGCCAGTTCAGCTCAAAATAGAAGTTCTTCAATAATGATGTATTTCATTACAAGAGAAACTATAATGGCTTTAAGTTTATATTTTGATGAAATTATGTTTTCCTGATGTTTCAGGTTTCACCTGTTGACTGCTTATGAACATTCAACACTTTCATATACAGTCATTCATAATTACCTTCTTAAATTTTTTTTTTTTTTTTGGTAATTTTTTTTTTTTTCCTTACTATAAAGAAAATATATACAAAACCATTCTATGTTCCATTTAATGCTTGCAGGAAGAGTGCTTGTTGGGAAATTGCCTTCATCAGGACAGGAAACACGCCTGCAGGCTCCGCTTCACTGACTCAGAATGCTCAGATGCCAAGGGACTCCAAACTGAGGATGTCTTCCAATCCAGATGCCTCTGGGGCCTGTGGACCTGTATGTACATCAATGTCCTACCTGTATATTAGAACTTTAAAAGACTGATGCCCCTGAAAGCTGAAAAACCCTGACTTAGACACAGCCAGCCATCGCCACCAGCTTCTGGGTCCTGTGCCGAGAGGCTGCCCTGCTGCATTCTAAACACAGGCGGTTGGCTGTTCTGCACGGACATTTTTAGGAGAATGCCTTCTTGCATTTTTGGAATAAATGAAAAGTATTCTCTCAGATTGGATGAGGTGGAAAATGTGACAGCACGCTCCATCCTTTCCAACTCATCTAATCAGGGAACGCTTTGTATTCCTTTGCCAAACGGCCAATGTCCTGAGTTCAGAATGCAGCAGGGCAGCCTCTAGGCATTGGTCCTGGAAACTAATGGAGATGACTGGAGTAGCGGTGTCTACTTCAGTGATTTCCAGGTTTCGGAGGATCCGCCAGATGTGGTGTATACATACTTACATTATAACTATGTTTAAAATATCCATACCTGAAATTTAGCTTTAAGGCTTGGTGGAGTTTTTTCTTTGCGGTTCTACTTTCTGTAGTGATGGTAGTGTGGTTTCAGAATACCGTCATAGAAACCGAGCATGTTGCAACAAGTAACTTTTTTAAATTAGACTTGATATTGGCCTTTTGTAATCCATTATAAAGGGGGAAGGGGAGCACTAGTATACATCAGGTGTGAGGTATACAAATGTGCTTAAATGAATCATATTCATAGGAGGAGTGAGCAGAGTGGGCATAGAGAAATACCTTACTGTTTTTTTTGTTATTGTTTACTGTCACTGTTTAAAATAAATAAATAAATGCACATTTTTTAAGCCCCCGTTCACACTAAGGCGACCTGTGAGGCGACCTGGTCGCCTCACAGGTCGCCGTAGGTTGCCTTCCATAGAGAAGCTGCGGACCCGTTCTAATAGGAGCGACACAAGTCGCTCCGACTTAGAAAAAGGGTCCGGAGCTTCTTTGGGGCGACCCGGAGGCGACCGCCATAGACTTCAATGTTATGAAGTCCGTGGCGGCCGCTCCGAGGTCGCGGCGCGTTGCTCGCACCGCGACCTCGGAGGTCGCCCCCCGAAGTCGGATCGCCCCTATGTGAACGGGGCCTTACCTGCAAAAAAAATGTGCATTTATTTTATTTGTTTCTGGAGCCTGCCTGCGGGGCATTGCACCTGTGATCAGCAGATTGTGTGTGCAATCTCAGTCTACTGCAGACTCTCAGCATAGCTGTCTGCTCGTACCTTGTACAGGCAGGCAGTTACCTGAGAGCAGGAAGAATCAATAGACTACCAGAGCGCTCACCAGCGCCCTGGTAGCTCTTAGAGAACTACAAGCGGCTGATGGAAACTTGTAGGCATTCATTCACAGGAAACTCTGAAAGAATAATTCCAGCATGTGGGCAGGTGCAAAGTTCTGCTTGAAAATGAGATCAGCATCTCCATAAAGCTGGTCAGCAGAGGAAAGCATGCAGTGCTCCAGAATTTCCTAGTAGAGGGCTGCTCGCTGACTTTGTATTTGCTAAAACACAGTGGACTAACGGCAGCAGATGACATGGCTCCCAAAATCATCACTGACTGTGAAAACTTCAAACTGGACCTCATGCAACTTGGATTCTGTGCCTCTCCACTCTTCCTCCAGACTCTGGGACTTTTGATTTCCAAATGAAGTGCAAAGTTTTCCACAGTCTGTGATGATTTGGGGAGCCATGTCATCTGCTGGTGTTGGTCCACTGTGTTTTATCAAGTCCAAGATGAGACCAAGATAAACTTATTTGGTTCAGATGGTGTCAAGCGTGTGTGGCAGCAACCAGGTGAGGAGTACAAAGACAAGTGTGTCTTGCCTACAGTCAAGCATGGTGGTGGGAGTGTCATGGTCTGGGGCGGCCTGAGTG
The DNA here is from genome assembly GCF_965119305.1 of Pelophylax lessonae. Taxonomy (NCBI): domain Eukaryota; kingdom Metazoa; phylum Chordata; class Amphibia; order Anura; family Ranidae; genus Pelophylax; species Pelophylax lessonae. Next base: position 32,573,757 of record NC_138778.1, on the reverse strand, counting down.
CTGCCGGCACTGGGGAGCTACAGTTCATTGAGGGAACCAGGAATGCCAACATGTACTGTGACATAATGAAGCAGAGCATGATCCCCTCCCTTCAGAGACTGGGCCGCAGGGCAATATTCCAACATAATGACCCCAAACACACCTCCAAGATGACCACTGCCTTGCTAAAGAAGCTGAGGGTAAAGGCGATGGACTGGCCAAGCATGTCTCCAGACCTAAACCCTATTGAGCATCTGTGGGGCATCCTCAAATGGAAGGTGGAGGAGCGCAAGGTCTCTAACATCCTCCAGCTCTGTGATGTCGTCATGGAGGAGTGGAAGAGGACTCCAGTGGCAACCTGTGAAGCTCTGGTGAACTCCATGCCCAAGAGGGTCAAGGCAGTGCTGGAAAATAATGGTGGCCACACAAAATATTGACACTTTGGGCACAGTTTTTAAATTTTTACTTAGGGGTGTACTCACTTTTGTTGCCAGCGGTTTAGACATTAATGGCTATGTGTGAAGTTATTTTGAGGGGACAGCAAATTTACACTGTTATACAAGCTGTACACTCACTACTTTACATTGTAGCAAAGTGTAATTTCTTCAGTGTTGTCACATGAAAAGATATAATAAAATATTTACAAAAATGTGAGGGGTGTACTCACGTTTGTGAGATACTATATATATTTTACCATAGGAAGGGTCAACCTGGGTCCAAACTGGTTGTCTTGATTGTTATGCAAGTGGAATTTCAACTACCAAGGTGCTGCAGAATCTCTGTTATTGAGATCATGGTGCACTATATATTCCTATGTGCACCGGGTGTGCCTACATTGTTTTTTATAGATAAAGAGCAAGAGAGATAGAGATTTTATTTATGTATTTATTTTTGCCTGCAATTAATATTAGGCAGACAAAGTGGAACTAAAGATCCACTGTCACAAACTGCAAGCAGGAAGACTCTTTTGCAGGAGAGACATTAAATGTCTCTTCTGCAAAAAAACAAAACAAAAACATACCTCCCTGTTTGTAGAGCTCTCCAGCAGGCATGTAAACTTACCTGTGCAGGAGCAGCTCCGCTTACTTCGCCAACACGGTCTCTGTGTACGGCGATGGCTGACTCCTGCGCTTGTACAGGAGTGACCTCATCCCACACCGGCCAATGAAGACAACCAAAGACCGGTGTAACGTTAAAAAACCCTACCTCGTGAAAATTCCCTTCCCTCGTCACTTCCTGTTCACATACGTCATGGAACAGCTGAGCAGCTTACCACTGCACATGCTCACAGCTCCGGAGGGTAGCACCTACGTCATGGAACAGCTGAGCAGCTTACCACTGCACATGCTCACAGCTCCGGAGGGTAGCACCTGCGTCATGGAACAGCTGTGCAGCTTACCAGTGCGCATGCTCACAGCTCCGGAGGGTAGGGAATTTTTGTAGGGTAGTATTTTGTAACGTTACACCGCATCAGCTGTTGCCGCGGGTACATTAAATCATGTCCGCTGCAACATGAAATCATCTCCGCTCCTACCCCTGTGACTTCCCTTATCTGGGCTACTAAATGTAAAAGCGGCGGGTGTATGACAATATAAATCACGGAGATCTCGGCTCCGTGATTTATATTGTCATAGACCCACCACCGCTTTTACATTTAGGAGCCCAGATCAGGGAAGTCACAGGGTTAGGAGCGGATATGATTTCATGTTGCAGTGGACATGATTTATTGTACCCGTGGCAGCAGCTGATGCGGTGTAACGTTAAAAAACCCTACCCCGTGAAAGTTCCCTACCCTCCGGAGCTGTGAGCATGCACACTGGTAAGCTGCTTAGCTGTTTCATGACGTAGGTGCACCGGAAGTGACGAGGGTAGGGAAATTTACGGGTAGGTTTTTTCACGGAACGCCGGCACACAGGAGTGAATGCCAGCAAGCGACGGGGACCATTGAAGAAAATGTAAGTTTAGCTCCCTTTTTAGTTCTGCTTTAAAAACAGTTGTAACACATGTGTGAACTACCTTAACAATTTGTAATTCTGTTTAGCATATCTTGACATCCTACTGGACAGAACAGCCAGGTCCCTGAGCTCTAGTGCAGCTAAGGGAAGAAAAAAAACAATAATAGCATATGATTCCCTCCCCTACTCCCATCTAACAACACTAGTATCTACTGATTGGTCCAATGCTATCACATAGGGACAAGTAAAGAATTCTAGCCTTATAGAAAGGTGATCCCATGCCCTGTATAGACAGCGAAAAAGCGTCAATTAATTCCGTCATGTAGTTCTAAGCTCTGCTTGGAGAGTATTTAAAATTACCTGGTTACAAAGCTCATAAGTAAGTCTTCCCCAACATCAGATTGCGGTAGTAAGAGGATACCACTAGTGAGGTCAACTGGGGGGTTCTAGCAAGGTCTGTGAGTTCCAGACATAATCCATTAGCATTCCAGTGGCGGTTTTCAGTTTATACCAGAGTATACCCGTTAATATTGGCAATGTTTTCAGAAGATTTTTATAAGTTGCCTAGGCAAAGTTCTAACTCCCACTTCAATTCTGTTTTATTTGCACAGGGTCAGAGTGGATATATTAAGGAGTCGCGCTTAATCTCTCCCTTGGATCGAAACCCCTCAGACACGTCTGCGACAGGTAACCACCTCTGCACGATTTTCACACTTTTAATTTTACTCCCATCTTGTAGAAAGCCTGTCTCGTAATGCAGGCTTTATGGGCCGCACAAAAGACGCGGGCACCTCTTTAGAAAAAGCGGATAAAAGGCAGCTGAATGAGATGTCGGAGAGTTCCGAAAATAAGGCCCTCCAGCAGACCTCTTACAGCCGAGAGGCTTGAAATAACTGGGATGAGATGGCCGAGCATTCTCCAAGTAGCTCAAGTAATCAATAGATCTCACAGAAGACACATAATGAACAGACGTCTGCATCATCAAGTGAGATTAGGTTACCATGGCGGCAGCGTGCTTTCAATTTAATACCGTGTTCAAGTAGATTGCTTTTTCTCTTTGCCTTTTTTAAAGCAGCAGAGGGAAGGAGCGTGCAAAGGTTAGGGCAGCAGCAGGCAAGTTCTACGCTGGCTACTGGGAAGTCTTTCTCTTAGAAAGAGCTTTAAAGCGGAACTCCAGACATATATAAAAATACAAATGCATGCAGCTCTGTATTCTTTAATAATTCAGTAAATTTATTTTTTAATGCAAGCAGTGTAAGTATCCATAGAACGATGCAGAGAGAGGGGCAGGACTGGGAGCCAATGAAATGTGCTGCATAAAATATGTTAATACGAGTGAGCAAAGGGATGACCTCATCAGTCTGATGCTGCTCTTTCACTATCCAGTCAGCAGGCTGGAGGTGGACACAGCATACCACTGTATTTTTTTCTTTTTAATGGTCAGTGTTGTCATCCACCCAGCTGTGCTGTGTGTCAGATGTGTAAATCTCAGGACTGGATGGACAGAAATGCAAATCCTTTGGCAGGTCTCATCTGTATATTTAGCTGTTTGTCCAAGATTTCAGCTTTAAAGTGATTTTAAAGCTTTAAATTATTGATCGACCAATATTGTTTTTTTACCGCTGATACCGATACCGATATTTTGGTATATTCGGATATCGGTATCGGCCGTTATTGGCCGATATTTTCGGACATTAAGAAAAAATATATATTTATTTTTTTAAATGTCTACAGGTACTGTGGTGGAGGGATCTGAAATCTAAAAGACCCCAAACCCCTCCTCTGCACTTAAAAGCATTCAAAACGCCAAGTTTGGCTGTTTTGAATGCTGAAGGTTTTTGAATTTAGCGCAGCCAGTACCCGGAAGTGATGTCATGTCATGACATCACTTCCGGGTACTTGGCGGCACCGAATTCAAAGAAATGGAGACCCTGTCAGATGGCGGCGGTGCAGATGGAGACACGGTCAGACGGCGGTGGTGAAGGTAGGATGCCCGGGTCTCCCGGTGGGGCAGGAGACCCGGGCGAGCCGCGGGAGGGGGGGAACGTACCCTCCCGCTCCTTGGAATGACTGCCGAGCGGCTTCTCAGCCGCATCGGTTGTCATTTCAAGACAGCCGACCGTCGGCTATGGACACCGGTACCGGGATGATGCCTCTAGCTGCAGGCATCACCCCCGGTACAAGCACTTTCCCGAAATATCGGTAAATGAAAAGGCCGATTCCGATATATCGGGCAAAGTGCAGATCAGCCCTCGATATATCGGCTTTGCCGATAATCGGTGGATCACTACTTTAAATGCTTAAAGGGTACTCTACTTTCATGAGAAAAAAAAATAGCAAATAAAAAGAAAATAATAAAACCTTTATCAAATGTGACACAAATCATATTGTAATTGAATTTTATTTACCTTTCCTTTACAATCTTCAGCTGTAAGTTTCTGTTAAATGCAATGCAATATTGCTACTTGGAGGTGTTCCGTACACAGAATGTGTACAGAATGGCCCCCTAGATATGTCATTTCCTGCTTTTGTGATTGACTCACTGATTTTTCCAGAAGTCTACACTAACACAAGTAAGATTTTTGGCATCCCCTGCAACATAAATGCCATTTTTGGTGAGATACTCCCAATAGGAAAATGCATCTAAAGAGATGCAGACCCTGCAGTTTTCCTCATTGGAGCCCTACAGATGAAGCAGCTGGTTGATAATTATGAAACCACGCTCACAGGGGCACAGTGATTTCTTCAGAATAACAAAAGATTGGAATCTGCAACAAAGTTTGTTAAAATCCCTGCAATGTACAGAGATCACCCAGAGGGAAATGTTTTTTTCTCAACAAAAGTGGAGTTACGCTTTAACAAAACAAGAAAACATACATGTTGTATTTGCCTGTTCTGTGCAATGATTTTATGAAGAGTGACCTCAAACCTCCTTTTCTTGGGTTCCCTGCTGTTCCTCCTTTACTTGGTGGTTCCCTATGGGGGCCCACCTGCGGGCTCGATCCCATGCCGCATTGCCTCGTCCATAGACACAGACCGTCTAACTTGGTTCTACCCCCTGATCTCTGCTCACAACATTGCTGAGCAATTGCTGAATTTTGAACAGAGGGGACAGAGAGAGCTGCTGCAGACAGGCACAGCGCTGGATCGAGATTGGGCTCAGGTAAGTAATAAGGGGGGTGCAGGGGTCGCTAGAGATACAGGGACATTTTTTACCTTAATGCAGGAAATGCATTATCCAGCCTTTGCAACCCTTTGATGAGTTTCATGCTAATTTGAGTAAAAATGGGAGACATAAGAACACCATTTGGTGAACAAGTATGTCTAAAAATCATAAGCAAGCAGAATCCGAGCAGGGATCTATTGTTGTGGAGATATCGCTGCTGGAGTCCCCATGTGACATAAAAAATGCACATTATTCCTGGGTCAATTGACCCTTCAAAGGATAAGTGTAGTAATGAAAGAGAAATTACCAGCCCTCCTTGTCAGTGTAAGAGGGACAGATAAGCAGTCCTCAGATGCAGAGGTGGGTGTAGACTGCCCTGGCTGGCAATAGATGAGGTCTCCACAGTAATAGGAGTGCGGCTAACTCTTCAGTGCAGTATCGTTACCCTGTGACCGTGTAAAATGGATTAAGATCATCCCCATCACTTTCAATTTTTTATTTCAGTGCTAGTCTTTTTCTCTGACTCTAGCAGAAAATGACTTGGGATCCTAAATGCTCGACGCTGCAAATCACAATTCTTGGAAGCATATTTTATGCTAATGTCCATTTTTTTCTTGGAACTCCAAGCTGATGTAAAATAAAATGCCAATTAATGTAGTTTTGTATTAGGTCAAAATGATATATGTTTCTACTCTAGTGGACATGCTGACTGGAGGAGAGAGCACAATTAGCAGAGGGATGACCCCTGATTATCAGGCTGGGGTTGTGTTGTTGCCCAATCATTGCTGCTGCAGTTGAAGTCAGGGCCTGTGTTGACTGGATCACAAACCTGGCCGAACATTATTGCATATTCCTTGTCTGGTAAAACAGTTTATGTATTTACCTGCTTGCCCATTTACAGCAACATGTAAAATGCTGGGGGAAAAAAAAAAACATTTCTCTTTCGTTCATTGACGGACACCGCTCCTGATCTTCTTAACCATACTGCCCCCTACAGGAGTAGGACACTGGGCAGAAAAAGTCTGGCTACGCCTATGGGTAGTCCCAGGGGGTATACTCCCTCTCTCTGCTATAGGTACTAAGTTTTTTTTTTTTTTCTGCCTAGTCATGAGTAAGGACCTAGTTCCTTGCTGGGATCTCTGGTCCTGGTAATTTTTTCTTTAGATTTTTTTTCTCCTGTGAAATATACCATCAACTGCTGACTGGGCGACGGGCTGGATTATCTAGATCCAGTCTTCACCCCAGTCTGGCCAGCGAGCGCACACGGACCTCAGCTCCGCGCTAGGTCGGCCGTGACATAGCCCCACTGGACGGGGGCTGGCCTCCGAGTTAAATGCCTCGGTCTTGGCCCGAGTCGCAGCATTTCCTCCTGGCCGACAGCCCCCCCATTTCGATGGAGAGGAGGTTCTGTCTGGAGCGGTGCCCACCTGGTTCCTGGTATGGTAAGTGACTGTCGCCCCCCCCCCCTCCCCCTGGAGGGTTTTGGGGCAGACGTGGGCCCCTCCATGGGACGGTCCGAAATCTGGGTATGCCTCCTTCCTGCTAGGCACCCCCCTCATCGTTCTGATGGTTCCTGTGGACCATATTTTCTTGTAGCCTGTGTGCCTAATGCACAGCGGGCAAGTTTGTGTAGTCCGGCGGCTATTTTTCGGTGGTTTGCCATTGAAACTAGCTGCGGCCATGACAGTGGAGCCCTCTGGGCAGCGATTTTCTGCGGCGGGAGCCCCTCCTCATCCCCTGGTGCTGACTCCTGAATCTTTTCAGTTACTTTTAATTTCGCCGTTCCTGCAGTGCAGATTCTCTTGGTAGCTGCAATGCCTGATTTCTGCGTGGTGGGGAGTCTGGTGGGGTCCTCTCCCTCTCTACTGAGGATCGATTGGTGCTCTGTGGTTGGCAACCAGGTGGCTCTTGGCGATGAGCTGGCAAAAAGCACCCTCTGCTTTCCCCTGCCTCATCTGTCTCATCCGATCCTAAATCTGGTTTGGCGCCGCAGACGTGGGTCACCCTGCTGGGTCTGCGACTACGCGCCCTAAATCCCCAGATAGTCAAGAGGATTCTTTAATTTCGGCGCAGGTTCCCTTTGGCGTTCACAAGTCATCCAGAACGGAAAAGGTGTTCCCTTTCCCCTCCTACTTTTTACAGAATTGTCACTAAATAGTGGGGACGACCAAAGCGTCCCCTTGGGGTCCCTAAGCGATTTTGCTAGGCGATACTCCAATGAGGAGTCCTTTCTTAAGAAGTTGACTGTTCCACCGGTGGTGGACCCTCCGGTTTCCAGATTGAACAAGGCAACCATGGTTCCGGTTGAAGAGTCCCTGGTCTTTAAGGACCCGGCTGACAGGAAGGCGGAGGCTGTGGCCCGCAATATGTACACCATGGCTGAGGCCGATATTCACAATTGCCTGGTGTCGGAGACTCTGACTGAATGGGCTAGGCTTTTGCGCCGAGACCTGGAGGGGGAGTAGCTCCCCCCTGCCTTTGCTGAGCTGGCGGACCAGCTGGTCAAGAGGCTGAAATTTTATATGTGATGTATCTTTGGATGCGGCTCCCTTAGTGGCTCGGCTCTATGTTTCGGCAGTGGTCCTTCGGCGTGTCTTTTGGCTCAAATGCTGGTCTGCGGACCAAACTTCTAAAAAGGCCTGGACTGATCTTCCCTTTCAAGGAGATCGCCGGTTTGGTCCTACCCTGGATGACATCATTAAAGGTCTCACAGTGAGGAAGAGTACATTTCTTACGCAGGCTACTAAGGGCAAAGACCCAAGGGATCAGAGCCTTTTTTGGCCCCCTCTGAAGGATCCAAGAAAACTTGCAAGTCAAGAGCGGGCTTCTCCAGACCCACAGACAAGGCCAGACCTGTATCTAGAGTGAGGCGATTTCTTTGCTGGTTCCCGGACCCGTGAACTCCCCTGGTACAAGTCAGGTGGTCCACAAGGTCATTTGGTTTGGCTACAAGATCGAGTTTCATTCTTACCCTCTGGTAAGGTTCTTCCTTCCCGGTTTGCTTATTGGCTCTTTTTGGGGCAGTGCAAAACCTTTTACTTTAAAGGGTGATGGTCCCAAATTCCGACTTCGAAACTTTTTCCAGGGTCTTACTCATACCTGTTGACAGTACCCAGGAAGGAAAGCAAGGTGCGTCCAATTCTGGACCACAAGGTGCTGAACTGCTTTGTGCGGGTTAGAAGTTCAAAATGCAGCCCGTTTGCACGGGGGTGGCTCTCCTGCATCAGGGGGATTTTACTTGCCTTTATCGACATCAAGGACGCTTACCTTCACATTCCAATATGTGTCTGTCTCCAGAGCTTCATCTGCTTTGCCATGGGAGAGGAGCATTATCAGTTTGTGGCGTTACCCTTTGGTCTCGCTTCTGCTCCTGGGGTATTCACAAAAGTATTGGCCCAGGTGCTAGCATGCAGGGATCACGGACCTGGGCTACTTGGACGACCTCCTTCTGCGAGCGAAGTCTCCTACTGCTCTGGTGGAAAACCTGGAAATCAACATATGAGCTTGAGGGTATTTGGCTGAATTCTGAATTTTCAGAAGTCTGTTCTGGTTCCATTCACAAAGCTGGACTATCTGGGTCGGACTCTGGACTTGGCCTTAGCCAGAGTGCTCCTTCCTCTGGACAAACTCCAGAAATTGCAGGCTGCAATTCGCCTCCTGCTGTTCAACAAATGGTAATCCCTTGTACTTTCATGCGAGTGCTGGGCCTGATGGTGTGTACCTTCAAGGTGGTTCCGTTTGCACAGTTACATATGACCAAATGGGACAAGACTCCGCAGTCTCTGGACAATTTGATCCGGCTGAGCCGGGGCACGAAGGAGTCCCTGATATGGTGGCTTTGTTCTCCAGCGCTTCGCCTGGGAAATTCCTTCCTCCCCTTGTATTGGACAGTGATGACCACGGATGCCAGCCTGTCCAGATGGAGAGGCATCCTCGGCAAGCAGTCTGCCTAGGGGATCTGGGCGCTGGAAGAGTCCAGACTCCTGATCAATGTCTTGGACTGTCTGGTTCATTGGACGGATTGTCTTCAGGGTTGTCCAGTGCGCGTTCAATCAAACAATGCCATGGCCGTGGCTTAGGTCAATCACCAAGGGGGCACAAGAAGTGTCTTGGTGGCTCTGGAGGTACCCCGCATTCTAAGGTGGGCAGAACAATTCGTTCAAGCCCTCTCTGCTGTACACATTCCCAGGGTGGAAAATTGACAGGCAGATTACTTCAGTCAGCAGGCGTTGGACCACGGGGAGTGGTCCTTTCATCCGGAGGTGTTTCATCAGCTGTGTCTCCAGTGGGGCACCCCTGAGGTGGATCTGTTGGTGCCTCGGCTCAACAGAAAGGTGCAGAGGTTTGTGGCTCAGTCAAGGGATCCTCTGGCTGACGCAACAGATGCGCTGGTGGCCCCGTGGGGTCATTATCATCTGAATTGCGCCATCCCTCCTCTCAAGCTTCTGCCAAGACTTTTTTGCAGGATTGAAGCAGAAGGGATTCTGGTCATCTTAGTGACTCTGGACTGGCCTCGCCAGGCTTGGTACGCCGATCTGGTGCGGTTGGACACCAACATTCTTTGACAGCTTCCTCTCAGGGAGGATCTGCTGTCCCACAGACAGATCCTGCTTTGCAGTTACTGGCTTTGCCGGCTTGGCTGTTGAACGCCAGGTGCTGAAGGATAGGGGTAATCTGAATCGGTGATTTGTACACTGTTGAAAGCTAGGAAATCTACCTCTAAGAAGATCTACCATCGTACGTTGAAGACGTACATAGCGTAGTGTGAGTCTCTTGGGGTTCTTCCTCGCTCCTTTTCAGTGGCTTGGATCTTGACCTTCCTTCAACGGGGGGTTGAACAAAATTGGCCTTGAGTACCATCAAGGGCCAGATGTCGGCTTTGGCGGTCTTCTTCCAACGACCTTTCGCCACACACTCCCTGGTGCATACTTTTCAGGGGGTCCAACATTTGGCTCCTCCAGTGTGGGTTCCTTTGCCGCCTTGGGATCCTAATTTGGTGCTTTCAGCTCTACAGAAGCCTCCCTTTGAAAATATTCGGGAGATACCCCTTCTTACGCTGTCCCAGAAGGTGGCCTTTTTAGTGGCTATCGCCTCTGTGCGCAGGGTGTCGGAATTGGCGGCGTTACCCTGTCGTTCACCATACTTGGTGAACATAATCTATATAAGTTCTGGTCTTTGAACAGATGTAGAGAAGAGAAAACTGCATTTAAACGGGTTTAAATTTATGTAGGAGGATTGTATCATTTCTCTGGGTATACGCAAGGGGTTACAACCACTTCAGTCTCAGAATATTTTAACAAATGTTACAGGTGTTGAGCGTTTTTTTTTTCTTCTCAGCCTGTAAAAGTCCCCCTATATAAGCCTTTGTATCCAAGGCGTTAAGCGTTTGAAGTAATGTAAAGAAGATAAATAATCACCCGTGCCAGGAAGCGAATAAAAATATAGAATACTAAAAATAAATAAAATCTGTGATTATATAAAAAATAATTAGAATGTGATTCTAAAATAAGTGTAAATATAAATATAAGCAGCTACTGTTGCCCCCACCTGCTACGGCAAAAAATATATACAGAAAATGGGAAGAAGGTGAACGCACCTACTCCTGCAGCACAGCGCTTGCTGAAAATAGATAAAAAGTGCTTAAACATAATGATTGCAGGGTTGAACTCAAATAACCCCCAAATGGAAAAAAAAAAACTGTCCAGAATGTGGATGATGTATTATGTGCACACACAAATAGATAGATGGAAAGGTGCAAAATCTATACTATAAATATCACACAATACATATGAATTGATATATATACACTATGGTAAATTGAATAAAGTGAAATTACCATTGGGCAATTTGTAAATTAACTATACTATAAATGACACTTCGTGCATATAAATAAGTTTATATACACCCTGATGGGATAAATAAATAAAATAAAAATGCCACTAGGGCCAATAAATATGTGCAATAACCACAGAGCCCTTGCAAGATAAAATTGAGAAAATATTAGATGAAAATGTCCAATAACATATAGTCCAAGACTTAATGATTCAATATGAAGAAAAGGGTGATGTGGGTCCCAGAAGAAATGCTGGACCCTGTATCATGCAGGAAGTGGCAGCCAGGATCACCACGGGTGCACAAGGAATGTAGGAAAACTCACCAGATACCGTGAATCCTCTCTTTTATTTATGACAAGGGGATTAGCCAAGCTTAGGTGGTCTTCTCGACCAATCATATCAGTGAGACCTGGATCCGTCCTTCGCTCTGCTCCTCCTTGTGCCCCAGATAGCCTAACAAGTGTGGGTGTAAATGGGAAAGGAAGACCAAATCCTCATAGTGAATTCCATTAAGGAAAAGATTTATTAAAAAAGATCCCATAAAAACTTTGGTACAGGCAGTAAAAGTCCTAAATGTACAGAGGAGATGGCACTACATAAAAAGCCGTGGACTCTGACACCGAAAGGGTTCTGAAAGTGTAAGCAGAGGAACGCTGCGCCGACAACCAGCGTACTTTCCAACTGCTACTTCTGCGGTCACGTGATTGATGTGCGTTCCAAATGAACGCGTTTCGTCAAAAGGTGTGACGTCTTCAGAAAATGGAATCCATTTTTCCATTTGGGGGTTTTTTGAGTTCAACCCTGCACTCTTTATTGTGTTTAAGCACTTTTTGCCTGTTTTCAGCAAGCAATGTGCTGCAGGAGTAGGTGCGTTCTCCATTTTCTGTTAAGTGTTTGAGCAGTAATGCTGGACGTTATATATTTCAATATTTTTTTCAATTTATGAGCACATAGGGTTTATGGGGAATATTTATTTTTCTGCACCAATACTTTATACCTTGCACTAGCACTTAAGTGGTAGCATTTAATATAGTGTTTTTGATTTAACATTTATAAGCATTTATGTGATTGTTTGGAGTGTTTACATATCACATATATTTACTTTTTGTGTAAGAGCTAGCGCTGCTGACCGCAGAGAGTATTCCAGTACTGCTGTGGTTTATTGATATTGTTAGTGAAGGCTTCAGTTTGGGAGCCAGAGAGACAGGCTCCCACTTATGTGCTACAGAAGCTGCGCGTTAGGGGTTAAGTCGGGTTGATGAGGGCACAAATTAGCATTACTAAACATTTTAACTATGTTGTGTTCACTTACATGAGCATTTGACACTTGCGCAGTAAATGCAGATGTCATCCAGATCACCTAAGGTCATTGTTGTAATCTTGGGATTTTTTTTGGGAGGGAATATTTTTACATTTTTTTAGAAAAACTGTGCAATAAGACCGCAAGCCCAGGAAATGAATGGGTCAGCTTCTCTGTGCTTAAAGGGTAGGTTCACTTTTAGTAAAATGTTACGTTACACCCATATTTAGGGTGTAACATGTTACTAAATCACCTGCCACCACCCTGACCCGATCTCTGTTTTGACAGCGGGTGGGGAATCTTCTCCCAACACCTGCTGTCATAATTCAAAAACAGCCTGGCTGTGTGGGGCTCTGCCCACATGGCAGCGTCCTTCATTCCCAGAATTCTGTGAATAAATAAACTACAACTACCGCCAGCCATTGAGGTAGACAGCGTGTAGTTCTTGGTGAACTTCGAGGGTGATGGTGAGCACTCTCTTAGTGCATTCATTTTCCTGGACTTCAGTAACTGCCTGCCTGTATCGGAGGTACGGGCAGACAACTCTGCTGACAATCTGTAGGAGCCTAGCATTGCACTCGTGATCTGCTGATCATGTGTGCAATGCTTTACAGGCTCCTAAAAAAATGCATGTTTTTTTACCTGAAAAAAAATATGCATTTAATTTTGTTAAAGGTGAACATATCCTTTAACGTTTGACCCCACTTGTCATTTCTGGGGGTTCCAGCACAAGTACCAGTGATGGCCTGCGGTAATCTGGGTGCCATTTTGAAACCGCACTAGAAAAAACACTGTCGAGATTCAAGTGGTAAAAGCAGAATTACGTTATAAAAAAAAAAAAAAAAAAATCCTTGTCCAACATTTGTTAAAAAAAAAAAATTTTTGCTGCTTTACTCACCTTAAAGTGATTGTAAAGTCATTGTGCATAATTACTAGAATCCCTTCTGTTATAGCCAGCTATATTACACAGTGTATGTGTTTTTTTTTTTTTTTTTTATTTATTTTTTATTATGCAGCTCAATACCTTATTTCACAGCGCCGCTGTGCATTCATGTGACCTCCCGCAGCTCTCCTTCTCCGATTTAAAGAACTATATTAGGAAGCGCTGAGATTCCCCTCTAACATAAGGCGGGAGGAGAGCGTACAGCGACGCTGTGAAATCCGGTATTGAGCTGAAAAATTATATCAATACGCATACACTGTGCAATATAGCTGGCTAGAACAGAGGGGATTCTAGTAATTATGCACATTGACTTTACATGGGATAGCAGCGGGAGGGGAGGGGGAGGGGTGGAGAGCAAATCGGCTCTCACATCACTGACTCAACAGCTGGCAGGGAGGGAGGGGGAAAAGGAGAGACAGCGGGAATGACTGGGGCTCATAAACTGACCACGGTATCATGGATCAGCAGCTGTGAATACCGTGGTCAGCACACAGGGGGATGCAGGAACAGGCAGGATCAACCAGGTTATTTACAGCATAGAATGGGACAATATGCTCAATATCGTGCTTTAAAGGAACAGGATAATTTCCTCTTCTAGGTTTAATAACACCCAAGATAATTATATTTAATTATTGTAAGCCCAGGCTGTCATGGTCTCACCCCCTGGGATTGCTTCATCCCGCAGGCCTGTGCACTTTGACACTTGGATGTCATTATGTGAGCAAAGGACTGTCCCGCTCTGTAGAGAAAGCACCTGCGACGTCGCGGTAATCGCAATGAGACCGTTGGGGGAGGTGATTGGGGAATGTATGTATACCTTTATTTTTTCAAAATGTGGCAGAGTGGGCAGCTGGAGATGGGTTTTAGCTCTCACACGTTGCAGTTATAAATTAAACCTCATATAGAGCACATAATCACGTTATCCGTGGCCGCCTCCTATATATTCTATTCCTGTGATGACCTTTAGAAGCCGCAGTCATAAAACCGCTGATTGACTCTTCCAATCAGATGATTAGCTGTTGAGCAAAATAGGAAAAGTCAAGCTGCACTAAATTACCATTAGCCTCTGTAATTAACTCACACCCTGGTGTTTGTTGTTTACAGTTCCTCATCAGGGACCCAGCCGGGAAAGGTTGATTCCTCTCACCCCTGATGTCCAGCTGAAAGTGGAAACTCTGGAAATGGTAAGATACTAATATGATGATGTGGTTTTGAATAATTTTTTTTTACATTACACTATCTACACTCAGTGGCAGTTATATTCCATTTAACAGCTTTGTACCCACAGAAGAGCTTAAATTGTCAGTAACAATACTCAGATTTTCCTTGGCTTTTAATTTATACTTGGTTGGTAGTGAAGGAAACCTGTACTGACCGAAATATCCCATTGCTGACCTCCTAAAGAAAGTGCTGGCTACCTGGCTGTTCCTGGCTTCACTTTTTGGGTCATTAATATGGATCTCCTGATTTGCATATTTGTTATGAGTCAGTGACTGAAGCCATTGGATCACCATGACAGCCAGGAGACTAGAATTGCAAGAAGATTAGCAATAGCAGAGTTTATATGTCTTCAGTGTAGGTTTCTTTTTCAGCTGCCTAGTTTGTACCAAAACAATATTTCCCACTCTTTAGCAGAAGAGCTTGTGAACTTATGTTCAGTGTCATAGCTGGCATGAGTAAAATTAGTTTCTTATGGTTCAGAAACACACCCTCTTCTTTTCTGCACACCATTATTGTCAAGGCGAGGTTCACATTTATGCTTGCTTTTTTTTTTTTTTTTTTTGGTGCTTTTTCACATTACAGTCCATTTAAAGTGGTTGTTAAGGCAGAAGATTTCTTTATCTTTATTAGGGATGCACCGATCCGATATTGGGATCGGATATCGGCCTCGATACTGGCAAAATAGCTGGATATGGGATCGGTAAAATTAACAGATCCACGGGCTGATCCGGAGGGGAGGTGGTATTACAGCAAAGTTCAATACGGTTACTGTTTGATTACTATTGTATGTTCAAGCAATAAACTGTTTTTTTTTTTCTTGTGGCTACATTTTATTTTTTATTTATTATTTTATTTAGTTTGACTTTGATTACATATTATTTTAGATTTTGAATGCACAATTGTTATAACAAAACATTAGTACCGGATCGGTATCGACAGATACACAAAGCCAGGCATAGGTATCGGGACTAGAAAAGTCGGATCGGTGCACCCCTAATCTTAATGCATTCTATGCAATTAGATAAAAAAGCTTCTGTGTGCAGCAGCTCCCCTAATACTTACCTGAGCCCCATCTTGATCCAACGATGCTGCACAAGAGACTCGGCTGTCCGGGATTCTCCCCCCTGATTGGCTGAGACCCACAGCAGGCGCCATTGGCTCCCGCTGCTGTCAATTAACATTAGTAAGCCAATGAGGAGAGAGAGAGCGGTTGGGACCGAACTGCGGCTTTATGTCTGAATGGACACACGGAGCTGCGGCTTGACTTGGGTGCTCCCATAGCAAGCTGCTTGCTGTGGGGGCACTCAGCTGGAGGGAGGGACCAGGAACGGCAGCCAGGGACCTCGATAAGAGGAAGATTCGGGTTGCTCTGTGCAAAACCACTGTACAGGGCAGGTAAGTATAACATGTTTGTTATTGTTAAATAAAATAAAAAATAAAAAGAGATTTTAGTATCACTTAAATATCGTTTCCTATGGGACACAGTTACATCATTGCTTTTTTCATCCACTGCGCTTTTGGAAAGGGTCAGGGACTTTTTTAAATGCAAAACGGTGCTTTTTTTGTTTTTTTGTTCCAAAGACTTCAATGTAGAAGCCGCAGAAAAGCATGTATTGGGTTTTTGCCACGGTTTTGCTGCAATTTGAATCTTTTGATCTGACCAACAATTAATTGGCCAAAAAAAATAAGCATAAAAAACGTAAACTGTGGCAAATCACAGTAGAATCGCGAAAACGCAAAACACACAGCAAAATGCACTGTAGAAGGCACCAATCGCAAACTGCATAGATGTGAATTGAGCCGAAAAAGACTCTTCTTCCCTACTGCACATTCCTATTTCGTGTTGAGGTTACCCATCACAAGAACAAAACTTTGGGAATCTGTGGGGGTGGGACTTGGCAGCAATAGACACCTATCTTCTTTAAACAGTAGGGACTTCTGTGTTTACAAGGACAGCTTTCCTCTCAGCGGCTCTCACAGAGTCCCATCTTCCCTTCACTTACAGCAGGGATACGGGAGATGCAGGGGCAATTTGGGATGGGGAATCACATGTTAAACTGCACTGTGATGCCCATCTGTGGCTGGGTGCACAGATGCTGACCAATGATCTCCTTATAAGTTAGAGAAAGGCGGGAGGTACAAGAGGTGGGCCTAGTAGGCGATATGTGAAAGGGGGGGTTGGAGAGATGAAGGCTATGTGAAGGGGGGGGGGGGGGTGGAGAGATGAAGGCTATTGAGGAATGTGTGTGTAGAGGTGGGGATGCGGGAGAGTGGTCCAGAGGTCAGAGCCGAGGAAGTGAGATATGGACGGACTGTGAAAAATAGCTGAACCCTGCACACTGTGTAAAGCACGACTCTAAACCCTGCACTCTTTATGTAGGGCACTCCTCAACCCTGAATGTACACAGCACACCCCTGAACCCTGCACTATGTACGTAGCGCACCCCTGAACTCTGCACCTTGTGCATAAGGCGCCCCTGAAACTGCACTCTGTACATAGTGCACCCCTGAACTCTACACCCTGTACGTAGAGTATCCCTGAAGTCCGCACATAATGCACTCCTGGTCTTTACTGCCCCTTTAAGATCTTTTACTGTTATTACAATTTGGCCATACCCACTGTTCGATGCGGTTCGGCAGCGGTGTGTGGTTGAGTTCCTGCACCTATTCTCTGAGAAAAGAAACACCCTGCATAAATTTATATAATTTTACAGATACAACCAGCCCTTTGAGGGCAACTGTAATGCTGATGTGGCCACAATAAAATTGATTTTGACACCCCTGATCTATGGTCAAAATTGCTTCTCGTCCCCTTCTTATGTCTGATCAAGCAACAACTAAACCTGCTGACTGTGTCTGAATGCTTTGTGTACCCAGCTAAACTCATAAATATAGTAAACATCTACAATTGTTCACTTTTATCTGAAATTCCTATAAAATAACAGTGCACTTCTGGTATGTGAGTTTGCCTGGACACTTTTATGTACTCCTGTGCTTAGTCTCATAGCTGTATATCTACAATGTGAAATCAAAAGGCATGGCTGCCTCCTACTGTGAGCCCCAGACATGAGGAAGCAAAGCCCTGCCCCTACCAGGATGGGCGCCTTCATACATTGACACAATTCAGAATATGGCAAGTCAGTAATGAAGAAAGATCAGCTACAGGATGAGCGCAAGCAATACTGTTGACTAGTGCTTTGCCCCCTGTCTGCTTTTTTTGGACATCGCTTCAGTATTAATTTTATATTTAATGGAAAGACCATGCTTGAAGTAGCTCTAGTTGGAGCTTACACAGAGCTGAAAACTCTTCCTGCCAGGCCAGTGGCTAAGTACCAGCGCAGTAAGTTGCATGTGCCTCCATGCCTGAAAGTACCAGATAATATTTTCACTTCCTGTGGCTATGAACAGAACAAGGGGGAGCAAAGGCAAGATATGTGCCCGGATGTTAAAGCAAACCTGTTGCATGGATCTGTATGGGCATGACACAGTTCTGAGTTGACAAAATTAAACAACATTTTATTGGTGTGTTTTCGCAGGCATTACATTTTCTTGGCATAAGCCCAACAGAAGAACAGAAACGTTTATTAAGATCCCGTATACATATGGATGCCAGTGGAACAGTGTCGTATGGAGGTGATTTATGAATAATAATGACATTATCGTTTGGTGGTTTCTTTTTCTTGTTGTACCAAACAGCTGTTTTAGGCCTCTTGCACATAGACACTTAAAAACACCATTTTTTTTTTTTAAATCCAGCCTATTGTTTCTTATGGGCCTGTACACAAAGGCGCAAAACTTGCACTGTGTATAGATCAGTAAAAAGAAAATCTGGGTTGATGGACAGTATTTTACACGCGTATGATAGAACCCAAGAGAAGCTAGAATCATTTTCACAAACATGTATGCATATGCACAGTTTTAATACAGCCCAATCTCGCATTTTTACATGTGTGCAATTTCCCCTAAAAATGTTGTTCTGGGCAAAACTTTTTTTTTTTTTTTAGTTTTGGATGACATATGGCAGGGTTAGAACCTATCTACATATTTATTGCTGTCTTCTGGGGAAATTTACACCATTTATCCTGGTCACCATTGTCACCAAGACAGAAGTTAATATGATATCCAAAATTGTCACAGCTGTCCTGTCTGCACTAACTGCATCCTGGAGTCCTTAGTGTCCAAAGTTGATATGGTCCTACACAAACGGGCTAGCAAAAAGCGTCCCCCCCCTCCTTCACCTACCTCCTCTGTCTTCTCAGATTCTGACAAACGAGTTTTTGGTAAGTGCATATCACAATTCTAAGTGGTCGTCAGCGCCAGAAACGCAAGATGTACCGTCCTCAGTAGCTTGCAATGACTTATGCGTTTCGAGGCTTAGCCTCTTCCTCAGAGGGTAGGCTCTGAGGAAGAGGCTAAGCCTCGAAAAGCGTAAGCCATTTCAAGCTACTGAGGACGGTACATCTTCTGTTTTTGACGCTGATGGCAACTCAATATTGTGATGTGCACTTACCAAGAACTCATTTTTAAGTATTTTTATTTCTGTATTTAATAAAGCCTTTTTTGGGGGATGATGCACTAGGCCGGTGCGCCCTTGTGTTTGTTTTTTTATTGCAGTGATCTTAGATCACCCTGGTCTTAAAGGGGCTGCAAGGCTGAAGCATTTAGGAGTAGCCAAGTGTACAGTCGCTGGTAGCCGCATGTGTGTGGCTGAAGCTGGTCAGAAGGTCACTTCCCTGAGCGCAGGAGATAGGTGCATTGCACCTTTTTTTTTGTTTGGTCCTCAGAGTCTGGTCTGGCCGCTGCGGACGCAAGTCACCCTGCTGGGTCTGTGTCCTCACAGCCTGAGTGCTCTGATAGTGAGGATGATTCCTCCCCCACTATAGTTGAAGGTGCTGGTGGATGCACTGATTGTATCGTGAAACATTAAAATTGGATGATGCCGCTGCATCGGAGGCGCCGGTCTCTTTTGGTACCCGCAGATCCTTTCAAAGTGTTAAAGGTTCCGCTCTTTTCCAACTATTTTGACAGAATTGTCGCTAATCAGTTGGGTCACCCAAAACGCAATATGGCGGTGCCTAAGTGTTTTGCTAGACAGTATCCTTTGAGGATTCCCTGCTAAAAAAGTGGACGGTCCCACCTGTGGAGGATTCTCAAGTCTTCAGGCTGAATAAATCCACTTTAATTCCGGTGGAGGAGTCTCTGGCTTTTAAAGATCCCTTTGACAGGAGAGCTGAGGTTTTGACCCGCCACATGTTTACTATGGCCGGTTCGATCCTTAGGCCGGTATTTACCATTACCTTGGTGTCCCAGACTCTGATGGAGTGGGCAAAACTTTTGCGCCAGGACATGGAGGGGGAACCGCTTCCTCCTGCTTTTGCAGAGCTGGGGGACCAGTTGGTCCAGGGGCTGCAGTTTATCTGCGATGCCTCTCTGGAGAGGGCTCCCTTAGTCTCTAGGGTGTGCATGACAGCGGTGACCCTACGGCGCATGATATGGCTTAAATGCTGGTCTGCGGACCAGACATCCAAGAAGGCCCTATCTGATCTTCCCTTTGCGGGGGATCGGTTGTTCGGCTCTTCCCTGGATGACATCATTAAGGGTCTTACAGAGGAAAAGAGTACTGTTCTTCCACAGGCTGCCAAGGGCAAGGACTCTCGTCGCAGATGCGGGCCCTTTTTATCGGCTCATAAGCGGCCCTTTAGTTCCTCAGGTTCTCAAGACAAGGGATCGAAGTCTTTTAGGACCTCTTCTGGTGGTTCCAAGAGGACCTGGTCTGGTAACCCGAAAGCTGGTTCTTCCAGACCTGCAGACAAGACCTCTCCTGCCTGAAGAGGCGTCCTCACCTGTATCTGGGGTGGGGAGGCTTCTTTGCTTCTTTCCAGACCCGTGGACCTCCCTGATTCAAGACAAGTGGGTCCACGAGTTGATTCGGTCCAGCTACAAGATCGAGTTTTGATCTTACCCTCCAGAGTGGTTCTTTCCTTCCAACCTGTGTTTGTCCTTAGACCACTTGCGGGGTCTTTTCAGGGTGGTGCAGGACTTGGCAGACAGGCAGACCGCCGTTCAGTCATTCTCCTGAACGATCGTGGGTGGACAGCGGCATTGTGGCCGCCAGACCTGCTGATTGGCTCCCGCTGTGTCCATTCACAGTGGGAGCCCGCCTCCGGCGGCGTGCGCGCCCCTAGAGCCCTTTTACAAAATCACGTACGGGTATGGGAATTTGTGCTTAAGGGCCGCCCTGCCCCAGTAAATGTACGTGGGGCGGTCCTTAAGTGGTTAACTGGGAGTCAGACATAAAGCTATATGAAGAATAGAGGGGGATATAAATCTTTTATAATAAAGTAGTACTAAAGGCTGAGACTGTTTTTGCATAATAATTTTTAATATAATGCACAATACTATAATATAATAATAATTTAATTGTATTTC
Organism: Pelophylax lessonae; assembly: GCF_965119305.1. Lineage (NCBI taxonomy): Eukaryota > Metazoa > Chordata > Amphibia > Anura > Ranidae > Pelophylax > Pelophylax lessonae. The sequence goes on along the minus strand of NC_138778.1, from coordinate 32,552,930 downwards.
ATTTAATTACCTCCAGTCTATAATCATCCAGCTTCTTTGGGTTCAGATGTGGATCTTCCCTGCACAGAGCCCTTAAAGAAATTGTAAATGTTAGATTTTTATTTAACAACAAACATGTCATACTTACCTGCTCCATGCAATGGTTTTGCACAGAGCAGCCCTAATCCTCCTCTTCTAGTGTACAGTACAGGACATAGGTCCCTCCTCTCTGCCTTCTGTCTTTCCTTATTGATTGCTACAAAACACCATGGAGTTGGTGGGGTTATATGAGGGTGCACTGAGGATATTCCCAGCAAGGATTTTGCCAGTGTCCAATCAATACCGTGCTCCAAGATCTAGAATTTACAGGTACAAATTACAGGTTCTTACAAGTAAAAATTCCCATTTTTTTAAAATTGAAGTTCAGCTTTAATATTCCTGGCTTTTTGAAGTTGGAACCTTAAATTAATAACTACCATTTTATTTTACTCTTTTTAGACTTTGTTCGGGTAAGCAAAGAGATGTTTAACCTTCAGCTAGAGGACAAAGACTTGGAGCACCTATTGAAAATGAACGAAGGCACACATTTATTGGACCTAGTCACAAATCAGGTGAAGTTCCTCTGTCATACACTCATCTCAACAAATTATCTTGAACCCCATTGGGCCTAATTTATTTAACCTCCCTGGGGGTATTCCCGAGTGTGGCTCGGGGGTTAACTTTCAGTACCAAAAGCGGTAACCCCGAGCCACACTCGGGATTACCCCAGAATGTTACTCACCTTCCCTGCGATACCCCGCCGTCCTCCCCGGCATCCTCACACTCTCTCCCCGCTCTGTGCACGGCCAATTGCCGGCACTTTCCTTTCGGTTTCCTTCCAAAAGTTCAAAAGTGTAAAAACCCTAAATGACATGATACAAAGCTGTGATCCTAACGGGTTATACTGTATCATGCCATTTCACCACAGGATTGCACCTGGTGACTTTTCCAGTGCCCTGCCTGTGCTTTTCCAGTTCTTTGTTTCTGGAAAATTGAGAAAGACCATGGCGTCCAAAAAGCGTTCTTTTTGCGCAAAAGCGCTTTTAGACGAACTGGAAAACAGCGACAGCGAAACTGAGTTACTTGAAGGACTGAGGGATAGCGATGCGTGGGAAAATTCATCATCCGGTACGGAAAGTGACGACAGCGACGATTCTGATGTCTCTTTCTGGCACATCACTTGTGGAATTTGGGAAGTATATCACATGATTCTTCAGAATTTCCAACAGAGTGATGTGCCAGAAAGAGACCTCAGAATCGTCGCTGTCGTCACTTTCCGTACCTGATGACGAATTTTCCCACAAATCACTATCACTCAGTTCTTCAAGTAACTCAGTTTCACTGTCGCTGTTTTCCAGTTCGTCTAAAAGCGCTTTTGCGCAAAAAGAACGATTTTTGGATGCAATGGTCGTTCTCAATTTTCCAGGCACAAAGAACTGGAAAAGCACAGGCAGGGCACTGGAAAAGTCACCAGGTGTAATCCTGTGGTGAAATGGCATGATACAGTGTAAACCGTTAGGATCACAACTTTATATCATGTCATTTAGTGTATTTACATTTTTTAAATTGCTGCCGTTTCCACCCCCCTGCTCCGCAACGCTCGCAATAAAGGGAACTGGAAGACAGGTGCCCGCATCGGCCCAGGACGACGGGGGGAGGATGGCGGGGGATCGCAGGGGAAGGTGAGTTTTAAAATGTAAAACAAGAGATTTTCATGCAAAAGAATATATCGCTTTTAGCACAGAAATCTGGACATAATCAGACCGCCAGGGAGGTTAATAGTAAAATACATTTGATATAAAGTGGAGGTGTTTTTTGAGCCAGGATCTGTTGGTTGCTGGGGATTCTGATCTTGCAATATGTCTAAACCAGGACCTCTTTCTGGGTAAAAGTTTTTGTTAAAAGTTTTTAAACTAAATTGCGTTTCCTTATTATTCAACCGGAACAGACTGCTGCCCAACATGCAATCCCAACAAGCATTCTGAATATCTAAGTTCATGCTGTTTGCAAGCATATTTATCCATCTGTTTGTGTACCCTATTGCCTGACAAACAGGCAAGAGATCAGAACTAAACTAGTTTGTTTTAAAAAAAAATTGGAGCTTCTAAAAATGTTTTTGTGGGAACAAGCGTTTTTTAGTAAGTAGAAGACTCTTCTTAAATGTTTTACTTTTCAAGTGGAAGTAAAGTCATTTTTTAAAAAAAGTGCTGGCAGGTAGACTTTTTTTTTTTTTGACACAAGAAAATGCCTAAATCTCCTCTGTCATGAATATTTTTTCCTGACTATGATCACTTTTTTTTTTCTGTAGGCGCACAATGAGCAATGCATGCCCAGCTCATTGTACACACACACAATTACAGTATGTGGCATGACAGAGTAAAATCCCCTTTCACACAGGCGGGACCGATCGGGTCCACCTGTAATTTTTTTAGGCAGACCTGATCGGACCATCCATTGCCCTCTAAGGAGTGGTGGATGTCAACGGACATGTGTCATCTGATCAGATCCGGACATCTGATCCGATCCTGTCTGCTAAAAACAGACATCCGATCCTGTCTGCTAAAAACAGACGGCCCAATAAAAATTGGCACTACTATTTTCCCTGAAACGGGTCAGCACTACAGTGCTTTTGCCTCTTGAAGTATGGACTTGCAAGTTCAACCATTGTTTGTTTTTTTTTTTTTTTTTTTTTTCTTTTTTCTTTATGCTCTATTGCAGGGATATGCAAACTATGGCCCTCCAGATGTTACAGAAGTCCCAGGAGGCATAGAAAGACTCTAACAGCCACAAGCATGACACCCAGAGGCTAAGGCATGATGGGATTTGTAGTTTTGCAACAGCTGGAGGGCCACAGTTTGCATAGCCCGGATCTATTGTTTGGCAGCTGTTGTATGCACAGCTGGCTGCCAGTAAAAGCTTGTCTGCTTAAACCTTTTTTGGGCTTCAGTCTTAAAGCCTGGGTGCCCACAACAAATTTAGCAGAAAATTTTGCCTGGAGATGGGCTTTGTCTTGATGATAAGAATTATAATTATTATTTTACATACCTAAATAATTTTAAATGGTTATTTGAAGGATATAGAAAGCTTTTGCTTGGTATACAGTTTTATTAATACTATACTTTTCATATTTTTGTCCAATTGTTAAGTTTTTTTAGTTATTTTACACCAAAGCTTTTAATCGGTCAATGTAACTTTCTGAAACTGTGCTTCTGTGGACAAAGAGCGGCACAGTACCCTCTACAAGCTCACTGCATTTTTGGCATAATCAATAGGTATTTCTTTCTCATCTAATGAAGGGCACTGAAAGTCTAGAACCTTCAGGGTATACTACTGTCTACAGGAGGATTAGGTACTGCAAACAAACGATCAAACTGTCGGCCAGCTCAGTATACTTCTTATTACCAGCATGCCTCAGTTTCTCCATGGGACAAATCCTCTCCTTCCTGCAGCTGGCTTTGGAACATTTTTCCTGTGACTCTATGGGATCTAAATCTGGTTCTTTCTGCTACAGAAACATTTGACCCCATTAAAGACATTCTTCTCTACCTGCTGTCACCCACATGGTGGTAGTATTTCTCGCAGCCTCCCCTCCTATGAGGCGAGTGTCTGAACTGGTGGCCTTAACCTGCAAGAATCTTCTTCTTCTAGAACTGTATTCTTCTGTCCATCTGTCTGACTCCAGTTCACCAAAAAAAAAATTACCACCTTTGGTTGGATGTGGATGCGGTTCGAGCTGTGAGAGTCCATCTCTCAGCTGCTGCTTCCTTCAGAAAGTCTGATTGCCTTTCTCTCATCCCAGGTGGACCTCCTAAGGGTGCACTGAGTTTTCCTTACACCATCTTCAGGTGGCTCAGGCAGACCATCATCCAAGGATATGGTTTCAAGGATTGGGTTCCACACTTTGCTTGATCTAGAAGTGGTTTTAAGCATCAAGTAACTCTTTCCAGGATTTTTAAGGCTGCCCCCTTGTTGTCTGTATACACATTCTGCCAGGTGGATGTTGCAGCCCCATATGATGCCAACTTTGGATGTCAGGAGGCTCTTTAGGGTGCAGGCAGTCCCCAGACCTTTTAGCATTTGTTTGCTGTGTTGCCCACCCTTCAGTTGGACTGATTTTGGATGTCCTAAATATTAAGGACTTATTGTGTCCCTCAATGGATGAGAATAGGAAAATAGGATTTCTGTACTCCCTTGGAGTAGGACACTTTTCCGAAAGTCGATTGAGGAACACAGATTCCATCTCTCTGTGTTTGATTATGGTCTTGGTATAGCTTTGCTGCAAAATTTAGACATGCTGCTAGTGGGAAGATTTATCCTTGGATGGCCTACAGCTTTTGTCTGCCAGTGTCCAATCCCTCTGTAGGTGGCAGTATAATAAAAATTGAGGACTCCCGGTGTCCCTCAATAGACTCCGAGATGAAGATTTATTTTTCTGTTAGAAGTGTGAGATCCCAGCGCTGCCTGTGCTTTACTCAATATGTGTTATAACCAAACAATCCAAGAAAAATGCAAGATAGTGTAAATAAGTGTGAACATCCAATTCTATGAAATTTTGGGTGATGGTGTATATCCTCAACTTTACCTACTATGGGTATGGTTCAATTTCATATATGAAAACTGTTTAACAGTGCTGATAATACCTCCATAAACAAAGAAATCACAATAGTATGAATATAAAATAGGTTCATAAAGTGCTGTATATCTTCTGTGCCAATGTATGTTTAAAAGTGCAATAACGTGTAATGCAATGGTGAAGGTGCTGTGGTTTCCTTCCTCTTGTGCCCTCACTCACTGACTCCCATAAAGAATATCGCCTGTAGTAAGAATCCTAGGGGTTTCTGTCAGATGGTTTCTTAGCTGTTCCTCGTATCTTCCTCCTTTTTATTGCATGGATTGCACTTTTAAACTAACCTGGGCACAGAAGATATACAACACTTTATGAACCTATTTTATATTCATACTATTTTGATTTCTTTGTTTATGGAGGTATTATCAGCACTGTTAAACAGTTTTTCATTTATGAAATTGAACCATACCCATAGCAGGTAAAGTTGGGGATATACAGCATCCCCCAAAATTTCATAGAATTGGATGTTTACACTTATATACTGTATATCTTGAGTTTTTCTTGGATTGTTTGGTTATAACACATATTAAGTAGTGGTGCACTGAAATTTCGGCAACCCGAAAATTTCAGCCAAAAATGGGCCTATCCCATTTCGGCCGAAAACCGGTCAAAGATACCAAAAATTAATGGCCGCCATGAGGAAGGGGGGCGCAGCGCAGGTGAAGCGATCCGCTAATAGCTGTAAGGAAGTGAGCCGTTCACTTCCCTGTCAGGCGGGCATCTCCGCTTTGTTCCTCCACCGGGCATCGGGCTGTGTAGTCTGACCTACACTGGTTGCTAGGATGGCCAGATGACTGGCGTCTAGCAACCAGTGATGGCCTGAAGAGAGGACCCAGAATACAGAGCGGAGGAGGATCTTCCTCGTCCTCCTCCGCGCCTATGCGAGAATGGCTCCACCCACCTTCTCCCTTCATGTGCTCTGTGCTGCGGAAGGTAGAAAGTAAGCTGTCTGACTGCTGCTTTTTCTCTCTCTCTCTCTCCACTGCGGAAGGTAAGCTGGCTGACTGCTTCTCTCTCTTCTTCTTTCTCTCTCTCTCTCTCTCTCTCTCTCTCTCTCTCTCTCTCTCTCTCTCCCCCTCTCTCTCTCTCTCTCTCTCTCTCTCTCTCCCCCTCTCTCTCTCTCTCTCCCCCCCCTTCCCCCCCCCTCTCTCCCTCTCTCTCCCCTCTCTCTCCCTCCCCCTCCCCTCCCCTAAATCCTCACATAGAAACCAAGTGCTCTACTGTGATATACAATAAATAATGAATACATAATTGATAGTGATAACAATCATTCCATAATCAGTATATTAGAAACCAAGTGCAAAACATTAATATGTAATAAATTAGTTGCAAATATCATGTAAACTGCGCAAAAAAAGTGCTAATGTGCAAAATTGTGTGTTAACGTGCAAAAACACACAAAAAATGAAATGTCCTGAAAAAAAATAATATATATATATATATATATATAATATATCCACACAATAAACAGTCCAAATGTTGATCCCATGTGCAAATAAGAATAGCAGCCAATAGGTGTGACTTCAAGATGTGCATACAGTGATGGTGGCACCCTCCAAACACCGCAGGTGGTCTCAGAGGTTATTAACCAGATAAGAGGGAACTCCTAATTGTGTAGTAGGATTCAAAAATCCAAATTTATTGAAGAGATTACAAATATTGCAAATACAAAAAACATTCAAGTGGACAGACCCGCTATGCTTCCCGTAATCAGCTAATCAGCTGGGCTCCCCTGCAGTCGCTCAGGCTGCCGGAAGTGTACCGAGCGGCGTGCATTGCCATCATTAACTCTTTGGGGGGGGGGGGGGGGTAATGTATTGCCACTGGTCACTGATGCATTAGTGACCGACCAGTGGCAGTTAATTAACCCCTTTGTGCTGCATTAGCGAAACCAGTATCAGTGCAACCAGTGTTAATTAACACTGACACTGGTGTGCCACTAATGCAGCACAAAGGGGTTAATTAACAGTCACTGGTCGGTCACTAATGCATCAGTGACCAGTGGCAATACATTAACCCCCTCATGCTGCATAATACAAATAGCATTGACAATTAAATTAACCACTTGCCAAAAAAAGTCATTTTCGGTTTTGGTTTTCGGCCAAGGGCATCCTGAATTTTCGGTTTCTGTTTCGGCCCAGAATTTTCATTTCGGTGCATCCCTAATATTGAGTAGAGCACATGACAGCACTGGAATCTCACACTTTTTTCAATTTTCAAAGGACACCACACCTTTCACCTGGCAGCAGTCTGATTACAAATGTAACCCTTAGCACAGAGCGGGTGAACACTCACATTATTAATTTATTTTTCTGTACTTGCTGAAAGTTTTCGGAGAAATGAAAATTAATGAAGCCACCACTTCTAAGGACATCCACGTAAAACGATTTAATCTGTTTCATATGATATTACTTTGTTAACCAAGCCAAAGGGAACATGTATAAAATAATGTTAATTTGCATTCCAAAATATAAAACGAGCTTCTGTTTTTCAACTTTAGACTTTTAAACTGTTGTTTTTCCTTCTTGCGTTTCCTGTCGATGTATTCCTTTCCTTCCTCTTTATGTGACCACAGAGGATGTTGTCTGTGTCTCTCTATGATTGTAGAAGGTAGGCATTGGTGCAAATGCCAAGCAAATTCGGTTCCATGTTGTTCCGTGACTCTGCATGCATTGTTAACTGGAGCATGTTAAATAGAGCTAAGGCCACCTTGCATGTAAGCTGGTCAATTAAGACAACTTCAATCTCAGAAAAACAGCAGCTGCTTTTGTGGAAAACAGGCACTTAAAGAGGTTGTAAACCCCCCTTAATGACTTTTGCCTATAGGTAAGCTTATTATAAGGGTTACCTATAGGTGCTGTAAATATCTCATAAACTTGCACCGTTTAGGAGATATTTACATTGCATGCAGCTGCTGGTGCCGTTCCTTCAGAGCCCCGTGCCGTGACCGTCGGCTACCGCGCGCATGCGCGGGAGTGACGTAATCGCGGGTCCAGCCAATCAGATGGCCAGATGCTGCGAACCCGGAAGAAGGGTGACAGAAAATGTCACCCACGAGAGAGGTGAGTGGTCGGCGCCTCGGGGCTTCGTTCTTAGGTAAGTATTTCATAATGTGTTTGTCTTTCAGGTTTTTATTTATTTTTTTTAAATTCGGAGGTTTACAACCTCTTTAAAAAAAACGAGGGCTTCGTTGGTTAAATGCTGGAGAGGTTGAACTTTCCTCTCGATTTCTTGGTTTGCACACCTGCTGTGCCTATTATGAGGGGTTTTAAAGGGATATTAAAGTCAAGTTTGATTGTTTTTTTAAATAACAAACATGTTATACTTACCTGCTCTGTGCAGTGGTTTTGCACAGAGCAGCCCTGGTCCTCCACCTGCGCTCCTGGCTCCACCCTCTGCCAAATGCCCACATAGTAAACAGCTTGCTGTGGGGGCACCCGAGCAGGCTTGATCCAGGACAATGTCCTGTGTGTCCATTCAGACAAAGAGCTGTGCCTCGGCCCAGCTCCCCTCTCTCTCCTCAATGGCTCCCGCGGCTGCCTCAGCCGATGAGAAGAGAGAGTCCACTGAGAGCCGAGACTTTTGTGCATATCGCTGGATTGCAATGGGGCTCAGGTAAGTATAAGGGGGGGGGGTTGCTGCACACGGAAAGTTTTTATTTTCATGCATGAAGGTTAAAAACCTTGAGCCTTTAGAATTACTTTAATTATTTTATATAATGCAGAATATAACAGGAGCAGCTGGAACACACAGTGGTGGGCGAGAGCACCAAACACTCCCAAGTGGACTAAAACACAGCCAAGAAATATGGCAGGGAGATTCAAGTGTTGGACTATCCAAGACAAAAGAAGCTAGGTGCTGTTTCAAAGCAGCACCTACTTAAAAAAAAAAAAAAAAAGCTTTTTAGGTTATACTGACCTTATTTAAGCAAAAAAAAAAAAAAAGAGAGAATTATTTTTTTTTTAACTCAAGGCCTTGGGAGCTCATTTTAACCAACCATTTAAAAAAAAAACAAATTTGAGTTGTTTGCTGAATTCATTCCTTATTATTCAGTTGCTCATTATATATTGCCCCAAAGCATGGCTCCTGGGATTGCTGGGGAAATAGCCTGACTATATCAGATATTTGTCACATATCTGAAAAGGGAGGAGAATGTCTGACTCTTGGCAGATTGATTGATTTAATTTTTTGTACTAAATAACTTTCAAGAATGCCCCAGAACATGTGAAGAATATAGGTAAGGGCTCTTTCACACGGGCGGTCCGATCAGATCCACCTGTCAGTTTTTTAGGCGGATCTGATCGGATGCCCCATTCAGCCCTATGGAGCAGCGGATGTCAGCGGTGACATGTCCGCTGACACCCGCTGCCATCCGCATCCGATCCTGTCCGTGAAATCCGGACGGATGGAAACCCTATTTTCCATCCGTCCTGGGAATCGGATGGGATGGGATCGGATGAGTGCGGTCCGCTCTCATCCGATTCCCCATAGAGAGCAGCGGGGGCTGTGACACCTCCCTCTCCGCACTGCAAGCGGAGACGGAGCTGTCATCTGCCCGGCTCAGCGGGGATCGCGGATCGATCCCCGCTGAGCAGCACGGATCCGCCTACGGAGGCGGACCGTGTGAAAGAGCCCTTAGATAGATAAAGCACATGATAAACCTCCAAGACTGTACTGACTCTTTCCAAGGGATACAACCTGTCATCCGTACCTAAAGCTCACTCTGCAACGTATAAGAATTATTCTATTTAGAATTTAACCTGTCACTAATTCCTAACCGTTTTTATTATTGTGTTGTTTGTATTTATAAAATTAATAAAAACATGAAAAATAGCATGCATTCCTGCATGAACATAATTTAAAGTAGAACTAGAGTCAATTTTTTTTTCTTTTTTAGTTTTGGATAAAATGGAGAGGGATTCGAATGCTTGTCAGTTTATATTGCTGTCTGTGTCCCAGTTAAGGAGATTCATCCTCTCTGTTTGTCCTGTTTACTATTATCGTTAAAAGTGAAAGTAAAAGAAGACCCAAATTTTGGGTTGTTCCCAGAAAAGTAATAAAGGGGTAATCTTCCAATGGGGATACTAGTTATGGTGACCTGGGGGTCCCCAAATAATTCCCCTAATTTGCAGGGATTTCCTCTCACTTCCTTTTAGGGTATGGGACAGGAAGTGAAGGGAAATCTCCGCAAGGGACACAGATGGCGAAAACAAATCTGACGGGTTATAACCTTCCTTTGCTCCATCCAAAATGAAAAAAGAAGTTTTGCCTATAGTTCTTCACATTTTGAGTGAATGGAAGTTAAGGTGATGTGAAGGGTCTGTAATAGTGGAATGCATATCAGATCCTAATCAACAACTTGGCTACAGTATGAGTTCTGTAATGCATCTGTAATGTTTTATTTGTGCAGATGCAGTCATGTGATCTCTCAGAAAAGGATGGTGTTAACAAACTGAAGAGAGAAAGAGATGAGGCACATGCCCAGTTAAAAATGTTGAAGGTAAGCAGGGAATATTATATATGCATTTAGCGTTTTTAGATGTGGTATTTTCCTATAAAAGCCTGCCTTGTGTGGACATCCAAAAATGCTGAAAATGCTGCTGGGGCTGCTATCTTGGATGAGATGTCATCAGCCCCAGCAGGCCTAAAGCTGCCACTCAAGTGACACTCTACAGTTTTGCCCTTTGCTTCTCCCCTGTCTACTTCAGAAAAGGTTATGTGAGGTGGAAGAGTTAGGCCAACACCTGGGAAGCAAGCTTTGTTGGTCTCAATTCCCTTCTCCCCTTTTGAGGCAGGATGAGGCATCAGAGGAAATTCCACAGGATGAGGAAGAGTTGGAAGCTGGGGAGCATCAGGAAACCTCTATGGATGGGTCCTTATCTCCGGGTCTAGCGCTATATCCTTCCTTGTGGATGTGATACACATCAACCTTAAGCTGCCGCTGCCAGAATCCTCACTGATTGTGAGTCCTGAAGGCCACCAAAAAAATCCCAAATCCTTCCCGGCGCACCCTTACATGCAGGAATTTATATATTATGGTTCGGCTCTACTGGAGAAGGTGTTTTTTCTGCTGAAGTGGTATGCTCATTAGTACAGCACAGAGGAGGATTTCTTCAAGAATTTGGGTTCTCTAGCTGTGGACCCAGTAATTTTCTACTTGAAAAAAAATCCTGATGGTCCCAGTCTTTTACCACTTTCTGCCCTGGCTATAACTGATAAACGGGTACAGTGCAGGCCTCCAGTCCTGGAAGGACGCCCCTGGGATGCACTTCGGGTGCACTCTGTGACCGCTGTGTGCCTTGGACACAGAACAGGGTAAAGGGCCAATCGCAGCGACTTTTTACCATGTGATCAGCTGTGTCCAATCTACAGCTGTCACAGTGTAAACAGACTTTGTGCAGGTTATCGACTCTCCTTTCCTCACACAGAGACAGCGTGTGAGGAAAGGGGAGCTGTTCTGTGACAGATGCACAGTGAGTACAGCATTTACACTAAGATTCCGTGGCCTCCTCATTGCAGCATCGTCAGTGCAGTTTATCAGTGCAGCCTCATCAGTGAAGAAGAAAAAAATGTTTATTTGCAAAATTTTATAACAGACGAAGAAAAACTTTTTTTTCCCCCCAAATTTTTTATTTTTTTTTTGTTTTTGTTTAGCAAAACAAATAAAAACCCAGTAGTGATTAGATATACTGTCAAAAGAAAGCTCTATCTGTCTCAAAAATTATAACAATTTAATTTGGGTACAGTGTTACGTGAGTAATTGTCATTCAAAATGTGACAGTACTGAAAGCTGAAAATTGGCCTGTGCAGAAATGGGGGGAAAGTGTCGGTATTGAGGTGATAAAGGACACCGCATATAAAAAGTTAAAGACTCTCTTTAGGAACTGCTTTTCTCTGATAGGAGTGCTCTGCAGTTTGCAGTGAAAGAAAGGCTACAAGTTGGAGTTTCTCTGTTATGTCCCTTCCATAAATTATGCACTCAAAAGTATCTTTGGATGCAAATAGGGATGCACCGAAATGAAATTCTTGGCCGAAGCCGAATAATAATAAAATGTTTGGCCGAAGGCCGAAGGCTGAATACCGAACGCGGTGTTTTGCATTTTTTCCATTTATTTTGCCAATTTTTTGTCCTCTCTCTTGTCCTCTCGTGTCTCTCTCTCTCTCTCTTGTCCTCTCACTCTCTCTCTCTCTTGTCCTCTCATGTCTCTCTCTCTCTCTCTCTCTCTCTTGTCCTCTCTCTCTCTCTCTCTCTTGTCCTCTCATGTCTCTCTCTCTCCCTAAATGTTACTATAGGGAATGGGATTCAGTGCACACTGCAGCCTTGTACCATAGGGTTAATGTTAGTGACACTGTAGGGATTGGGAAGGATGCTGGGAATGGAAATCAGGAAGCATGCAGGCAGCCTTGTAAATTTTAATTGCAGATACAGGGCACTGGGCAGGTCAGGGTTAATGTGGTAACATCAATTACTCAGTGACAGTCAGTCAGTGTCAGTGTGGACTCGATCAGATTATACAGTGACAGACAGTCTCTCATAGTGGTGGTAGTAGGAGGCTGGAGGTGGACTAGTAGTAGCCTGGAAAGGAGCACAGCCGCATACATACATTACTCACTCGTGCACTGCAGCCCGCCCCACACATTCAGTGAGTCTTACTCTCCTCCCTAGTTTTTTCAATGGCACATTCAGGAAGCCAATCACGCCGTGAGTAGCGGCACAGCGGAACCAATCAGGTGTGCAGGCACGCGTGATTGGCTCGCTGTGCAGCTAATCACGGCGTGATTGGCTTCCTGAATGTGCCATTGAAAAAACTAGGGAGGAGAGTAAGACTCACTGAATGTGTGGGGCGGGCTGCAGTGCAAGAGTGAGTAATGTATGTATGCTCACCGCTGAAGTGTCCCGGCTTCCCCTGCCTAACACGGAAGTCTGTGAGTCCTCCTGTCCTCCTCCGAGTACCTTCCCCCTGTAAATATCGTGACCTCGGCGATATGAATATTGCCTACGGGCACAGAACGATAGTCAATATCATATCGACTATCGTTCAGCCCTATTATTCGGCACAAAATTATTCGGCCTTTTGACTTATTCGGCCGAACACCGAAAGTGCTATTTTTTCTATTTTCGGCCGAATAATGTTCGGCCGCCGATTATTCGGTGCATCCCTAGATGCAAAGTAAAGAGCGGTTTTCTTTGCTGCTCTGGAAAGACTGCTTTTCCAAGGGGTCACTGCACCTATGTTGGCGGTGAGGTCCCACAGCTTTAACTCCAACCTTTTTTTCCAAAGCAAAGCTGATATGTCTGGCCTGTTCTGTGCTCTGCAAGTTCCTGAGGTTGGTGAATGGTTCTGTTCATCATGCAAATGTGCTGGTATCAGTGGATATAAATGATGCTTACCTACTTATCCTGATTTTCTGGCCTTGCCAGCAGTTTCTGCGATTCGTAGTGTAGGATCACCACTATCCGTTTCTGCCATTGCCTCTCTGCCTATCATGGCCCACAGAGTGTTTAACAAGGTGTTGGCTCCTACTCTGGGATTGTTGGGGACCTGGGGTATCCCCATTGTGGGGTACCTGAATGACCCGCTTTTTGGGGAGTGATCGGCCCATTAACTGACAAGCAATGTCCAGTAGATAGTAGAAGTTTTGGAAAGGTTTTGATGAGTAATGAACCTTCAGTCAACCTCTCCCTGTTGGGCTGAGAAGTGGTGGTGGTGAGCCCTGGGTGGTATCTCCTGGCCTGTTTCCTTCTCATTGCAGTGGTGCTGTGACTTGCAGTCCCATGGGTGTCAGTACTGCGGGAGTTGTTGGTAAACTCACAGCCTACTGGTATATGGTTATATATATATTTTTTATATAGATAGGTGATTCTCCCTGTGTCGCTGTGTGAATCTCACTGTGGCACCAGGGTATCATGGAGCCTGCGGAACACATCCCACCACCAGACTCACTCTCAGAAGGGGGGGGGACCCTCGGGGTCCCGCTCGGCTATGGCGGCCATGACGGCGGTCCTACAGTCTTTAGTGTCTAAAGTGGACCTGGTTTTGTAGAAAAGACCTGGCAGGAAGCGCCCTCCGCCTTCACCTGTTTCATCTGCCTCCTCAGACTCTGAGGCTAAAATGGCCCCCACGGACGCAAGTCACATCGGGGTCTACGTCCAAGCACCTCAGATGCTCTGATAGTGAGGATGATTCTTCTTCTACCACCGCGCATGAGAAAGCACTGGTAAAGGCACTGATTGCGTCAGTGCGGGAAACTTTAAAAATGGACAGTTCCATACTAGGTCCCTGCAAAGGGAGATTCTGGTCAAATGGGACAAGACTGCACAGTATCTGGACAATCCGATCCAGCTGAGCCGGGGAACGAAAGAGTCCCTGATATGGTGACTTCATTTTCCGGCGCTTTGGCTGGGCAAATCCTTCCTCCCCTTGTACTGGACACGGGTCCCCATGGATGCCAGCCTGTCTGGCTGGGGAGGCGTCCTCGGCAAAAATTCTGCTCAGGGGATCTGGACACAGCAAGAGTCCAGACTACCACCGATCAATGTCTTGGAACTCTGATCGATCAGACTGCCTGGAACATTGGGCGGATCGTCTTCAGGGATGTCCAGTGCACATTCAATCGGACAATGCCATGGCCGTGGCTTATGCCAATCACCAGGTCCTTGGCCACACACTTCCTGGTGCATATTTTTCTTCAGGGAGTTAGGCACTTGGCTCCTCCAGTGCAGTCTCAGTTACTGCCTTGGGACCTGAATTTGATGCTCTCGGTCCTCCAGAAGCCTCCCATTGAGAATATTCAGGAAATTCCCCTGCTTACCCTATCCCAGAAAGTGGCCTTTTTGGTGGCTATCACCGCTGCGCACAGGGTGTCGGAATTGGCTGTGTTATCCTGTAGTTCGCCTTACTTGGTTATTTACAGAGATAAGGTGGTGCTTTGCCTCTGTCCGTCGTTCCTTCCTCAGGCTGTCTCTGATTTTCATTTGAATGAAGACATTGTGTGGCCTTCCTAAAACATATCCAATAAAAAAATGAAAACAAATCGAATTTCTTCATCAATTTAGGCCAATATGTATTCTACTACATAATTTGGGTAAACAAAAAACCCCAGCAAGCTTATATTGATTGGTTTTTGCAAACGTTATAGTGTTTACAAACTATTGGATATTTTTATTTAGTTTTCATTATTTTTTTTTGTACTAGTAATGGCGGTGATCAGCATCTTATAGCGGGACTGCGATATTGCGGCGGACATATCGGACAATATTTGACACTTTTGACAATTGGGGACCAGTGACACTAATACAGTGATCAGTGCTAAAAAAAAATATGCACGGTCACTGTACTAATGACACTGGCAGGGAAGGGGTGAACACCAGGGCCGATCAAATGGTTAACTGTGTACCTAGCCTGTGCTTTCTCACTGTGTGGGAGGTGCTTTGACTAGGGGAAGGCATTAATCCATGTTTCTGCTTTGCAGTTACACAGAATCAATGCCTTCCCCGCTGACAGAATGGCAATCTGTTGTTCACATAGGCAGATTGCCATTCTGCCTGTTTACTGTACAATCAGCGGGTGGTGGTGGACATAGAGTTCCCGATAACTGTCGCTGGGCTCCCGCTGTGTGTGAACAAGGCGGGTGCGGGCCACCGGTGGCCCATGCCACAGACCCCAAAGTGTCAAAACACATACTTAAGGCATATTATAGGCATTTTGCCAGGGCACCCCTAAAGAAACCGGATGGCACCCCAGTTTAAAAAGGCTGAGTTATAACAAGTACTGTTACTTATGTGAATTGGACAGCCATGCAAGAGTCCCATTACATTAACAAGAAATGGCCTCTCTCAAAGAATTTGGCTCCAGGAAAGAAGAACATGCACATAAACACGCGTTGACCCAACAAAGAGGTTTATGCCTCCGCGTCACATAAAACTCAGACTGATAAAAGATTTTTTGAAAGCGATTAACAAGGAAGGTGAAGGTTTTTTTTATTTGAGATCGATGTTCAATGGCAAGCGGTTCGAAGATCTGTTAATAGGACTGGTGAAAATTGCATGGCAAGCATTCTTGGCAACTACAGAGCATTTCATTCAGCAGGTTGAAAATCTCCTTACAGCATATAAGATTATGAAGTACAACCTGTTACTGAAAACAAATTTTCTGTATTCACTTTTGGACTTTTTTTCTGAAAAACTAGTAGCAATTAATGAAGAACATGGTGAAAATTTTCACCAGGACATTGTCACAATGGAAAGACTGTATCGGGACAACTTGAATCCATCAATGCTAGCTGACTGTTGTTGTATACTGCAGCGAGATGCACTGGACATCAATTACAAATGAAAATCAGCAGCAAAATACCTCTATCCCAGTTGAACTCATGCATCGTGTTGGAAACATTATGCCGTTAAATACATTAAAAGTGTTTAGTTTGTGTTTAGTTTAAAAGGGACAATCCTAAATACCGCAAGTCTTTCAGGAAGTAAAAACATTTGAAAAGATTTGTCAGTTGTACTGTACACCTCCTATGTGCTCATATGATTATTATTTTAAAGTTTACCATCTGGGACCGTGTGTCCACTTTTCCAGGTTTCACAGCATTACTAGCAGAAAGGGATGAAAAGAGCTGATTAGACCTAACAAGCTTTAAAAAGCTTTATACGAGAACACTCAGTTCTTATACACTGTCCTTTTGTGCCGGGTATTGTTTTTAATCTGAATTAGCAAGTTGCTGCTTGGTAGAGTAAATCTCAGGTCAAGGAGTGCTGGGCGAGGCACTTAGTGTTGCAGAATGGCGGTAACAATGGCGATGAGGGCAGGAAAAACAAGCCACTGAACAAGAGCAAAACAAAAGAGCACTCTCAGCTTATAGTTATGTCACCCCATTATTTGATACTGTTATTACTAACATACTTTTATATTTCTTGGTGCTTTAAAAAGAACCAGTTACAATTGTACTTATAGTGCAAAGTCCTATTTTGATTTAGTTTGATAATAGCTGCAATAGGGGATAATCATTGCTTTGTCAAGTACATGAACTGATGTTGATGGGTAGCACAGTGGCTAGTAGATAGCATTTCTGCCTAGCAGCACTAGGGTCGTCAATTTGAATCTCAACCATGGCACTGCCTGCGCAGAGATTGCATGTTTTCCCTGTGCCTGCATGGGTTTCCTGGGTACTCCGATTTAATCCCACACTCCACAGACACATTGGTAAGTTAATTGGCTCCAGTCTAAATTGGCCCTAATATGTGTATGAATGTGAATTAGGGACCTTAAACTGTAAGCTCCTTGAGGGCAGCGACTGATGTGAACATATAGTAAATGTGTAAAGCCCTGCCTAAATTGACAGCGCTATGTAAATACCTGTAATAATAACAAGTGATAATAATGCCAAATACAGGCTTCCAGCTCCTAAATAACCATAAGCACATCGAACACAGATCTGTTTTCATTCCTGTTAAAGCCCCAAAGATATCACTTTTTATAGCTCTTCCATAAACCCATTTGTGACTACTACTTTTTAAAGCATGGGGCCCACTTCCAGCATGCCAAATTGTTCCTGATTATGTTGGCCAGTGGTTCCCAATTTTGCTACTCAAGTACCCCCAACAGATCATGTTTTTAGGATTCCCTTCAGCTTGCAAAGGTGCTTTAAATCAAAATCAAATATGGTACTTATGAGTACTATTTTATCAATGGGAAATTATGGTCTGTTGGGTGTACTCGAGGACAGAGTTTGAGAACCACTGTAAACCATTACAGCTTCTGAAGTTTTTTTTTTTTTTTTTTAATTAAACATGAGCGCATAGCAGAATCTCCTTTATAACACCCCCTTGTTGCATAACAGCTGCAGCAGTGTTAAAAAAATGCGGCTGAATAGGATGGTAAACTTGGTGGTACTCCAGTACTTCATGTCCAGGAACACTGTGGTCTCGGAAGGTCTGGAGGCTGTGATGATGTCAATGTCAGGAGCAATGATGGTTCATTAGAGCACACCCCTGTCATTGCACTTGCTGCTGCTATATAGTAGAAGTGAGTGCCGTAGTCATCAGGCCAGGGTTGATACTAAACTGTAGTGCCATGTTGGTGGTTATGCCTTCAACCAACTTTCCAGCCTCATGATTTTGTTGTCCTGTAGTTCAGTGCTGTAAAAGACCAATATAGAAGTAGGTCTTTGGGGTAGCAAGGGACAGAGAAGAAATACCAGACTACTGAACTGCAGAAAAGACATTAGTTGAATGTTTTTTAAAACTAGGAGTGAAGTGCACAGTAGTCGACATGAATATAATTGTTTGACATTAATGAAATGTAACTTTAAATTGAATAGACAGTAATCATTCATGCATAGTTAACAATACACAACGTAACAGGGAACCATTCTAATAGGAAAAGGGGACTTTATAAAATCTTTATTTACAAATGTACACAATAGGAAAATGGGAATTTATAAAATCTTTATTTACAAATGTACAAAATGTATTTATAAAATTTATAAAAAGCAAATTTATAAAATTTTGAGGGCATATACGCTTCTGCCAAGGATAGAGGACATCTGTGCTGTCTCTCAATATCGGAATTGGTCCTGCCTAAGGGCCAGGTAAAGTGAATAGCATCAATTGTCTTGTTACAAATGGCATCTGAAAGTGGGTTGGAAATACAGGTGCCTCTAAAAAAATGTGAGTATTATCAAAAAGTTAATTTATTTCAGTAATTCAATTCAAAAAGTGAAACTCATATTATATAGATTCATTACACACCAAGTGATATATTTCAAGCATGTATTACTTTTAATTTTGATGATTATGGCTTACAGCTAGTGAAAACCCAATATTCAGTATCTCAGAAAATTTGAATATTGTGAAAAAGTTCAATATTGTAGACTCATGGTGTTACACTCATGGTGTCAGCTAATTAACTCAAAACAACTGTAAAGGTTTCCTGAGCCTTTAAATGGTCTCTCAGTCTGGTTCAGTAGGTTTTACAATCACGGGGGAAGACTGCTGACTTCACAGTTGTTCAGAAGACAGTCATTGACACCCTCTGCAAAGGAGGGTAAGTCACAAAAAGTAATTGCTAAAGAAGCTGGCCGTTCGCAGAGTGCTGTATCCAAGCATATTAATGGAAAGTTGAGTGGAAGGAAAAAGTGTGAAAGAAAAAGGTGCACAAGCAACAGGGATAACCGCAGCCTTGAGTGGATGTGGAGCAAGGGCCATTCATGAATTTGGGGGAGATTCAGAAGGAGTGGACTACGGCCGGTGTCAGTGCTTCAAGAGTCACCACACACAGACGTATGCCGGACATGGGCTACTCAACTGTTTTTGAGTTGTGTCAAGCCACTCCTGAACCTGAGACAATGTCAGAAGCGTTTTACCTGGGCTAAGGAGAAAAAGAACTGGACTGTTACTCAGTGGTCCAAAGTACTCTCTTAAGATGAAAGTACATTTTTTATTTAATTTGGAAATCAAAGGTCCCAGAGTCTGGAGGAAGAGTGGAGAGGCACAGAGTTGCATGAGGTCCAGTGTGAAGTTTCCACAGTCAGTGATGATTTGGGGAGCCATGTAATCTTCTGGTTTTGGTCCACTGTGTTTTCTCAAGTCCAAAGTCAACGCAGCCCTCTTGCAGGAAATTTTAGAGCACTTCATACTTCCCTCTGCTGACTAGCTTTATGGGGATGCTGATTTCATTTTCCAGCAGGGCTTGGCACCTGCCCACTTCCAAAAATATCAATACCTGGTTTAATGATCATGATATCACTGTACATGATTGGCCAGCAAAGTCCCCTGACCTAAACCCCATAGAGTATCTGTGGGGTATTGTCAAGAGGAAGATAAGAGACACCAGATCCAACAATGCAGACAAGCTGAAGGCTGTTAACAAAGCAACCTGGACTTCCATAACACCTTAGCAGTGCCACAGGCTGAACGCCTCAATGCCACGCTGCATCAATGCAGTAATTTAATCAAAAGGAGCCCCTACCAAGTATTTGTTGCTTACTATACTGTACATTGGACGTACTTTTCAGTAAGCCAACATTTTCTGTTTTAAAAATCCTTTTTGTTTTTTTTTAATTGGTCTTACGTAATGTTCTAATTTTCTGAGATACTGAATTATGTGGTTTTCACCAGCTGTAAGCCATATTAATTAAAATAAAAAAAATAAATGCTTGAAACATATCTCTCTGTGTGTAACGCAACTATGCAAAATATAGAAGTTTCACTTTTTGGATTGAATTACTGAAATAAATTAACTTTTTAATGATATTAGATGCACCTGTACATAATTGGGAAATATGTGGGTGGGTTTTCTGCTTTATTGGTAAAAAAAAAAAATGTACGTTCTCTTTCTTTCTTTGGCGAACACAGCTCCTGATATTCATAACCATTTGGTTATACTGCCCCCTACAGGAGTAGGACACTAGGCAGAAAGGAATTCTGGCTACACCCATTGGCAGTCCCAGGAGGTATACTCCCTCTCTCTGCTATAACCACTGTTTTTTTTCTGCCTAGTCAGGAGTAGGGACCTATTTTCTTGCTGGGATCTTTGGTCCTGGCAAAAAATTTTTAGATAGAAGTTTTTGTCTCCTGGATTTTTTCCTGTGAGACCATCAATCTAATGGTGGACTGGGCGACGGGCTAGATAATCTAGATCCAGTGGTCACCCCAATCTGGCCAGTGAGCGCGCGCAGACCTCAGCTCCATGCTAGGTCGGCCACGACATAGCCCCAATGGAGAGGGATTCTGTTTGGAGCGGTGCCCGCCTGATTCCTGGTATGGTGAGTATCTGTCCCCCCTCTCCCCCTGGTTTTTTTTTGGGATGGACGCGGGCCCCCTCCTTGGGACAGTCAGATCCCTGGGTTCCCCTCCTTCCCTTGCAAGTCTCTCATCTGCCCCCCCCCCCACACTGGGGCTATTTGGGTAGTCTGGTCACTTTCCTGGGATGAGGGCAGGGAGCTAACTGGCAATGGGGGCCGGGGGGTGCACCGCCGGCGACCGGACAATCGATTGTGCAGAGGGGGGGTTGTACCTGGTGGTGTGTAGTCCGGCGGCCATTTTCTTGTGGTCTGCCATTGAAAACAGCGGTGGCCATGACAGTGGAGCCCTGTGGGCGCCGATTTCAGCGGTGGGAGCCCCTCCTCATCCCCTGGTGCTGACTCCTTGATCATTTTACTTCCTGATCGCCGCACGTGTAGTGCAGATTCTCCTGGTAGCTGCAGGTGCCTGTTTCTGTAGGTGGTGAGTCTGGTGGGGTCCTCTCCCTATCTGCTGAGGATCGCTTGGTGTTTTGTGCCTGGCGACTGGATGGTGCTGCCAGCGTGGAGGGGGTTGTCCCTTAGCAGTGTTTTACACTTTTTGTGGGGTCCCCCTGGTGACTCATGGAGTCTTTGGAGCACATTTCTCCACCTGATCCCCTCTCTGAGGCTGCGGGGCCCTCCGGTTCCCAACCATCCATCCATGCACTGACGGCGGTCCTGGAGTCCCTTGTGTCCCGGGTGGAGGTGGCTTGTGGGAGCGACGGGCTAGCAAAAAGCGCCCCCGCCTTCTCCTGCCTCATCCTGAATCTGATTTGGCTGCCGCGGACGTGGGTCACCCTGCTGGGTCTGCAACCACGAGCCTGGAATCCTCTGCTAGTGAGGATGATTCCTCCACGTCTGCGACCACTCACAGAAAGGCGCCAGTGGATGCACTGATTGTATCTGTGCGTGAGACCCTGAAGATGGAGGACGCAGCTGAAGCTTCGACGAAGGCACAGGTGCCCTTTGGCACTTACAAGCTATCCAAAGCGGCAAAGGTGTTTCCTTTCCCTGCCTATTTTGACAGAATTGTCGCGAAAAGGTGGGGACGACCAAAACATCCCCGTGGGGTCCGTATGCGCTTTGCTAGGTGTTACCCCGATTAGGAGTCCCTTCTTAAGAAGTGGACTGTGCCACCGATGGTGGACCCTCCGGTTTCCAGATTAAACAAGGCAACCATGATTCCGGTTGAAGAGTCCCCGGCCTTTAAGAATCTGGCTGACCGGAAGGCGGAGGGAGGCTATGGCCCGCATTATGTACGGTTGGTTTGACAATGAGGCCGGTATTCACCATTGCCCTAGTGTCGCAAACTCTGACCGAGTGGGCTAAGCTCCTACACATTGACCTGGAGGGGAACAGATCCCTCCTGCCGCTGGCGGACCAGCTGGGCCAGGGGCTGCAGTTTCTCTGTGATGCCTCTTTGGATGCAACTCCCCTGATGGCTCGCTTCTCTGTTTTGGCAGTGATCCTTCGACTTGTTTTTTGACTCAAGTGCTGGTCTGCAGATCAGACTTCAAAAAAGGCCTTGACTGATCTTCCTTTTCAAGGAGATCGCCTGTTTGGAGCTACCCTGGATGACATCATTAAAGGTCTCATAGGAGGGAAGAGTACTTTTCTTCCACAGTCTACTAAGACATTTTTTCGTCTCTCAGGGTCCACTGACGAGCTCAAAGCCTTTCAGTGTCTCTTCTGGAGGATCCAAACGAACTTTGTCTGGCAAGCCAAGATCGGGCTTCTCCAGACCCAGGGACAAGGCTCCTTCTGCATGAAGGTGCACCCTTACCCATATCGGGGGTAGGGGGGACGTCTTCGCTGGTTTCCGGACCCGTGGACTTCCTGGGTGGAAGACAAGTGGGTCCACGAAGTCATTCGGTCCGGCTACAAGATCAAGTTTCACTCTTGTCACCTGGCAAGGTTTTTTCCTTCCAACTTGCGCCTGTCCCCACACCGCTTACAGGGCCTGTTTGGGGCTGTACAAGACTTGTTTCTTCAATGGGGGATTGTCCCGATTCTGACCTCTGAACTTTTTCAGGGTTTTTACTCAAGCCTGTTCACAGTTCCCAGGAAGGAGGGCAAAGTGCGTCCAATCCTGGACCTCAAGTTGCAGAATGGAGTCCATTCGAACAGTGGTGAATTCCTGCATCGGGGGGATTTTCTCGCCTCTATCGATATCAGCGAGGCCTACCTTCACATTCGAAAATGTGCCAGTCACCAGCATTTTCTCCGCTTTGCTGTGGGAGAGGATTATTAGCAATTTGTGGCATTACCCTTTGGTCTTGCATCTGCTCCTTGGGTCTTCACAAAAGTGTTAGCCCCAGTGCTAGCTTTGCTACGCCAATGGGGGATTACGGTACTGGGCTACTTGGACGATCTCCTTCTGCGAGCAGAGTCTCCCTCTGCTCTGGTGGAGAACCTGGAGATCACAATACGAACTCTGCGGGAGTTCGGCTGTATTCTGAATTTTCAGACGTGTGATCTGGTTCCATCTGCAAAGCTTGACTATCTGAGCCTGACTCCGGACTTGACCTTAGCCAGAGTGCTCCTTCCTCTGGACAAACTCCATAAATTGCAGGCTGGAATTCCCCTCCTGCTGTCCAACAAATGGTCATCCTCTGGACTTGCATGCGGGTGCTGGGCCTGATGGTGTGTACCTCCAAGCGGTTCCATTTGCACAGTTCCATACGAGGTCCCTGTAT
This sequence comes from Pelophylax lessonae, assembly GCF_965119305.1. NCBI lineage: Eukaryota > Metazoa > Chordata > Amphibia > Anura > Ranidae > Pelophylax > Pelophylax lessonae. The sequence continues at coordinate 32,529,803 of NC_138778.1, read as the reverse complement.
AGGGAAATTCTTACCAAATGGGACAAGACTCCACAGTCTCTGGACAATTAGATCTGACTGAGTTGGGGCACAAAGAAGTCGCTGATATGGTGGCTTCGTTCTCCAGCGCTTCGGGTGGGAAATTCCTTCCTCCCCTTGAATTGGACAGTGGTAACTACAGATGCCAGCCTTTCTGGCTGGAGAGCCGTCCTCGGCAAGCATTCTGCTTAGAGAATCTTGGTGCTGGAAGAGTCCAGACTCCCGCTCAATGTCTTAGAACTCTGAGAGATCATACTGTGTCTTGGTCATTGGACGGATCATCTTTAGGGTTGTCCAGTGCGCATTCATTCAGACAATGTCATGGCCCTAGCTTATGTCAATCACCAAGGGGGCTGAAGAAGTGTCTTGGCGGCTCTGGAGGTAGCTGGTCTAAGGTGGGCAGAATGGTTCGTTCGAGCCCTCTTCACCATTCACATTCCCAGGGTGGAAAATTGGCAGGTGGACTACCTCAGTCAACAGGCGTTGGATCACGGGGAGTGGTCCCTTCATCCGGAGGTGTTTCATCAGCTGTGTCTCCGGTGGGGCACCCCCGAGGTGGATCTGTTGGCGTCTCGGCTTAACAGAAAGGTGCAGAGGTTTGTGGCTCGGTCAAGGGATCCTCTGGCGGACGCAACAGACGCGCTGGTGGCCCCGTGGGGTCAGTATTGTCTGATTTACGCCTGTCCTAGTCTCAAGCTTCTGTCAAGACTTCTATGCAGGATTGAAGCAGAAGGGATTCCGGTCATCTTAGTGACTCCAGACTGGCCTCGTCGAGCTTGGTACGCCAATCTGCTGCAGATGGTCCCTGACTTTCCTTGGAAGCTTCCTCTCAGGGAGGATCTGCTGTCCCAAGGACCGCTCTTCCATCCTGCTTTACAGTCGCTGGCTTTGACGGCTTGGCTTTTGAACACCAGGTGCTGAAGGATAGAGGTTAATCTGAGTCAGTGATTCGTACACTGTTGAAAGCTAGGAAATCTACTTCTAGGAAGATCTACCGTTGTACCTTGAAGACGTGCATTGTGTGGTGTGAGTCTCCTGGGGTTGTAACTCGCTCCCTCTCGGTGGCTCGGATCTTGACCTTCCTTCAATGGGGGGGTGAACAGAAATTGGCCAAAAGTACAATCAAGGGCCAGATGTCGGCTTTGGCGGTCTTCTTCCAATGACCTTTGGCCACACACTCCCTGGTGCATACTTTTCTTCAGGGGCTCCTCCAGTGTGGGCTCCTTTGCCGCCTTTGGATCCTAATTTGGTGCTTTCAGCTCTACAGAAGCCTCCCTTTGAAAATATTCGGGAGTTTCCCTGCTTACGCTGTCCCAGAAGGTGGCCTTTTTAGTGGCTATCACCTCTGCACGCAAGGTTTCAGAGCTGGCAGGGTTATCCTGTCTTCCACCTTACCTGGTGATTAACAGGGATAAGGTGTTTCTTCGCCCCTGTCTGTCGTTCCTGCCAAAAGTTGTCTCTGATTTTCATTTGAATGAAGACCTTGTGTTGCCTTCCCTGTGTCCCAGGCCTAAAAACCTGAAGGAAATTGCCTTGCATGCCTTGGATATGGTCCGGGCAATTAGGCTACGGCAGCTACTGAGTCTTTCAGGAAGTCAGACTCTCTCTTTGTGCTCACGGATGGTCCTCAAAAAGGGTTGTCCGCTTCCTCTGCGAACATTTCCAGATGGATGAGACAGACGGTGGTTCAGACTCCCCCATCAGGGTTCAGGTTCCTCCTTTCCCTGTCAAGGCACATTCTACTAGGGCGCTTAGTGCCTCCTGGGCTTTCCGTCATCAGGCGCCAGTGACACAGGTTTGCAAGGCGGCCACCTGGTCGCCGGTGCACACTTTTACAAAGTTTTATAAAGTGTATGTATTGGCGTCTGTGGAAGCTTCTTTTGGCCCCAAGGATTTGCAGGTTGTTCTTTAAGAGGACCTGATCCTCTTTGAGGGTGTGTTGTTTTTTTCAGGTGTGCTCCAGTTATTTGGTTGAGCTCCTGTTGCCTGTTTGGCTAGTGTTTAGCCTTGGAAATATTTTTGTTCCCACCCCTCATGTTTAACACTGCTTTGGGACGTTCCAATGGTTATGAATATCAGGTGCTGTGTCCGTCAATAAACGAAAGAGAAAATGGGATTTTTGACTAACCGTAAAATCAATTTCTCTGATGTTCATTAACGGACACAGCACCCACCCCTCTGTGGAGTTATAATTCTCCTGACACTGCTTGTAACAAAACTGAGTGACTGTAGCAGGGAAAGGGAGTATACCCCCTGGGATAGGCCATGGGTGTAGCCAGAATTTTTTTCTGCCTAGTGTCCTACTCCTGTAGGGGGCAGTATAACCCAGTGGTTATGAATTGCAGGAGCTGTGTCCGTCAATGAACATCAGAGAAATGGATTTTACGGTAAGTCTAAAATCCCATTTAATTGGTGTTTTTGTCCACTGTTTAAATGTAATATGTATTTAATAATAATATTTTCTGTTTATTTCCAGGAGCAACTCTTAGAATCTGAAAAACAGAACAGTCAGCTTTCTGACGAGCTTACAAGCGTAAAACAGGTTGGTAAACAAGTTGTGAGTTTGTGTATAATTATGACTAATGTCTTCAGCAACAGTGTGAAGCTGGGGCAGCTTTGTCATAGTGCTTGTGTAAGGTGTCCCTATAACTATTCATTAAAAGAGAAGTATGGCCAAAGCTTTTTAGGCCATACTTCTCTTCTGGGTCACAGGAGTGCACTCAGATTAAGGTGATAGTGGGCTTTAGCCGTTCCAAGTTCTGGAAGGATCCCAACTTTTAGGTCAGGATCCATGCAAATGCCTTACCGGCAGCTGGCCCAGTCGCCTCTGAAAGCTTGAGCCAGCCACTTCCAACCCCTCCACAGCCTGGAGTTCCATTGAGCACTGCAGGGACAGAGCAGAGGGGGTGGTGATTGACCGTCACCACTCTCTGCTCAGTGAAGTCCGAGAACTGAGTGATCAGTGATCATGTGCTCAGTTCTTGGTTTTAGAATCGGCAGGGGACTGCTGCAGCCATATTGGGGAGTATGTATGATCATTTTTTTGATATCCTACACTCATCCTTTAAAAAGCATAAGTTCACCTTTTATTTTTATTTTACAACTAAAAAATACACTATATAGTCAAACATTTGTTAACACCTGACCACTACACCTATATGAACTTGTCTGACATTCCACTTGAAAACCATGGACAGCTTTCCACAAGATTTTGGAAAGTGTGTGTGGAATTTGTGCTGATTTGTAAGGTCGGGTACTAATGTTTGGATGGGAAGATCTGTTTCACAATCTTCATTCCAATTAATCTTAAAGGTCTTCAATAGAGTTCGATTTCTCTGCAGGCCACTTGAGTTCCTCCACAGGGAACTATGGGGTTGATTTAAACTTGGAGAATGCAAATTCTAGTGCAGCTGTGCATGGTAGCCAATCAGCTTCTAACTTCAACTTGTTCAATTAAGCTTTGACGAAAAAAAAAAAATGAAGCTGATTGGTTTCTTTGCAGAGCTGCACTAGATTTTGCACTCTCCAGTTTTATATGATGTAGCATTACATGTACTGTGAAGTGATCAATATTTGGTAGCAAATATTGTTGCGCTGTACATTGACAACCTACCCTTACGTCGAAAACGTGTTGGGTGGGGCTATGAGCTGACGTCATCACGCCATCCGACCCGCTGGTGGTCCACTTTGTATTACTGCTCTGTTTATATTACAAAATATGAGTACTTATTAAAAAATAAATAAACTGGTGATTGTGGTTTTAAGCTATGGGTTTTCTGTGTTTTATATCTTTGCCGGTATTGCATTACGTACATACTGGCAAGGCCCATGGTTCCCAGTACCTGGTCTATTTAGGAGAGTGCAGCAGATTTCTGGTCTTATTGAGCACACCGTGGCGAAATGCCTTGTAATGTACAGTAGCGCAGTGCATCGCTCTGCTGTACATTGCCATCAAGGAAGTGTATATTTTGTACACTTCAAATAAAATTTGTAGAAAAAAAAGGAGCCTTGTGACGAGCTGAATTGCGCACCGCACTGCCACCTACCTCAGCCAGGAACAGACAGCTGCCGGAGCTGTAAAGCTCTGGTAGCTCTTGTTGCCTAACAGGCTACCAGCTAGCATCGGTCTGCGGCCCAGGGGTTGGGGACCCTTGCTTTAAAGGATTTAAAAAACATTTTTAATTGAACTAAAACATCTTCGTTTTCTCTAACTGACTGTTTAATTGGATAAAAATTGAGCCTTGTTCTGTAAATTAGCAGCAAACACTGCTGGTAAAAAGCAATAGATATATGCAATTAGTGCATGAGATTTATTTGTTTGCTTAATAACTTTTTTCTTTGACCAGTTAGTATTTTCCTTAGTTCTTTTTTATCAAGCTTAATTATGTGAAGTCTTGACTCCTTTCATTGGGAATTGATGGATAGCTGTACGGCTATGTTAACGGAGCACTGACACTTTTTTTCTGTAACTGGTATGCTTAGAACGTTATCATGATATAACACTTCCTACAAGAGCCATCTTTCTGAAAGCTTTAAGTTAGCACCCTAGTTTCTGTATCCTTCTAATTAGTAACACATGGGTGTCAATGGTACATGGTTTGTATATGCAGAAGCAGAATTCCAGCCAAAAATCAGAAGATCAACAGGAATAGCAAAGTAATATATTCAAGCCCCTTTCCAGAGCTAACTGGGTCCATTGGGTGAAACCTTACAAAATGAACCCTTGCATTTCTTTTATTAAACATTAACCACTTTGAAGGACACTATCCATTTACTCAGCATTCTTGACGGTCTCAAGTCTTAACCTTCAAGTTTTAAGCAAGTCCCAAGTTACTGTGGCGAAAAGCAAACAAGTCAAGTCGAGTCCCTGCTAGAAGTCAAGCCATTTATTCTGGTCAAGTCACAAATCAAGTCAAAATACTGATCTACCCCAATTTTCACCTTTAAATCAGTAAAAAAATCAGTGGTCAGGAAAGGTTTTGTTTTATTTTCAACATTAACAAAACTGCTTAGTGCTTTTTTCTTGGCATATCTATCATAACTATTGTATTTATACAATTAAAGGGGCAGCAGGTAAATTATAGATTTAAATACAAATAACTAAGCGCCTTCACACTAATAACAAATCATATTAAAGAAACACTTTGAATGCCCAAACAGCTCAAAATCCTTAGTCCGGTCATGTTTCGCCTATTCCATCAGGAGTCAGGTTCTCTTTTCTCTGTGAAGGCGCACTCTACTTGGACACTTCTCCTGGGCCTTCCGTCATCAGGCGTCAGTGACGCAGGTTTGCAAGATGGCCACTCGTTGGTGCACACTTTCACAATGTTCTATAAAGTGGATGTGTTGGCATCTGCAGATGCTTCTTTTGGCCGCAAGGTTTTACAGGCTGCTGTTTAGAGGACCTGATCCTCTTTGAGGGTGTATTTTTTTTCAGGTGGGCTTCAGTTGTTTTTTGGTTGGGCTCCTTTTGCCTGGTTAGCTACTGTTTAGCGGTTTTCTGTTCCCATCCCCTCATGTTTAACACTGCTTTGGGACGTCCCAATGGTCATGAAGATCAGGCTCTGTGTCCGTCAATGAAAGAAAGAGAAAATGGTGGGATTTTTGACTTACCGTAAAATCCATTTCTCTAATGTTCATTGACGGACACAGCACCCACCCCTCTGTGGAGTTGTAAATCGTACGACACTGCTTGTAACAAAACTGAGTAACTATAGCAGAGAGAGGGAGTATACCCCCTGGGACGGCCCATAGGCGTAGCCAGATTCTTTTTCTGCCTAGTGTCCTACTTCTGTAGGGGGCAGTATAACCCAAAGGTCATGAAGATCAGGAGCTGTGTCCATCAATGATCAGAGAAATTGATTTTACGGTAAGTCAAAAATCCCATATTTTTTTTTTTTTTACCCCAGATGTCTCTATAAAGAGGATCTGTCATGCTTTATTATCACAAGGGATGATTGCATTTATTGTGACAGCAATAAAAGCGATTAAAAAAAAAAAAAAAAAAATGTGGGACAGTGTAAAAGCAAAAATATTTGCATACGGGCAGAGGCGAATGCATATGTAGGTTGCAAACGTATATGTAAACAATGTTTTCCTCATATGAGGTCTCACTGCGAACATTATAGTGAGAGCAATAATTCTAGTTCTAGACCTCCTTTAGAACTCTAAATTGATAAACTGTAAAAAAAAATGTAAAGCATCCTCTACAAAGATTTTTAAGTATTGTAGTTTGTCACCATTCCACGAGCGTGCACAATTTTAAAGCGTGACATGTTGGGTATCTATATACTCGGCATAACATCGTCTTTTATATATTCCCAAAATTACGACCACAATTTTATACTCTAGGGCCTCTACAAAAGAAAATATATTATGTTTGGAAGTTCTAAGCAATTTTCTAGCAAAATATATTTAAATGTAAACAAAAAGTGCCAGAATAGGCCTGGTCTTCAAGTGGTTAAAACACTGACCTGCTACTGACCTCTTTTATACAGCAGAAACCCAATATACAGTACATATACCCATATCCTTACTGCTTACAATAACCAAAACTATGCAGTTCTCAAGAGTGCCACATCAGAACAATCCAGTATGCTAGGTCATTACTGAGAATGACAGTACCTTCTCTGGCTACATCAGAAGTGCACAGTGCTCTCCAGAAATTGAATTTGAATGAAAGTATTGAAATAAATGAATTTTTGCCTTTCAGTGTTCCAATCATACTTTTGTGCTGAAGATCAATTGTCTTCAAAAGTAATCCAAGGGATGAATATGGGGAACATCACTCAATTTTCCTCTCATATATCCTCCAATATACATGAATTATTAAACATGTGAAGTATAGTAGCGAATAACAGACAGCTTTACAGCAATCTGCGGACTGGCTGAAGAAAATATAGCTCCCCGGACTGTTCATTTAAAGATGCTGTTTGCTAGACTGCATTTTCAATATGGAATCAGAACACTGTTGTAGGGCTGCAGCTAACGTCATAATTAGAGTTGAGCGAACACCTGGATGTCCGTGTTCGGCGGGTTCGGCCGAACTTGAAAAAAAAAGTCCGGGTCCGTGTCCCGGACTTTTTCCGAACTTTACTCGGACACCGAACCCCATTGAAGTCAATGGGGACCCGAACTTTCAGGCACTAAAATGGCTCTAAAACACCAATGGAAAGGGCTAGAGTGCTGCAAATGGCAGCAAAATGTAGTTAAGAGCATGGCAAGTGCTCTTAAAAAAAATCCCCTTTTAACTTAATTTTTTAATAGCAGATTAGAACAGCAATCTGTAGTAAAATATAGCTGAACGCTGCTCACAACAGACTGATAAAAATTTATAAAAAAGATTTTTTTCTCCCTCCTCCTCCTCAGTGGGCTCAAGGGAGGGCAAAAAGATCGTTCACTGCACCACCCCCCACACAGCAAAATCGATGTAGACTGTCCCTGCCTAACCTCTCCAGCCTGTCCCTAAAATGCTCAAAAAGATTGTTCACTGCACCACCCCCCACACAGCAAAATCGATGTAGACTGTCCCTGCCTAATCTCTCCAGCCTGTCCCTAAAATGCTCAAATAACTTTCCCTGCCTACACTCCGACCTGTCCCTGCATTCTTTTTGGACACAATTTTTCACTGTCTGTCCCTAATCAGCAGCCAGCACGTATGATGTGTGCTCTCTCCCTATACTACAGCAGAATGACGCACCACGCTGTGACTCTCGAACTTATAAAGACATGGGTCACATGCTTCAGATGGCCAATCACAGCTACTAATACATTAGTAGGCATGGCTGGGATGGCGCACACCAGTTAAACGCTTGTTGATTGGCTGTTGAAAGCCCGCCATTAAAAGCGCGCCATTACATACAAAACAGGAAATAAAATTACCGAACACGGATTTTAAACCCGAACATACAGTAAAGTTTTCGGGTCCGTGTTCGGGTAACAAAAATCCAATTATTCGGTACGAACCCGAATAATACAGTCCGTGTTCGCTCAACACTAGTCATAATCAATTAGTTGGCCTTTTTTTTGTTTTGGTTAATCGATTCAAACCCTTTGGCCAGAGCCATTTTTGCACCTTGCATTTGAATTTTTGCACACGTTTCATTTTAATCTTGAAGACTGTATGAAACCCCCAAAACATTATATATTTTACTTTGAGAATAAAATAGCAGTAGTTTTCTTTTTTGTGTTACACAATATTACCGTAAAGATCTAGGAAATGCCAAAATGTCATTAAAAATACAGTAAAAATTAATTTTTGGGGGACGCAAACGCAATAAATTACCCAATTTTTTGGTAAATTATAAAAGATGAGGAGCACATACATACCCAGCATGTCAAACCTTAAATTTGCCTGCGCCCACAAAATGGCAACAGACTTCAGTACCCAATATTTTTTATAGATGACACTTTAAAAAGCTCCCTATAGGTCATCAGTTTAGTGTTACAGAATAGGTCTGGTGCTAGAACTATTGCTCTCACTCTAGCGTGTGCAGGCAATATGTTACGTGTATCACAGTCTACGTTTTCATGTGTATGCTCTCAACACATGCATTTACGTTTTAAGTGTGTTTATATAGGTGAACTGACAGGGAGACCCAGAAGTGTGGTCAAACACATTGCTTCCGGGTCAGCAACAAGAAGGGAAGGAGAGCAGACGTTTATCCTCTCAGCTCCCTTTCCCCTACCCGGCAGAACCCCCAATGCCGCAGAAGGTCAAGTGGAGCCTTGGATATATGGCAGGGGCATGTGGGGGGGTCCGGAGCCACTGAATGCGCCTGAATGCTTTCATCTGACAGGGGGCAGTCTGCTTGTCAGATTTACCCCCTGCTGTCAGGCCCGTACGAAAACCTCAAAGTGTGGTGTGCACATTAGTTAATATGTAGAGTTTAACCACTTAAACCCGGAAGATTTTACCCCCTTCCTGACCAGGGCCTATTTTGCGATTCGGCACTGCGTGACTTTAACGAACAATTGCGCGGTCGTGCGACGCTGTACCCAAACGAATTTGACGTCCTTTTTTTCCCACAAACAGAGCTTTCTTTTGGTGGTATTTGATCACCTGTGTGATTTTTTTTTTTTGATCATGCGCTATAAACAAAAAAAGAGCGTCAATTTTGCAAAAATAACAATATTTTTATGAAATTTTTATGAATTTTATGAAATTCCCCCCCAAAAAAAATGTAAAAATCAAATTTTTTTAACATTTTCAGGCAATTTGTTTTATGCTACATATGTTTGGTAAAAAAAATCGCAAAAAGCGTATTTTGATTGGTTTGCGCAAAAGTTATCGCGTTTACTAACAAAGGGAAAGATTTTTGTCATTTTTGGTGTTTTTTTTTTTAGCGCGTAATGGCGGCTATCTGCGATTTTTTTTTTTTTTTTGCAGTACTGCGACATTGCGGCGGACAGATCGGACCCTTGACTGACATTTTTGACACTTTTGGGGTTACCAGTGACATTTCTACAGTAATCAGTGCTATACATATGCACTGTTACTGTAAAATTACACTGGCAGTGAAGGGGTTAACTTTTTTGAGAGGGAGGGGCTATGTGTGTCCCTAGTGGCGTGATTCTAACTGTGATTGGCTGTGGCTTGAGATGTATGAACAGTGATCAACGGTTCTGCATAGTAGAACCGTATGATCATCATTCATACACCGGGGAGAATGACAGACGGCTTGTTTACATTAGCCGCCTGCCTTTCTCCCTCTCCACCGACGATCGCGAGTGACCGGCGGACGATCGGGTCCGCCGGTCACACGCGCGGGGGGGGGGGGGTCCGTGACCACACACACATAGTATTGGTATTGATGGGCCTGTAACTATGAAGCTGCACTTCATTTTTTTTTTGTGTCCATGCCTGCACATTGCTATACTGCAGTTTGACCGCAGCACAGGTGTAGCTCAGAGAACCTGCGGTTTCCTATACAGTGTGCCTGTATTTGTATGTGTGTGTCTATATGTGTCTGTGTGTGTTTAAAGGAAACGTACAGCCAAAGCTTGTTTGGCTGTACTTCTCCTGTGGATTGCAGGAGTGCAGTTAGTTCTGCACTCCTGTGACCTGTTTTCAGCAGACCGCAGACTGAAGCCCGCTGTCGGCTGATGTCACAGAGCAGCAGGTTCAGGCTCCAGAAAGAATCGTGACCATATGGTCAGGATCCGCCCATATACCTGGACCAGAACTCGGCTCAGCCTCTCTGCAAGCCACTGAGAGCCTGAGCCGACCGCTCCCGCCCCTTCCATAGCCCAGCACTCCAGTGAGTGAGGGGGAGGCAGAGCAGAGAGCTGGTGACTGACAGTCAGCAGCTCTCTGCTCACGTAGCAGTGGGAACCCCACCCCAAATCACCTTTTCCCAATGTTGATGGGGACAAGGGCCTCTTCTCGACAACCCTGGCCGGTGGTTATGAGGGTCTGGGGGCAGGGGGCTTATCAGATTCTGGAAGCCCCCTTTAATAAGGGGGCACCCAGATACCTGCCCCCCCATGTGAATGAGTATGGGGTACATTGTACCCCTATCCATTAACCCAAAAAATAAAAATAAGTGTAGTGTTACAAAAACAGAGGTTTGACAAGTCCTTTATTAATTGAAGAATGTCCCCCGTCGTAGCTTAAACAAGTCTTCTTTCTCCAGTCCTCTTCTGATGTCTTCTTCTTCTGATGTCTTCTCTGTCCACTGTCTCCTTCCGCTAATGTCATCTCCCTCTGTTGATGTTGTGTTTTTTTTTTTTCTTACATTTTGGTGTGGGTCCCCCCCCCCCCCCCCCCAGTCCATTCCAGACCCAAAGGGCCACTGTGTTTTTTTTTTTGTTTTTTTTCTTTCAGTTGACAGCTCATCGGTTGTTAACCACTTACAGACCGGAGGATTTGGCTGCTCAATGACCAGGCCCTATTTTGCGATTCGGCACTGCGTGATTTTAACGGACAATTACGCAGTCGTGCAACGCTGTACCCAAACAAAATTGACGTCCTTTTATTTCCCACAAACAGAGCTGTCTTTTGGTGGTATTTGATGACCTGTGCGATTTTTATTTTTTGCGCTATAAACAAAAAAAAGAGCGACAATTTTAAAAAAAATAATATTTTTCACATTTTTTTATATGAAATTCTCCAAAAAATTTAAAAATCTATTTTTTTTTACATTTTAGGCCAATTTGTTTTCTGCTACATATTTTTGGTAAACAAAATCGCAATAAGCGTATTTTGATTGGTTTGCGCAAAAGTTATTGCGTTTACTAACTACGGGAAAGATTTATTACATTTTTATTGTTTTTTTAACTAGTAATGGCGGCGATCTGCAAATTTTTTTTTTTTCGGGACTGCAACATTGTGGCGGACAGATCGGACCCCTAACTGACATTTTTGACACTTTGGGGACACCATGACATTACTGCAGTAATCAGTGCTATAAATATTCACTGTTACTGTAAAAATGACACTGGCAGGGAAGGGGTTAACTTTACTGTGATCAAGGGGTTAAGTGTGTCCCTAGGGGCGTGATTATAACTGTCAGGGGGCGTGGCTTGTGAGATCATCACAGAGACATGCGATCCTATACAGCAGGATCACATAGCCTCTGTGATGATCCATCTGTGTTTACATCAGCCGTCTGTCTTTCTCCCTGCGGGAGATCGGAGCCGCCGGTCACACGCGCTGGCTCTCCAGCTAACGAGCGGGGGCAGGAGCGCGCTCGCCCCCTACAGCCTCCTGAGCAAGCGACGTAGCACTATGTCACTTTTGCCCAGAAGCGGCTGCCTGCCGCAGTAAAGTGGAGTTCCAGCCTAACCGCACACTCACCTGTCCCACGGTCCAGCGATGCGCCGTCTTCTCCCTCTTTGCTCCGCGGCGCCGGCATCACTGATGTGGGCACCCGGCTGTGACAGTTTGCGGCTTCACAGCTGGGTACGCACTACGCATGCGCGAGTTGCGCTATGCGTCGTGATTGGTCGGCAATCTTCTGGGACCCCTGACATGTCCCAGAAGATTGCAGGGAGGAAGGGAGGGAGAGAGGAGAACTTCCGCTCAGGGCGCCGCTGCGCTCCGAGCGGAAGTGGGAGCGGGTACATGTCAAAACTAGGTACCCGCTCCCCCCCCAAAAATGACATGCCAAATGTGGCATGTCAGGGGGTTATGACTATTTAAAGCGGAAGTTCCACTTTTGGGTGGAACTCTGCTTTAAGGACGCAGCAGACGGCTTCCCGGCCTGTTCCTTAGCAACCAGCTATTGTATGTGTTTGTAGTGCAGTATTAAGCCAAAAGCACTTGTTAACTGTGCCGCAAACGTACATAGGGCTATTGGGGGGAGCGTTTTTAATGCTTACTAAAAGCTTATCAACTGCACCTATTAACATACATTAATGCCATAGGAGTGTTTGATAAGCGTCAGTATTTTGTATAGTGTGAACAAGCCCTAATAGAAATTGTAGATTTTCATGTTGAAATCTTGTTCACCAAAACTCCCACAGCAATAAAAAGAAGGAAATTGATTTCTCCAAATAGTAATGTGCCCCTTTGTTAATCTTTTGAATGGAAGTTCTACTTCAAAAATATTCATGATGGTAATAATTGTAAAAATGCTTCATGATCAACCCCTAAAATGGGCAAATATCTTTATCCTTATTTTTTCATTAATTTTCAAGTGACTAATTGGTTTGGAGAGCAAGGTATTTTGTTTTTGTATTTGCCTCTTAGTACAAGAGCCAGATACTATTCCCGAGTATTGTCTGCGAAGAGGTTTTCAAAATGTTTCATCTAATGAAAATGTCCAGAACATGCCGTCTTTATTCCTCGTCAATATCCCTCAGCCACTTCATATTCTAGCATGCCTAATATTGCCCAATTGTCACTCTCCTTACCTGAAGTAAAAATCGTGTTAAAAAGGGTCAGATTAAATTTGACTGTTCTATCCAATATCTCACTTTTAAATGAGTGTAGGAGCAGATGAAAGGAGCCGCGAGGAAACTCAATAACCTGCTGTAAAAGCGTCTGCTTGTTCGCTGGTCAATATACACCAGCCTTTCCAAAGTACTCCTGCAGGTCACAAGTGTTTGGGAGTGCCATTTAATTTGGCTTTTTATTATTACCATAAGTTCTTTTGTATGAATAATCCTGTTTTAGTGAAGCATATGAAACACTTTCTATAGAATTAACTAATCAAAAAGAGATTTTCTTTCTTTTTTTTTTTTTTTTCGAGGTCCAGACAATGAGGTTGAATGTTGGTCTAATAAATAACAGAATGCTGTTTAAAAAAAGGGGAACTTTAGAAGCCCTTCTAGCTACTTGCAAGGTAGAAATTAACTGACCACCCTCTGATGCCATCACCAATGACAAAAGGGCACAGCTGAGTGCGGATGTGCCCCTGGGTGAGCACCTAATGGGAGCTGAAGTCATGTTTGGAAGCAAGTTTGCAGCGACATTGCTACTATTGAGCCCTTATAACTCGTTTTACATGCAGTGGGAGAGCAGGTTAAAGAGAGACTGGAATGGCTTTTGGATCAAGTCTATTATATCTGAAAGTTTATCCATAATGTAGTTTTCAGGTGGGATCCTGACTTAGACACATATTCATGTTTCAGAATTGTTGACCATGTAAATTCCAGGCCTGGACAATTGGCTGGACCCAGAGGAGTGGTTCTATCACTTACCTGGTGTAGACTGGAACGCTGTGGGGGTTTCTCTTGCAGCTCCTGCCCATCACTCCTGAAGGTGGAGACTGAGAATGTGAAGGCATGGAGTGGCATGTGTGCCGTGATAGTCGGCTGTTTCTGCACTGAAGATGGATGGAAGCGGAAACTAGTGAGCAGGCCAAGGTCCGCACCAGCCAGGCAGCATGAAACTGAATCAGCAGACAGGGCAAGTCCAGTAAGCAGGCAACGTTTGGTAGCAGCTGGGCAGAAGCAGTACAAAATCAGCAGGCAAAGGCAAGATTGCATTAACCAGATGAGCAAGGTTGAGAGGCGGCGAAGTCCAGGGAAAATCTGGGTCATACACAGGAAGGCATATGCAACAGATCAGGTTTCAGGACACACATGGAACAACCTGAAGACCATTCAGCATCTTCTCCTAGTGACACATTCCATTTAGATAGACTGCTGGGCACCAATTGTGCACGCCAATTGCTACGTACACATGCTCAACCATCACAGCATGTCTAGTATTGCCCTTTCACCTAGAAGCATGAGCAGCTGTGCAATGCGCATGAGCGTGGTTTTCATTGCCGCATTGGTTTTCTGATTCTGAGAATCCAGTTTACTTTACAGGTCCTTATGCCCAGAGGTGTTCAAGACCTGTGTTGCATGTGGGGAATGCCAGATGTGGACCTCTTGGCATCCAGCTTGAAGAGCAAATTAGATGTTTGCCTGAGAATCCATCTTCTTTTAGGAATATTGATTCACTTTTTGTAATCCCGGATGAACCTTGTAAGGATGCTGTGGTTTCTCATTCCACCACATTTAAGGTGACCCATGCAGACCATTATTCAAGCTTATAGTCTGAAGGATTGGATTCCACCCCTTTCTTTCAAGGTGCACTCTACTGGATCTGTGAGTGCTTTTTGAGCTCTCCAGTATCAAGTACATTTTCCCCAGATTTTTAAGGCTGCCAACTAGTCTTCTGTTAACATATTATTTAAAGCCAATCTATTCCTGACTATGCTTTAAAATGCTCCCACCCCACTTCTAAATCTATGCTAACTACCCTGTGAAAGGAAGATGTGTATACTTATCTCTTTTGAGAGCCATCTGGTTCTGTCACATGCTTTCGCCAGCAGTTGGCTTCAGTGAAGAGGAGAGAGCAGCAACATCAGCTGCAGAACCTGGGTGCTGATATCATCCATTGACTTACTATGGGGCATCTGTTGTCGGCTGTCCCACCATTACACTGAAGCCGCTGCTGATCGCTGATTATGTAACTGGACCAGATTGCTTTCAGTATAGACAAGTATGCACATCTTTGTTTCACAGGGTAGATAGAATAAGGTGTAGATAGGGGTTGGGAGCAGATTTAGGCTTAGTTAGGAATAGGCTGGACTTCTACTTTTAGTTCTACCTGGTGGATGTTTTAACCCTTATGTGATGCCAGTTTCAAGTAGTCCCCAGTTTTTTGTTTTCTTGGGTCTGTTATTGGTCATTACCCACCCCTCAGACTGCTTTTGGACATTCCAATGTTTTTAAGACTTCCTTTGTCCCTCTCAATGGACAAGAAAGTAAATAGGATTTTAGTACTCACCGTAAAATCCTTTTTCTCTTTCGTTCATTGACAGTCACAGCTCCATATCTTTGACCCTTGGGTTATTCTGCTGTTCCTAGGAGTAGGGCACTAGGCAGAAAAGAGTTAAGAGTTATGGCAGTCCCAGGGGTATACTCCCACTTCCTGCTCTAGCTCTAGTTCCTTGCTTGGATCTCTGGTCCTGGCATTTTTTCCTTTTTAAACTGAATTGTTTTCTTTTATTTTCTGTCCCTGTAAGAACTACAATCAACTGCCAGACTGGGCAACGAACTGGATATCTTAGATCCTTACTGTCTTTCCAGTCTGGCCAGTGAGCACGTGCAGGGCTCAGCTCCGCGTTAGGTCGGCTGCGACATAGTCCCACTGGACGGGTACTGGCCCGCGAGTTAAACGCCTTGCGAGGATGCATAGCCCTGGTCAAGACTCTGGTCGCGACCTGAGTCGCAACATACATATTCAAAGATGGGGAGGTGGTCTGACCGGAGTGGTGCCCACCCGGCAGTACTGCTGATGAATGCGCACCTCGCGCAGCCGGATCAGACCAAAAATTGAGGCCGTGGCCTTGCAGCCTTCTCGTGGCTGACGGAACTGGCTGTTCAAGCGACTGATCAAGCTGTCCGAGCTCCTAATTCAGCTGTCTGAGCTGCTGATCAAGCTAACAGAGCTGCCGGCGGACTCTCATCTCACGTGGCCGGATCAGGCCCCAAATTTAGGGCGCGCTTTGCGGCCTACTCGCGGCTTGCTGTTCGAGTTACCTGCCAAGCTGTCCGAGCTGTTTACCAGGCTGTTCGAGCTGCTGACCAGGTTAACTGAGCTGCGGACGGGCATCCACCTCCCCCCTCCCCTCCCTCAGGGGGGTGGCCATATGGTCTGCCTGGCGCTTCTCTTTTAATCGGGGGGGGGGGGCACATTTGTTGGCGAAGTGAAGCAGCCATTTTTATGTAGGTGAGGGTACTCTGCCTGCGCGTCTGCATCACTGCAAGCCCCCTGTCTCCTCATGAGAGGCTTATGTCCTCTATGGAGAGCAAACCTTAGGTCTAATGGGGGTCCTTTTGTGGATCTTTAGCCGGCGTCTCCTTGCGGGACTGTGGTCAGCGAGCTCCCCTGCTTGCTATGTTCTCGGTGAGCTTTGCATAAAGCGACTCTACTGGGTCTGCGTCCACGCATTTCGGGTGCTCTGATGGTGAGGATGATTCTTCTTTTACTGCATATGCGCAGGCAAAGGCACTGGATGGATGCACTAATTGTATTGGTGCAGGAAGCTTTAAACATTGGGAATGCAGCTGCTGCTCCTGCGTCAGAAGCGCCAGTCCCCTTTGGGCCCACAGATCCTCTAAAGCGGCAAAAGTTTTTTTCCGTTTTCCCGCCTACTGTGACTAACTTGAGTCAGTGGAGTTGTTCTAAACGCAATATGGCGGTGCCTAAGCATTTCGATAGACAGTATCCCGTGGGGAGTCTCTGTTGAGTACATGGGCAGTCCCACCTGTGGTTGACTCTCAGGTCTCCAGGCTGAGTAAATCTACACTAATTCCGGTGGAGGAGTCTCCGGTTTTAAAAGATCCTTTTGACAGGAGAGCCAAGACTTTGGTCCACCACATGTTTACTGTGGCCGGTTCGGTCCTTAGGCCGGTGTTCACCATAGCATGGTGTCCCTGACTTTTCTGAGTGGGCAAAGCTTTTGCACCAGGATGCAGAGGGGGAACAGATTCCTCCTGCCTTTTGAGGAGCTGGCGGATTAGTTGGTCCAGGGGTTGCAGTTTGTCTGTGATGCCTCTCTGGATGCGGCTTCCTTAGTCTCTGGACTGTCCGTGACAGCAATGATCCTTCGGCACATGATATGGCTAAAATGCTGGTCTGCGGACCAGACTTTCCAGAAGGCCTTATGTGATCTTCCCTTTGTGGGGGACTGTCTTTCTGGGCCTCACCTGGAAAGACCTCCTCTAGAGGTTCCATGAGGTTCCATGAGGACCTGGTCTGGTATGCTGAGAGCGGGTCCTTCCAGACCTGCAGACAAACACCCCTTCTGCCTAAAGGGGCGCTCTCACCCATATCTGGGGTGGGGGAGAATGTCTTTGCTTCTTTCCGGACCCGTGGACCTCCATAATTTAAGACCAGTGGGTCCACGAGCTGATTCGGTCTGGATACAAGATCCAAGTTTTTGCCCTTCTCCTCCAGAGAGGTTCTTTTTATTCCAACCTGCGTTTTTTTCCCAGACTTTCCCAGAGGTCTCTTCGGGTGGTGCAAGACTTGCTACTACAAGTAGTGATTGTTCTGGTCTCAGAATCGGAACGTTTGCTTCATGTTTGCAGGTCTCAGGAAGGAAAGCGAGGTACGTCCAATCTTGGACCTCAAACTCTGAACCACTTTGTGCGGGTACAGATGTTTCGAATAGAGTCCATTTGTATGGTAGTGGCATCCCAACATTAGGGGGATCTTCTGGCCTCTATAGATAGTAAGGACGCTTACCTTCATAGTCCGATATATGTCGATCATGTGGGCAAGGAGCATTATCAAGAGGTCTCACCCAAACTCCTCAGATTTTTGCAAGTGTTGGCCCCGGTGGTGGCATTGTTGTTCCAAGGGATTGTGATACTGGAATACCTGGATGATCTTCTTCTGTGAGCAGAGTTTCTGACTGCTCTGAAGGACAACCGGGAGATTACTGTGGGGACTCTGCAGGAGTTTGATTGGAAATTACATTCCTAGGTATTGGCTCTGGTTCTGTCCACCTGGTTGGACTATCTGGTTCTGTTCTGGGCTCGGCCTTAGCCAGGGTGTTCTTCCCATGGGACGAGTTTCAAAAATCTGTCCACACGAGACCTCTTCAATGAGAGATTCTTGCCATGTGGAGCAAGAATCCACAGTCTCTAGACAATCTGATCCTGTTGAGCCGGGGTACGAGAGGGTCCCTGATTCAGTGGCTTCGCTCTCCGCCGATTCGACAGGGTAAATCTTCCTTCCCCTATACTGGACGGTGGTCACCACGGATGCCAGCCTGTCCGAGTGGGGTGGCGTTTTTTGTGCTCAGGGGGTCTGGACTCTGGAAGAATCCAGACTACCGATTGATATACTGGGCCAGGTTCAGCCTTGGCGGTTTTCTTTCATCGTCCTTTAGCTACGTTTTTTGTGGTTCACGCCTTTGTTCAGGGGATTCGCCACTTGGCTCCCCCAGTGTGGTCTCCATTGCCCTTGTGGGATGTCAACTTGGTGCTGTCGGAAAATACTTGCAAGATTCCTCTGCTTACATTGTCCTAGAAGGTAGCCTTCTTGGTGGCTTTTTCTTCTGTTGTATGAAGCTATCCTGGATTGCGGATCCGACCGGCACCTGATTCCAGCCTCACCTAGAGCGGTCTTCCCTGTTTGGATTCGGCTTTTTCTTCTGCACGTAGGGTGTCAGAGCTGGCAGTTTATCTTGTCGTTCACCTTACTTGAGGGTTCACGGAAATAAAGTGGTACTTCGGCCCTGCCAGTCGTTCCTTCCTTAAGTCGCCTCTGGTTTCCATTTAAATAAAGGCATTGTTTTAACTTCCTTGTGTCCTAAGTCTAAGCACCCTAAAGAGATTGCCTTACATTCTTTGGATGTGGCTCATTTCCAAAAATCGGATTCCCTATTCGTCTTTACAGATGGATCCTGAAAGGGGCTGGCCGCGTCTGCTGCGACCATTTTCAGATGGATTAGGCAGACAGTGGTTCAGGCCTATTCCATTAAGGGTCAGGCTCCTCCTTCCCTGTTAAGGCGCATTCTACATAGGTGCTTAGTGCCTCTTGGGCCTTCCGTCATCAGGCGTCAATGGTGCAGGTTTGCAAGGCGGCCACCTGGTTGTCTGCGCACATTTTTACATTTTACAAGGTGAATGTGTTGGCATCTGAGGATGCTTCCTTTGATCACAAGGGTTTGCAGGCCGCTGTTGGAGAGGATTAGTCCTCTTTGAGGGTGTACTTTTTTGTCAGGGGAGCGCCAGTGGTTCCTGGTTGAGCTCTGTTTTACCTGGTTGGCTATGTTTAGCCTTTGGGAAGTATATTTATTGCTGTGTTCTTCCCACCCCTCATGTTGCTTTGGGATGTTGCACTGCTTTGGGATGTCCTATGGGTCAAAGAAGTTATGGAGCTGTGTCTGTCAATGAACAAAAGAAAAAACTGGATTTTTTTCTTTCCTTAAAATCCTTTTCTCTGATGTTCGACAGACAAGGTACCCACCCCTCTAATGAGTTAGGGGTTATGTTCTTCTGACACTGCTTGTTACAAAACGTAAGAGCTAGAAAAGGAAGTGGGAGTATACCCTTTTGGGACTGCCCTATGGTCGTAGGCAAACTCTTTTAACTCTTTTCTGCCTAGTGTCCTACTCCTAGGAAGAGCAGCATAACCCAAGGGTCAAAGAAGATATGGAGCTGTGTCTATCAGAGAAAGGGATTTTACGGTAAGACAAAAATTCAGTTTTTCAGAAAACACTAAGGGACACCTTTCCCTCTGTGTTTTATAATCATTTGCAATAGAACTGAAGCATGCTAGTATTGGGAGAGGTTATACTCTGTGCTCGCCTTATTTTTTTTTTTTCTTTTCTGTTTTTTTAAATTTGCTGTCCTCTGTGTCCTATTCTCCTGTAGGAGGCAGTATAACCTGAAGTTTTAAGATTTTCTGTGTTCTTGCATAGACTCAAAGAAAAGGATTTTATAATAGGGTGACCAGAGACCCGGTTTCCGGGGACAGTCCCCAGACTGAGGACGCTGTCCCCGGATCAAGTCTGTCCCTGGTTTTGTCTCCAGATTCAGGGCCAGATTAACGTAGACAGGGCATCCCATGATGGCTGAGAAACAGCCTGGTGGCTTGCATGCTGATGCCCCCTGCTGGATGATCGTACTGTTGCTCCTGCTGCTGTTCAGTGGAGGACAGGCAGAGTCAAAAATTGACTGTGTGGAGGGCTGAGACCAGAAGGTGAGCAGATTGGGGAGGTGCCTGTTTGTACACAGATGAGGGCAGTGGGGGAGCAGGGGTCAGAGATGATGCAGCTGCATGGAGAGATAGAGAGTTAAGCTGTTGTGTGGGAAAGAGGTGGTTGCAGAGAAAATCTGTGAGAGAAGGGAACAAAGGTGAGGTATGTATGTGGGGGCAGAAGTGTCCTCTGTGCATAGCAAACTCTGAAGCCTGCACTCTATGCCCAACACCCTCCTGTATATTATGTAGTCCTGTGCCCAGCGCTGTGTTTTTATGTATTCCTGTGCCCAGCACTCTGTGTATTATGCAGTCCTGTGCCCAGCGATCTGTGTATTATGCAGTCCCGTACCCAGCACTCTGTGTATTGTGCAGTCCTGTGCCCATCGCTCTATGTATTATGTAGTCATGTGCCCATCACTCTGTGTATTATGCAGTCCTGTACCCATCACTCTGTGTATTATGCAGTCCTGTGCCCAGCGCTCGGTGCAATATGCAGTCCTATGCCCAGTGCTCTGTGTATTATGTAGTCCTGTGCCCAACGCTCTGTGTATTATGCAGTCCTGAACCCAGCGCTCTGTGTATTATGCAGTCCTGTGCCCATTGCGCTGTGTAATATGCTGTCCTATGCCCAGTGCTCTGTGTATTATGCAGTCCTGTGACCAGAGCTCTGTGTATTATGTAGTTCTGTGCCCTGTGCTGTGAATTATGCAGTCCTGAACCCAGCGCTCTGTGTATTATGCAGTCCTGTACCCAGCGCTCTGTCTAATATGCAGTCTTGTGCCCAGCGCTCTGTATTATGCAGTCTTGAACCTAGTGTTCTGTGTATTATGCAGTCCTGTGCCCAGCGCTCTGTGTAATATGTAGCCCTATGTCCAGTACTCTGTGTATTATGCGGTCCTGTGCCCAGCGCTTTGTATTATATAGTCCTGTGCCCAGCGCTCTGTATTATATAGTCCTGTGCCCAGCGCTCTGTGTGCTATGCAGTCCTATGCCTAGTGCTCTGTGTGCTATGCAGTCCTATGCCCAGCGCTCTGTATGCTATGCAGTCCTATGCCCAGCATTCTGTGTAATATGCAGTCCTGTGCCCAGCACTCTGTGTATTATGCAGTCCTGTGCCTAGCGCTGTGTGTATAATTCTGTCCTGTGCCCAGTGCTCTGTGTTTTATGCAGTCCTGTACCCAGCACTCTGTGTATTATGCAGTCCTGTGCCAGCACTCTGTGTATTATGCAGTCCTGTGCCCAGCGCTCTGTGTATTATGCTGTCCTGTGCCCAGTGTTCTGTGTATTATCCAGTCCTGTGCCCAGCGTTCTGTGTATTATGCAGTCCTGTGCCCAGCCCTCTGTGTATTATACAGTCCTGTGCCCAGCTCTCTGTGTATTATGCAGTCCTATGCCGTTTGCCAATAAAAAAAATTTATATATATGTCCCCGGATTTAATTTTTAATATCTGGTCACCTCATTTTATAATGTGTACAAAATCTTGTTTTGGCATTCAAATCTTGTCTGCAATCTAGACTACCCTCCTTTGTCTGTGGGTACCTTTACATCAAAGCCGGTTAACATGTGCGCTTATGGCACATGTGACGGAATCCGGACACCACCGACTGGGTATCTCCGCCAGTAACCTGCTTCCTAAGCTCTGGAACACGGGATCCGTGATTCTGGCTATAGTTACCCCAATAACTCGACAGTACAAGCTTTGGAGTCATCCAGAATCAAACTGTTTATTCAAACACAAAGCACATGGAGATGAACACTTCAGGGACAACCCCCTCCCCCTTAGTCAATCCACTCAACATACCCATCCCATAATAACAATATAACAATGGAATGCAGGTATTCAACAACAACAAACCCCCACTAGCAAGAGTGTGATTAGTGCAGAGCCGGCCTGACTGGGGTTTTTGGTCACCCTGTGCCCCTTATAGACACAGGGTGACCTACACATAAGAGGCACCGAGGATGCTGGACAAGGAGTCTCCCAACCTCCCTAAAGCAATTGGGGTTCCACACACCCCCCAACCAAAGTGACTCACGTCACATATCTCCCCTTTCGGCAGAAGACTAACACAGAAGGAGACCCCAAACGGGTTGACTTTGAAGTTAGTCCGTAGTTCCAGTCCCCCAATGTCTGCACCCACACAGTACCCCAAACAAATGGTCCGGAACAGATCATTACTCACCCAGCCAACCTCTGCCTCTCTCCTAGAACACCACCCCTGCTGGGGAGAAGTGTGTACTGGTCCTTCTCCCTGGAGTCCATTTAGCCGCTGGAGAGAAGACAGGGTGACTGGGATCACCCAAAGCAGTATCACTTGCCTAAGATTATCTTTTTACACAAAACACTTTCTTGTTTTACTGGTCATTGCACAGCTCAGAATATATTTTGACATTGTGTTTATGGGTGACAAAAAATATGTCCATGATAACTACACAGAGCAAAGCCACCTTTTTTGCCTTTGCTGTCTATAGGTACGAGCCTACTGTGTCAGTTAGTAGGTCCAACCTTGTGCCTAGGCACATTGAGGGTGCTTATTGGGAGCTCATCAAGGATGCTTGGTGAAAGTAAAGTTATTTCCTTAGTACCTTGAAGTGCCAGCATTGCTGCTAACATTTTGTCTGATCACAGGTACACTTTAAAGCATGAGCTGTTGAAACCGAAATAGCACACTGCATCTTTACAAATTTAATATGGATGGCTGCCCACATACCACCTAGCTCCTTCCTCTTACAGTGGGGGAAATACGTATTTGATCCCCTGCAGTTTTTGTAAGTTTGCCCACTTACAAAGAAATGAAGGGTCTATAATTGTCATCATAGGTGTATTTAAATGATAGAGACAGAATATCAACCAAAAATCCAGAAAAAAACAAGTTTCAGCTCCCTCCATAAATTTTCAATAGGATTAAAGACTGGCTAGGCCACTCCATTACCTTAATGTGCTTCTTCTTTAGCCAAACCTTTGTTGCCTTATCGGTATGTTTTGGGTCATTGTCATGGTGGAAGATCTATCCATGACCCATCTTCAGTGTTGTGGCTGAGGGAAGAAGGTTCTCATCCAATATTTTGTAATACATGGCCCCATCCATTGTCCCCTCAATGCAACAGAGTCGGTCTGTACCTTTAGCAGAGAAACAGCTTTAAAGCATAATGTTTCCACCCAGTTCTTGACTGTCGGGATGGTGTTCTTAGGGTCATAGTCAGCATTTTTGTTCGCAAAAACATGGGGAGTCGAGTTAATGCCAAAGACCTCAACTTTGGTCTTATCTGACCACAGCACTTTCTCCCAATCCTTTACTGGATCATTTAGATGTTCATTGGCATGACTGTACATGTGCCTTCTTGAGGAGGGGGACTTGCTGTGTTTGAAGGAAGAAATATGCTGACTATGTAAAAAGGAGGAAACCTGTAGGGTTCCTACATAAATGCAAATATAACTCCCTTACAGTAGAAAATATAGTATACTTGGCTCTCTGGCGCCCCATGTCTCCTACTTTCCCCTCTGCTGCAGCGCTGCACCCCCATAAGACTCTTTGATTTTTGACACCGCTAGGTGGTTCGTTGATGCAGAGCGAACACGGACACAGCCTGCTGTCCTCTATGGGGCTGTCAAATGGAAACAGACTGCCTGTTTGTTTCCATCCGACTGTCATGCGATCCGTTAGATGCCTGGCTTTAGCGGACATAATTGGATCAGATGTCGGCATATGTCAATGCACACATGTCCGTCAACATCTGCTGCTCCATAGAGAGCAGTGGATGGTCCGATTGGGTCCATCTGAAAAACTGACCCGATTGGTCCATCAATGTGAAAGGGGCCCAATACAGTAATCAGTTATAATGCTATTCACTGCCAACTATACTAATGACACTGGCTGGGAAAGGGTTAACATTTTGTTAACTGTACCCTAAATGTGTAATGTGTGTTACTAAGGGATGTTACTTTAAACAGCCACATCTCTGGTCCCTGTACAGAGCCCTGTGTTGGTAAACACAGGGCTCTGTACTGTCATTCGCTAAGGCGATCAGCAGGTCCCAGCCATAAATCATTGACCGGGACCTGCTAACCAACTCGTTCAATAGTAAATGAGAGCACAGACAGGGTCGATGGGCACTTGATACCCCTACCCGGAAATGCTCGGCCACAGTAAAAAGACAGTAAGTGGTTAATTTCCGGAGAAGCTGATTCTTTGTTTTTGGACATCATTCATGGGATATCTAAACTTCTAAATCATTTTTAAACCCTGGAAATTAGCAGAGATGGTTATGTGTAACTCTTCTTTATTGTTGTCGCCCTCAGGAAGCTAAAGCTGCCGTTGAGGAAACAAGAGCCCTGCGTAGCAGAATCCACCTAGCTGAAGTGGCGCAGAGACAAGCACGAGGCGTGGAGATGGACTATGAAGAAGTCATCCGCCTTCTGGAAGCTGAGATAACTGCGTTGAAAGCCCAGCTTGCTGAACACTCCGGCCAAAGTAAAGTAAGGCGAACAGCCACCATCCGTTACCATGGCTTCCCCTGAGCAGTCATGTGGCCCCAGCTCTTTCCCTTTCAGTAAAGTAGGTCAGCATTTGTCTTGTATTATTCAGTGCTTGCAGTGATGTGCAGTGCTAAGGACAGTGTGGGCGTAGAGACCCTTTCTATTAGAAAAGCCAATATTAGTTTGTTTGCGGCACAGGGAAACGGGAGTTTGCACAGAGGACTGGAATATACAGTAAAGTGCACCTGTCATCATACAAGCAAACACTATGCTGTGATGGAGGAGAGCAGGGGGTGCACTACCCTTTTTTTCCCCCATCCAAATACACTAGATGGAGCCATAGATATCTGATCTGCTCAACATTCAGTATTTACTGCGAACAGGGCGATTTTAAGCTTTGGGTTGACTTCGTACATTACAGATGGATACAATTTTAGACCCTGCATAATTGCTGGTACATACAGTTCAACAGAAGTCAGCTGACAGTCTGCCAGTGTGTACAGCAGCCTGGCCGACAGAAGCCGGCCTAACATCCAGCTTCTGTCAGAACAGGCATGCTGGAAAACCAGCTGCCGATCGGGATCCAATCAGCGCCTGCTGTGTTCTGTCAGGGGTGGGGTGGATGGTCCCCCAAAGTCCCCCTGTCAGAACACAATATCTCAGCTGGAAGATTGCTGTACTAACATTGCATATTTAGTTCAGCCAGCTCTTCAGTTTTTTCCGTTCAGCTCACTGAGGTTAGTGTTTACCAGGCATAAGAAAACTGCATCTCACCATTAGCTCTGAATAGAATATACATTTCAATACATTTTTTCACGTTGTCATGTTAGCTGTGATGGAAGGAAAGCCATATTTTTTTACCCATTACATCAAGAAGGAAAATCACAGCTACACAATACAATGAAAAGGCAGCTTAAAATACATCTCAAGTCAGCACTTTTTTTTATTTATTTTTTTTGATAGAGTGGGAAATGGTTATTACGGAACTGAAAGCACCATACTCCCTCCCTCTTCTCCAACGGTCCGAAGTATGAAAGGGTTCCTCACTGCCATCTTCTCCCTGGCTTCTTCTGGTTGACTTAGGCTGTTTTGATTGGTGCAGGGGATAACCTAGCTCCTGCGCATGCACAAGAGTCCATCATCCCAGCACACAGTAACTGTGTTGGCAATGTAAAATGAGCTGCGTTTTACGTGTGGTTTACCTGCCACAGAAGGCTGTAAGCATGCAGGTAGGTTTATTTTATTTCAGAAGAGACATTGCATTTCCGCAAAAAATTACCTCTGCCCAAGGGACATTAATAGGTCATTTGTGGTTGCAGAATCCCCTCAGACCTTCTATTTACCTTCTACTGGTGTCTGTGAGGCAGGGAGGGGAGCAACTGATCCCCCCCCCCCCTTCCACAACTCCTGGGGTGATGACCCCTTGGCGGCTCTGTCTGGCATAACTGATACTTGCGTCATATTTAGAGGATACTTTTGGTGTATGTGGCTATTTATGATGGACTGTGTAATGGTGAAGAATGTTTTACAAGTATTCTAAATGTAAGTCCAGACTCAAGAGCCCTTTCATTCCCCCCCCCCCCTTTTTTTTTTTTTTGCTTTCCTAATTTGGTTGTTTTTTCCAGATGTTCTCCTGTGCTTCTCCTGAGGAAGCGAGCTTTGGTCTCGCGAAACACGTATAGATTAAATCAGCACAGATTATTAATCTTCATGGAAGGCCTTCAGTTCTTATTGTTCCTATGGTGCTTATTAATGCACCTAGATAGTTGGCAATTGTATATGACTATGTTTTTAAATGTTTGTTATATTGTTGGTCTGGACAAATAAACATTTTTGTACATTTTATATCTTTTTTTCTTTTTTGTTTTGTGCTGGAGTGTAGCTCATTAAGTCCTTTGGGCAGAGGTCATTTTTTTGTGTTTGTACAGTTTGGGTTTGAGATACACTAATGCCCCTTGTATGTCAGCCTCCTTTTTGTACATTGCATTTCCCTTTTGCAATGGTCTCTCTGTACGTTTATTAATGTGGCTTTTTGTTCCCCTTTGAAAGGGGAACTAAAATTCTGCTGTAAAAACAAGCAAGCAAGGCAGACTTTTATTGTGGAAGAGACATGCACTGTCTCTTGTGCAATAAAATGCCCCTACCTGCCTGCTTATCGTCTCCTCTGGCACTGTAAACTGAGCTGCTCAGCTTATAGTGCCGGGCCAGTCGCCAAGTCCAGGGATGATGGTCTTCTGGTCATGCGCGGTAGTGATGTCATTCCCCACCGGCCAATGAAGAGGTCTGGAGACCAGCACTTAGAAGAAGATGCTGGCACAGGACCATTGGACAGGTGTGTATGGAGACTTTCCATCAACAGTCACCAGAATAAACAGAGGATAAATCTCCCTAGTGGGCACATAGATGTCAAATGATATCCGCCCAGGGGGTGGATTCTTGCAGCCCTTTTCCCCAGCCCCAGGCCTCTTTCAGGTCAAATGACCTTGTCGCTTAACCTGAAAATGAGACTGTAGGTAGATTGCAAAGTTGTGATTCTGCTGGGGATAGCACCAGAGATGGGATAGTTTTTACATGCTAGGCAATTTTTGTATTTTGCTCTTAAGCTGTAGTTGGGTAAATTGTTTGCAAAACAGACACTTTTCCTTTGCCCCAGTGGATGTAAATAAGACAAGAATTCCCTTTACAAGGTTCTCTAATTACATATGCACATATTTTGCTAGAGGGCATTCCCTTTTATGGTTTATGAAAACATAAAAATGTTTTAGGTGGTAAGGAAACGTTATGAGGCAGGTGTTTTATATTATGCCCAAAGTGTCTTCAGTTTTACAGAGCGCACGTGAAGATATAATAGTTGCCATATTGTAACCTGTTTTGCTGAGTGTTTAGCAAGTCTTCAAGTAGGAAATGGCATGTGTGAAATGAACAGAGTGAAAAAAGAAAAATAGCACCTATTTACGAATTAATAGCTTCAACTCTACAGTTATACAGAGAAGCTAAATCACGTGTCAGACACAAGGCCTGCAAGCTGAATCCAGCCCACCGGGCCATTTCATGTTGCCCTTCGCACCTAGGGCTTTTTTTTTCAGCTGGAACATGATGGTATGGAGTTCCGCCTCCTCCATCTCTCACCCTCACAGGAACAATTTTCCTCTTGGCGGCTCTCACAGATCCCCACCTACCCTGAACTCAAGGGAGATGCGGAGCAGTGCAGGATGGTGCACCACGTGGTAGGCTGCACTATGTTACCTAACCATGCCGAGGTGCTCAGATGCCAACCAGTGATCTTCCTGCAAGTGAGAGAGGTGGAGCTACCTATACTGCCTGGAGGTAGTAGAGCTGGGCTGTGTGTTGAGATACGAGGAATCTCTTGGGGAACGGGGGGAGAGATGAGGGCAGGGAAGGAGATGTGTGCAAAGCTAGGGGGATGGAGGAGAGTGATGCTGAGGTCAGAGCCCAGGGTGGGTGGAAGGGAGATGTACAGTGCCTGTGAAAGGAAGGGTAACCCTCCACACTGTGTATAGCAAACCCTGCACTCTGTACCTAGTGCAAACCTGATTCTGCACTCTGTGTATAGGTCACCTCTGAAACTGCACTCTGTACATAGAGCACCCCTAAACTCTGCACAAATTGATTGCCCCTTTAAGATCGTCCCACTTATGTTCAATTTGGCCACACGCACTGTTTGATGTGGTTTGATGGGGAAGGGTGGGAGGGTGTGGTTGAGTCCCTGTACCTATTCTCTGAGAGAAAAAAAAAAACACCTTGGAAAAATGTAAATCGCCTTACAGATACAACTGGCCCTACAAACGTAATGCTGATGCAGATGGGTGAATTTGAGTTTGACACCCCTGAGCTATATGGTTGTAATTATGCCACGCTCTTAGAAATTTTTAAAGGATACATATAGGGTTGGAGAAGGATGCAGACATAAATATGTAAACTATTCTCACCTCCATGCCTCCTGTTTGGGCTATGTAGGAGCACCTATACTGTGGCACTAAACATAATGCATGCCATAGAGCTTTTAGGGCCTAGTCATGCCCCTATGCCTTCTTTTATACATGTTTGCCATGTATGTATTCTGTGAGATTGGTAGATTAGTCAAAGTGGACAGTTAGGATGGGTATTTATTACAATCCTCACACTTGAATTGTTATAATAGTTTTATCTTTTTGTTATTATATTTTTATTGTAATTGTTTTTATTTACTTGTATTCTCTCCCTGTCAAAGCACATATGCCAACCCAGTGTCAGGTTTTAACTCCCCCATTGAGGTTGCCTTATCGCCTGCTTGAGCTCATCGCTGACAGCCTCACTATGCGGGGCGCTAGAAGAAAAACTGTCATTTAGGAGCCTTCAGTTCTCTTGTTTATATTCTTGATGGCACTGTTGTGTGTCTTGAGTTTTATGAGTCTGCTATCAGAACTAAATTCAGGCAGGATGTTTGCCTCTTTGTGTAATCTAAATATGCTTTATTATTATTATTGAGTTAGAGATTCCGGTTATTGCAAACATTCATTCACAACTAATATGGGAAATAAAGCTAGCCATATACGGATTGAATCTCGGTCGGTTCAGCAGGGACCAGCGGACATTTGATTCATCCATGGGCAGGCTGATTGCACCCAAGTCGATCGTTGATCTGTCAATGAATGAAAGAGAGAACTGGATTTTTGTATTACCGTGAAATCCTTTTCCCTGATTTTCATTGACAGACACAGCACCCACCCCCCTGTGGAGTTGGATTATGTATTCTTCTGACACGGTTTGTTACAAAACTTAGATCCTAGAGCAGGAAGTGGGAGTTTACCACCTGGGACTGCCCAAAAGGCGTAGTAAAGCTTTGTTTTCTGCCTAGTGTCCTACTCCTAGAAAGAGCAGCATAACCCATCTGTCAAATGAAGATATGAAGCTGTGTCCGCCAATAAACATCAGAGAAAGGGATTTTACGGTATGACAAAAATCCAACTTTTTTTACTATTTTGGGCCAATTTTCCTTTGATAATAAAAAAAAAATAAAAATCTGCAGATATCATTACTATTTACCACCAAATGAAAACCCAGTTTGTCCTGAAAAAAAACAAGATAGAATGCGCCTGAACGTACAAAGTAGTTGTTGTGATATATACAGTTTTACTAACAAATGTCAAAACTTCAAAATTGTGCTTGGCATAAACATTTGTTTTACCCTTCGATGTGAAGGGGTTAAAGAAAAAGATGGCATACAAAGGGAGATCTTACATTAACCGGTTGCCGACCGCCGCAAGTACATATACTGCGGCGGTCAGCCCCGGCCAGGAAAAGTGACGTATGGGTACGTCACTAGCCTGTAAGCCAATAGGGGGCGAGCACGCGCCTCTGGAGGCGCGCTCCCGCCCTGGCTCGTTCACGGACACCTCCGTGCGTGTGACCGGCGGACCCGATGTCCGCCGGTCACTCGCGATCGTCCGCTGTGAAGGGAGAAAGGCAGGCGGCTAATGTAAACAAAGCCGCCTGTCATTCTCCCCTGTGTAACAGCACAGATCATAAGGTTCTGCTGTGCTGTTACATGTAAAGCCACATCCCTGCACAGTTAGAAACACACCCCTAGGGACACACTTAACCCCTCCTTCCCCAATAAAGTTAACCCCTTCCCTGCCAGTGTCATTTTTACATTAACAGTGCATATGTATAGCACTGATTACTGTAGTAATGTCACTGGTCCCCCCAAAAGTGTCAAAAATGTAAGTCAAGGGTCCGATCTGTCCGCCGCAATGTCGCAGTCCCGCAAAAAAAAATCGCAGATCGCCGCCATTACTCGTTAAAGAAAAAAATGACAAAAATCTTTCCCTTAGTTATTGCAATAACTTTTGCACAAACCAATCAAAATACGCTTATTTTGATTTTTTTTTTTTACCAAACATATGTAGCAGAAAACAAATTGGCCAATGTTAAAAAATTTAGATTTTTACATTTTTTTTTTTGGGGGGGGGAATTTCATATATAAAAAAAAAGGGGAAAAATATTGTTATTTTTGCAAAATTGTCGCTCTTTTTTTGTTTATAGCGCATGATCAAAAAATCGCACAGGTGATCAACTACCACCAAAAGAAAGCTCTGTTTGTGGGAAAAAAAAGGACATCAAATTCGTTTAGGTACAGCGTCGCATGACCGCGTAATTGTCCGTTAAAGTCATGCAATGCCGAATCGCAAAATAGGGCCTGGTCAGGAAGGGAGTAAAATCTTCCAGGGCTTAAGTGGTTAATGCAACAGTCCAGTCCTAAACTATCAGCTTTTAAAACTTTCTGTGTACTATAACAAGGACCTCAGATGCTCAAAAGGGCTTATCATATGCCAAGTAACATTTTAATGCCAAATTTTATAAAGCAGTGCTGATGTCTGCACATCATTTACTAATATCAGACCCTGTCTAGCCTTCACAAAGCACCTCAAAACAGAAACTTTGAAACAGTACAGTTCAGTAAAGCATTCGGATGGGTCATACATATTGTTGTCCTTTCTTACATGACTTATGTGCAGACTGTGAACTCAATTTTCTTGTTTTTTTTTTCTTGTTCAGGACAATGTTCAGGATTTAAAGCGAAGAATCACTGTCCTTGACTGCCAGCTGCGCAAATCAGAGATGGCACGCAAAACCTTTGAAGTATCCACAGAAAAACTGCTACAATTTGTAGAGGTGAGTTATTGTCATTACAAAGCGGTTTATTAAAGATTTCATTAGGCGTGGACAGCACAAGATAGCAGTACACACAGTTATACATACAAGTAAGGAAGTAAAAGAACGGCCAGCACATAGGCCGAGGTCATCAAAAGCATATCCGAAGGGAAGAGCACCATCACAACGATATCAGACAAAGCGAGTATGGTCAATATATGGGGATATGTTTGCCAGAGGAACAACCCTTCAGCACAAGGTCTACACCTTTCAGGTCGGTGAATGCAACTCGAAGGCTGGGGGGAATACGATAAAAAAAAAACGAAGAGATTTCCAGTCATAACTTACCAACCAGCCAGCGACTACCGAATTGAACTGTCTCACAGTATGCGTTAAAAACAGGGTTTTTTTTGCACACATTTGCAAATACATTCGTAAGCTGCAGGCCCTGGCAAGGCACCCTGATTTCTGCAGTCCCTAACTACGGCCTAAGTGCCAATCCGGCCTAAGTGCCAATCCCCCTAGAAGGAAGAAAGAGACGGAGCAGGGAAAGGTAAGGGGAAGGAAAAGAAAAGCTCTGCAAGGTACTGTACACCCAAACATCCTCGTCTAAAGCTGCAAACAACTCATTATGACGAGAATTGGGATCAGTCCAGGTTCAGGCCACCATTATGTGTGAGCCATTGTTCCCAAACCTTTAGAAACGTAGCATGTGCGTAGTTCAAGATAGAAGTGAGCTGCTCAGGCACCATGGTCCCCATGAGTCATTGTTTAACCCTAGGTATATTCAGAAACTTCTATCGCCTCGCCCTAGCCTAGCCAAAGCCCACCCCTCTCCTCTTGTTCCTGGATAGGGTTATGAAGGGTTTGTGTAGTAAGGCCTCCCACGTATTGCGGGCTAAGGAGATGCTTAGTACAGCTCTAATCATAGTGTACACCTGGGTCCAGAAGTGGATTGCCTTGGGGCAGGTCCACCAGATGTGAAGTAAGGTACGAGGTGAGTTATTGTCATTTAGATAAAAAAAAAGGAAAGCCTGTTCAATGTAAAAGTTGAATATTGCTTTTCAGTTAGTAGCTGTTAAATTCTTGTATATTGGTAAATGTAGGAACTGCCATTGTTGACTTGTTTTTAAAGCAAATCATGCTTTTCCTTGATTTCCCATCTAACTGTCAATAACCCACAATTTATATGCAGATTAGCAATTTTAACTCTGATTCACTTGCTATATGCTTGCCCCAGATCAGTGACAAACTTCAAAGTATTGGACAGCAATAGAGCTGGAACTTGACCATCAAAGTGACCCATGCTATTCCTGTGAGGTGTGGCCGCACCGCGCTGTGTGTGTCCATGGGTACACACAGCCTGGCATGGAAGAGCGCCCACACGAATGCCCCCTCAGTCCTCCAAAACGGAGGTAAGGGACCACTCAGACAATATTGTTTCTCAGAACAGGTAAGTATAACATGTTTTTCACTTTAACAAGGAAAAAAAAAATTGCCTTGTATATCACTTAACCTGACCCTCCCCCACACCAGGATGCTAGATGTAGTTCCAGACTCTGATGTCTCCTTTAGCACCACATCAGATCACTGTCCAAATCTTGCCACCTGCACCTAAGTAACCTTTCCAAAATATGGATCTTCATACCCACTAAACCAACCACACCACCGAGCTACTAATTAACTCTCTGACCTTGATTACTGTAACTACCTTGCCATTGGCTTATCTCTACACAGGCTAATCCCTTCACTGGTTTCCAGTTGCCCAACAAATAACATTCAAAATACTAACAACAACATACACAGCCATCCACAGCTCTGTCCCGACCTACATCACCAACCTCATCTCAAAATATCTTTGTTGCTTTCTAGGCCTACTGCACTCTAAATCCCTCATCACCATCTCCCATACTTATGTTCACAACTTCGGCAGAGTCTCTCCCATTTTCTGGAAATCCTTACCTCAGCCCATCCAGCATCTCCTACTCTGCATTTAAGCGATCCCTGAAAAGTGACACAGAAAGTCCTAAAACTTTTGGGACATTCAGAAGCATTCCAACTGAGGGGTGGGCAACACTATCAACAATCATCACCAGGCCAAACATAACAGGAAACAGGGAGGCAGCTCAAGAATCTTTGCTACGAAACACAAGAAAAGTCATACATCTAGGACACTAGCAAATATTGGAGGCATGCTGGTAGTAGGTGGGGTTAAATTCTGGGCTAGCCCATTTGTTTGCCAGTTTCCAGTATTCCTGTGGGTGGTAGTACAACCCCAATTTCAAAAAATTTGGGACTGTATGTAACCCTCTTGGGCATGGAGTTCACCAGAGCTTCAAGGGTTGCCACTGGAGTCCTCTTCCACTCCTCCATGACGACATCACAGAGATAGTGGATGTTAGAGACCTTAAGCTCCTCCACCTTCTGTTTGAGGATGCCCCACAGATGCTCAATAGGGTTTAGGTCTGGAGACATGCTTGGCCAGTCCATCACCTTTACCTTCAGCTTCTTTAGAAAGGTAGTGGTCGTCTTGGAGGTGTGTTTGGGGTCGTTATCATGTTGGAATACTGCCCTGCGGCGCAGTCTCCAAAGGGAGGGGATCATACTCTGCTTCAGTATTTCAACGTACATTTTGGCATTCATGATTCCCTCAATTAACTGTGGCTCCCCAGTGCTGGCAGCACTCATGGAGCCCCAGACCATGACACTCCCACCTCCATGTTTGACTGTAGGCAAGACACACTTTTCTTTGTACTCCTCACCTGGTTGCTGCCCCACACGATTGACACCATCTGAACCAAATAAGGTTATCTTGGTCTCATTGTTATACAAGCTGTACACTCACTACTTTACATTGTAGCAAAGTGTAATTTCTTCAGTGTTGTCACATGAAAATATATAATATAATATTTACAAAAATTTTAGGGGTGTACTCAATTTTGTGAGATACTGTAGTTAAATTAATTAGCAACAGTTCAGTAACATGATTTGGTATAAAAAAAAGCATCTGAGAGAGATAGAGTATATCAGAAGAAAAAAATGGGCAGAGGTTCACCAATCTGTGAAAAGCTGCATCTAAAAATTGTCAAACAATTTTAGAAGACTGTACCTCAGCGTAAAATTGCAGAGAGCTAAAATATGTAATCTTCTATAGTATAGAATATCAAAAAATTCAGAGAACCTGGAGAAATCCCTGTGCGCCATGGGACAAGGTTGAAACGCAATATTGGATGCCTGTGGTCTTCGGGCCCTTGGATGGCACTGCATAAAAAACAGGCATGATTCGGACGTGAACATCACTGCATGGGCTCAGGAATACTTCCAAAAATCACTGTCTGTGAACACAGTTCACTGTACCATCCAAAAAGGCAAGGTAGAGCTCTGTCATGCAAAGAAGAAGCCATATCTGAATATGATCCGGAAAAGTCGCCATCTTCACTGGGCCAAAGCTCATTTAAAATGGTCTGTTGCAAAGTGAAAAACACTTCTGTGGTCAGACTAATCAAAATTTGACATTCTTTTTGGCAACCATGGGTGCCGCATCCTACAGACTAAAGACGAAAGGGACCTTTCCGCCTTATCAGCGTTCCGTTCAAAAGCCACCATCTCTGATGGTATGGGAGTATATTAGTGCGTATAAATTGGACAGCTTGCACATCTAGAAAAGCGCCATCAATGCTGAAAGATCTATCCAGGTTTTAGAGTAACATACGCTCCCATCCAGGAGACATCTTTTTCAGGGAAGGCCTTTCATATTTCAGCAGGACAATGCTAAACCACATACTGCATCTATGACAACAGCATGGCTTTGTAGTAGAGGACTCCTGTTCCTTAACTTGCCTGCCTGCAGTCCAGACCTTTTACAAACTGAAAATATTTGGCGCATCTTGAAATGGAAAATATGACAAAGAAGACCCAGAACTGTGGAGTAGTTAGAATTTTATAGCAGACAAGAATGAGACAACATTCCTCTCTCAAAACTCCAGCAGCTGGTCTCCTCAGTTCCCAGATTTTTACAGAGTGTTGTTAAAAGAAGAGGGGATGCTACACCATGGTAATTGTGGCCCTGCCCCAACTTTTTTGAGACCTTTTGCTGCCATCAATTTTAGTATTACCTTAATTTTTTTCTTAACCACTTGCCGACCGCCGCCCGACTATATACGGCGGCGGTCAGCCCCTCCCAGGCAAAGTGACGTACCGGTATGTCACTAGCCTGGGAGCCAATAGGGGGCGAGCGCGCGCTCACCCCCGGAGGCGCGCTCCCGCCCCTGCTCGTACCCTAAGAAGCCCGCGACCGTCGGGTGGAGAGGGAGAAAGGCAGGCGGCTAATGTAAACAAAGCCGCCTGTCATTCTTCCCTGTGTAATAGCACTGATCACTTGGTCCTGCTATGTAGGACCGTTGATCTGTGCTGTTACACCACTAGCCACATCCAATCACAGTTAGAAACAGGCCCCTAGGGACACACTTAACCCCTCTCCAATAAACTTAACCCCTTCCCTGCCAGTGTAATTTTTACAGTAACAGTGCATATGTATAGCACTGATTACTGTAGTAATGTCACTGGTACCCCCAAAAGTGTCAAAAATGTCAGTCAAGGGTCCGATCTGTCCGCCGCAATGTCGCAGTCCCGCAAAAAAAATCGCAGATTGCCACCATGCTCTTAAAAAAAAAAAAACAATAAAAATGACAAAAATCTTTCCCTTAGTTAGTAAACGCAATAACTTTTGCGCAAACCAATCAAAATACGCTTTTTGCGATTTTTTTTTTTTTTTCACCAAACATATGTAGCAGAAAACAAATTGGCCTAAAATGTTAAAAAAATTTTGATTTTTACATTTTTTTTGGGGGGGAATTTCATGTAAAAAAAATGTGAAAAATATTGTTATTTTTGCAAAATTGTCGCTATTTTTTTGTTTATAGCGCATGATCAAAAAATCGCACAGGTGATCAAATACCACCAAAAGAAAGCTCTGTTTGTGGGAAAAAAAGGACGTCAATTTCATTTACGTACAGCGTCGCACGACCGCCTAAATGTCCGTTAAAGTCACGCAGTGCCGAATCGCAAAATAGGCCATGGTCAGGAAGGGGGTAAAATCTTCAGGGGCTTAAGTGGTTAAAATGTTACATTTTTTTCAGTTTAAACATTTGATATTTTTTCTATTTTCTATTGTGAATAAAATATGGGTTTATGAAATTTAAAAATCATTGCATTCTGTTTTTATGTAAAATTTACACAGCATCCCAACCAATCCCTATTTTATTCAAAACTAAAAAAACGTTTAGGCTTTACATACTGTAAGGATAATTTTAAGGGTTTTATTCTGATTTTAATTTTACTCTACAGTAATTTCCTTTCAAATATTGTTTTTACCTTCAAAATAATTCTCTGCTTGATCTCGTTTGCTCTAGTATGAATGAAACAGCAGTTTAGCTTCTCAGCAAATTAAAACAAAATGGCAACATTGTTGGTGATTTTATTTTTTACGTCCTGGTGAAAGCTGGACGCGTTGGTTAAAGGTGTCATATGGATAATTGTATATGATTTTTCCAGAGCTGAGGAGGGTATTGGCTTTCATAATGAGAAAATAGACTTTGTTGGTTCCCCGCAGCTGGCATGTCACAGTTTCAAAATGAATAGCAGAAGCAGCGGGAGCCAATGGCAGGAAATTGTCTGAGCGTCTTTTTCAAGAGGCGCCTTCATATACTTCCAGCAGGAGATGAACGGTAAAGGTCAGAATAAAACACCCACAGGTGAAAATTGTGACGACAAATCATAATGCGGCTTTCCATGTAAAAGGAGATTTTATCAAAGGGAATAGATTTTTAACAGCTTTTTAAATATATGAATGAAATCTGTTTAATGTAAACCATCTATTGCAAGCTAAGTCCCTGAAATCCCAAGAAGTGTTGTTATCCCTGCCTTTTTCAAGCCTTCTGCACTATAGAACACCTCCCTCCACCTTCCTTACTACTTTTACCACCATAACATAGCAGAGGGTGTTATGTAGTGCATATGTATTCATTTTATTTTGCTTAGACATCAATTTTAACTGCTTAACGACCGCCCGCCGCAGTCATACTGCATCAGGCAGCCGCTCCTGCGTGAACCGACGTAGGTATACATCAGTCGCGCGCCTGCAGCTAGGGGGCGAGCGCGTGCTCCCGCCCCCACTCGTTAGCGGGGATCCCAATAAACAGGGCAGGCGGCACAGATTTACGGCTGACACCCGAGATCGCTCCCCGCTGAGAGAGGAGGACGGTCAGCTGTTGTAAACAAAGCTGACCGTTCTTCTCTCTGGAATGATCACAGAGCGCCTGTGATCCTTCTATATAGGATCACAGGTCTCTGTGATCATTTCACAAGCCCTGCCCCCATACCGTTAGAAACACGCCCCTAGGTACACATTTAACCCCTTCATCTCTTACTGTGTTAACCCCTTCCCTGCCGGTGTCATTATTACAGTAACAGCGCATATGTTTAGCACTGATTACTGTAGTAATGTCACTCTGGTCCCCCCCCAAAAATGTCAATCAGGGGTCCGATTTGTCTGCCGCAATGTCGCAGTCCTGCAAAAAATCGCAGATCACCGCCAGTGCCACGGACTCGATGTCCGCCGCCAACCGCCGATTGTTCAGCACAGAGGCAGAACGGCGATCTGCTTATGTAAACAAGGCAGGTCACCATTCTGTCAGTAGGGAAGGTGTTGCTCCTGTGTTCCTGTAAAGAAAGAACATGGATCAATGCCTTCCCCTAGTAAAAGCCCCCCCTCTGTGGTGCTGCACAGAGCAGCCCAGATCCTCCTCTTCTCGTGTCCCTCTTCAGCTCTCTTGGCCCCTCTCTCCCCAGCTTGCTATGGGGCACCCGAGCCACAGCTCCATTTGTCCATTCAGACATGGAGCCACAACCCGGCCCCGCCCCCTCTCTCTTCTCATTGGCTTACTGAATTTCATTGACAGCGGGAGCCAATGGCGCCGTGTTACTGTCTCATCCAATGAGGAGGGAGAGTCTCAGGCAGCTGAGACACCCCTGCAACATCGCTGGATAGAGATGGGCTCAAGTAAGTATTGGGGGCTGAGTGGGGCTGTGCTGCACACAGAAGGCTTTTTATCCTAACGCATAGAATGCATTAAGATAGAAAAAAACCTTCCTGACTTTACAACCACTTTAAGTAAATGACTTCCTGCATTGTACAGTCTGCTAATGTACGTGATTTATGCCGCTGGCTATTAGATAAATAAATACTGTACCTGAGCCCCCAGTCACCCATGGGTAACGTTGACAACCACCACAGTGTGACTTGGTGTCATAGAATATACAAAGTCGCATCAAATAATCCCAATGTAAATCGCATCAAAGCCACATTGCAGTAGTGTGAGCCAAGGCCTAATCCTTCTGAACTGGTGATGCTTCATGTTAAATGACAAATGCTAGATCTCCTTGTAGGGATTGCTTACGAAGACCAGGCACTCCTTGAACTCTTACTCAGTGCAACACTTGCCTGCCATTAATTGCACCATTGTCCACACATTGTTGTATAAGTAGGTGATTTTACATCTACACTGACCTGCTTCCATCAATTAACTTCTAATGTCAATGCAATACATACTTATAATGCGACCAGTGCTTTTAAACAATTACCACTGTGTGTGACTTTTATTATGTTGGCTACGTTAGGGGCCAGCACAGCTAGACAGCTTTTCAGATTAAGCCTTTGATGCCGGCTTCCCTCTCACCGTACCTCCATATTGCGCAAAGCACTAACGTCAGGCATCATGGAAAGCCTGCCCACCCATAGTATTCAAGAGTGATGATTGTCTAAAGTACATAAAGATAAAAAAAAAAAAAACATTATTTCCAGAACAAATTAATTAGCTTTAAAAAAAAAAACATTTTTGTATTTAGGTGGAAAATTTTCTTTAAGCACATTAAAGTGCACTTATTCACTTTTTTCTTTTTCTTTTTTTTTTTTTTGTCAATAAGAAATCGCTGCAAAAACTTACAGATGAATCAAAGCCATACTCTTCAGTTGTTGTTCTCTTACAACTGGATTTATAAAAGAAAATAATTATTTTCCTCTTTCTGTCGAAGTGAAATTACAGTGGCCATTTAGAAAATGTACATGTCTGCAATTTAAGTCAACTATTACCATCTGTGTTATTGCAGAGCAAGACTCTCAAAGGCTTTATGTTCTATCACCAATTTTTTTTTTCTGCCCTTACATGGTGGATTTCATGGAAAGCAAGCCTATTGTGGTCTTTTCTGATCCAACGGGTTTAATTCAAGGGTGCAGTTAGTATTTAAATTAGCAAAAAAGTTTAAATAAACACAAAAATGTGTTATAAGGTTAGCTAAACTTAGCGGAGGCTGTGTATAAAAAAATAAAAATAGTCGCCAGTTTTACCTGTAGGCTTCCTGCAGCTGATCCTTTCCCAAGACTGACTTACCATGCCTCATTCTGCAGTGGATGTGGCCATCCTTCCAGAGGAGCCCCGAAATGCTCTCTGGGGCTGGCTACTCCTGCATAGTAACTTGAATGAGGACATACTCCCAGCATTTTAGGATTGGGGCATGCACCCACCATCCAGCTGACAGAGCTGCAATCGGCTGTAGCTTGCTCAACCTCTACAGCCTAGAAGTTGGGAGTTGTAAGGTGCAGCAGTACTGGAAATATTCCTGAGCCCATGTAGTGATGTCCATCACAGAATCATGCCTGTTGTTAATGCAATGCCATCTGAGGGCCTGAAGAGCACAGGTTTCCAAGATTGTTTTATTGTTTTTTTTTTATATTAAAAAACACTTTATACTTACCTGTTCTGTGAATTTTTTTTTTTTTTTGCACAAAGCAGCCCCGATGCTCCTCTTCCCTCAGCTGCACTCCTGGCTCCTCCCCCCTGTTGAGTGCCCCCATAGCAAGCCGCAAGCAAGTCATGCGTGCTTGCTCCGAAGCCCTGCTCCCTCGCCACTGGCTCTGATAGATGTCAGCAGGAGCCAATGGCTTCCACTTCTGTATCTGAGCCAGTGAAGATTGAGAGAGACCGGAGAGCCTCAGCTCTCGCGTACATCGCTGGATCATGATGGGCATGTATTAGGTATGTATTTAGGGGGTGCGGTTGGGGAGCTCAAGGAGAATGCAGTAGGGTAAAACACCTTCTGCCTTTACAACCACTTTAAAGTCTTTGCAATTTTTTGTTCAGGAACATTTGTCTGAAATTGATTGACAATTTGTAGACGCAGCTTTTCACAGAATTACCTCTTAGACACTCTTACTCTCTAAGATGCTCTTTTTATACCCAATCATGTTACTGAAATGTGGCCAATTAACCTGTACAAACTGATCTACCTTATTTTTTTTCTTTAAATAGTACATTTTCCCAGTTTAAACATTATCCCATGTTTTCTATTGTGAATGAAATATGGTACTGAGATTTGCAAATCATTGCATTCTGTTTTTATGTAGATATTACACAGCATCCCAACTTTTTTGGAATTGGGGTTGTATAGCACTGTGTTCCGCCAGTGGCATGGGGACTTTCTGTCCCATTCCTGGAGGAAAATAGTCAGTCTGAATGCTGCTCAGCCATTCATGGGCAGCTTTGTATTCTGTGAATACAGAGCTTCCCCTGGTTAGCTGAGGTAGAGCTTGTGATGTCCATCTGCCTTAGCCAATCAGAGGAAGCTTTTTATTCATTTAAAGAATGGGGCTCGACAGAATGCAGAGTCGCTTTGAGGGCTTGTTCACACTAGCCATTTTTAATAAACTTTACTGAAACGTCACAGAGGCATTTCATTAAAGAATAGTCAGTCTGAATGCTGCTCAGCCATTCATGTGCAGCTTTGTATTCTATGAATGAATACAAAGCTTCCCCTGGTTAGCTAAGTCAGAGCTTGACAGAATGCAGAGTTGCTTTGAGGGCTAGTTCACACTAGCCATTTTTAAATCGGCGTGCGGGGGGGGGGGGGGGGGGTTGGATTGGTGTTGAACAAGCGGAAATTCCCCTTTTTGGGGGAAGTTCCACCTAAGTTCATTTTCTGGTCGCTTGGTGCGAGGCGGTTGATTGTATTGCACTGAAAAAAGTGCAAGCAGTACTCTTTTTCAGCGCACACTGTCCGCACACCATCGCAACGCAGTGATCTGCACTGAGTAAACCAGAGACCAGGCATTTTGTCCTTGTCCTGCAGAATAGCCATCCAGCACAGTCCCACAACACCTGGTGTGAATGTATCCTAAGTGAGATTGTATTTTTTAAGGAAACGAGTATGAAAGCAAGGCAATGTCTACTATTACATGTCTAGGCATAAGCAAAAAAAATTGGTAAGTATGGATCTTACCTAAGCTGTTTTGAACATATGGTAAAGTGACAAAAGTACATGAGGAAGGCAGCGCATGAACCACACCAGGATGCAATGGATAAGGAAGTCAGGTGACCATCCAGTATAGAAAGGGTTAACAGTAAGCAGTAGCACTTCTTCCGACTCTGTCTTCACATTGGCTCACGCAGGGGAGATCCCCTCCCCCTTCACTCTACTGGCCCATCAGCTGAAACTCTGCTTTGAGGATGTAGAGAAGGTCTGCAAAGAAGAGTGGATCACAATCCCTCCTGAGATGTGTGCTAACCTGGTAACCAACTACAAGAAACCTCTTACCTCTGTGCTTGCCAACAAGGATTTCTCCAACTACTAAGTCATGTTTTGCTTGGGGGATCAAATGCTTATTTTACTCACTGAACTGCTACTTAATTTATAGCATTTGTTTTATGTGTTTTTTTTTTAGTTTTTTTGGTTGACATTCTGTCTCTATTATTTAAAATACACCTATGATAAAAAATGATACACCCTTCATTTCTTTGTAAGTGGGCAAACTTACAAAGTCTGCAGGGGATCGAATAATTATTTTCCGAACTGTAAAGTAAGCAGCTGTGTATTTCGGCAGCAGTACAGGCAGCTTCCCTTCTGCTGTTGGAATTTACCACTTGCCGACCGCCCCACACAGATTTACTGTGGCAGGGTGGCTCGGCTGTGCATAATCACGTAAATGTACGTGATTATTTGCACGCGGTCTCCGAAGCTGGAGGAGGAGCGGACTCGATCGCTGCCAGCCCCTCGCAATCTTCTGGGAAACTGACAGAAGAGCCGCCTGCCTTTGTAAACAAAGCAGACGGCTCTCCGGTCAGAGAGGTATAGTGAGATTGTGTATCTCAGCTAAGCTGAAACACTGATCTCTGTGTGCCTGTTACAGAGCCCCCCCCCTACAGGTAGTAAGCACAATTAGGCTCACACTTAAACCCTTGATCAGCCCCAGTATTATCCCCTTCCCTGCCAGTGTCATTTATACAGTAACAGTGCATATTATTTAGCACTGATCATTGTATTGGTGTCACTGGTCCCCAAAAAGTGTCACTTAGTGTCATATTTGTCCGTCGCAATGTCGCACTCCCGTTAAAAATCGCTGATCACCACCATTACTAATAAAAACAAAAATAAAAAGTCCAAAAATCTATCCCATAGTTTGGAGACGCTATAACTTTTGCGCAAACCAATTACACTGCATACACAGCTCTGTGAATAAATGAAGTGGCCGAGCGGGGTGCCGAATTTAGAAAGTGACAACTAGTGCAGGGAACTTCTCATAGTACTGCTGCCACA
The DNA here is from genome assembly GCF_965119305.1 of Pelophylax lessonae. Lineage (NCBI taxonomy): Eukaryota > Metazoa > Chordata > Amphibia > Anura > Ranidae > Pelophylax > Pelophylax lessonae. The sequence continues at coordinate 32,486,849 of NC_138778.1, read as the reverse complement.
GGGAGGGGGGCATCGGGCAGGAGCTGCAGCATTGGGTACATGTTATAGGTTCTGAAATGATAAAAATGTAAAAAAGGTTGAAAACGGCGCTACCTTCAAAGTGCTAATGTGCCAAATAAATAAATAAATAGTGTATGGAATAAAGTGCTGGTGTGTCTAATATGATGAATATTATTTATTTAAAGTGCTCATATGCTGAGTGATAACGGGTTAAATATTGCAACACTTATCAATCATAAGTGCTAGTGCCAGAAAAAACTTGAAAAGAAACCAAACCCAGTGCTTTTATTCAAATTAATATTGTGTGTTACAGTGGTAAATCGTGGAAGTTTACATAAATAACATATAAACAAAAAGTGCTTATTTTATTGAAAAAATGACTGTAAAATAATAACCTGTTATTACGTGCTGTGATCAAAAAGTGATGTGAAACTTCACATATATATACAGGTGAAAAAAAATAAACGAAGTAGTGAGTCCTCTCTAGTAGAGAAATGAGAAAACAGGTGTTGATAAAGAGGAAAGGAGAGCACGGGTTGCAAACACCAATGTAGCCACTAGGTGTCGCACCCGGCCAGTATACCACCTGTATATCAATAGGGACCAATATGGAATCCTGGGGTTCCCTCACCACGATCTCTCCTCGTCCCGAGTACCTCAGAATACAAAAAGAGAGAGAGAGGGGGACCCCTTGGTGCGATGTATGGTGCCAATTTTTTAAGGGCGAGGTAGTAACTCACGGTTAGGCTGTCCTCGATCAGTGAAGAGAAGCCGGGAAGCTTCCGCGTTCCACGGCCCAAGCTCCAAATACCGGAAGTGACGTAGTGACGTAAGACTCCACCCTACGCGTTTCGTAATACGTCTACTGGAGCGGCCGCGATCGTGGTGAGGGAACCCCAGGATTCCATATTGGTCCCTATTGATATACAGGTGGTATACTGGCCGGGTGCGACACCTAGTGGCTACATTGGTGTTTGCAACCCGTGCTCTCCTTTCCTCTTTATCAACACCTGTTTTCTCATTTCTCTACTAGAGAGGACTCACTACTTCATTTATTTTTTTTCACCTGTATATATATGTGAAGTTTCACATCACTTTTTGATCACAGCACGTAATAATAACAGGTTATTATTTTACAGTCATTTTTTTCAATAAAATAAGCACTTTTTGTTTATATGTTATTTATGTAAACTTCCACGATTTACCACTGTAACACACAATATTAATTTGAATAAAAGAACTGGGTTTGGTTTCTTTTCAAGTTTTTTCTGGCACTAGCACTTATGATTGATAAGTGTTGCAATATTTAACCCGTTATCACTCAGCATATGAGCACTTTAAATAAATAATATTCATCATATTAGACACACCAGCACTTTATTTCATACACTATTTATTTATTTGGCACATTAGCACTTTGAAGTTAGCGCCGTTTTCAACCTTTTTTACATTTTTATCACTTTTAACCCTTTCAGGGTTGGTTGTTGGCAGCTTACACCTTAGGTCTTTTTTTGTATTTATTATAAACTCCATAGCGCTGGTCACCTCCTGCATAAAACATGTTATAGGTTCTACCCTAAAAATGAGTGGAACATGTAACATGTTCCCAAAGGTGAATTTATCCTTTAAACAGTGTGGGTTTAGTATAACTTTAACATCTCTTGATTTTAAAACAATATTCTAATTCTAAATAAGACTGTCTAATTTGTTGTTGAGGTTCTTATTAAACATTTGTTTATTATTAGTCTGTGGTTATACTTTCAGAACGTTCACGAGGTCCTCTCCGATGACCAAGGTTCTACATTAAATCTATGGTAAGTATGTGACAAATGTTCTCATGTATTTAAATTTTTCTATTATAATGTAGAATGTAGTGGATTTATTCAAATTCATAATTCAGATGCATCAATTAAGTACCTTTTAAGCATTACCAAATCATAGTAATTTTTTTAATACCTTGTCATGGCAAAACAATAAACCTGCTTTCAAATAATTTGAACTATACTTGACTTCAGTCCCTCTGGCAGATTGTATAGAGTAGACCTTAACTGGGTAACCACCGCCATATCGTTTTTTCCATACTTTTTTATACCTATCTCTCTCTAAATTTCAGTTTTGAGTTTTACAGTTTAGTCCTTTAAAACCAACCTATTTTTCATAAGTAACCCTTAAGTGCTCACCAATCCATTCCAAACCTTGGGCAAAGATGTGAATTACATCTTTGAGTTGCAGTAATGCATGATTGGTGGTGAGTTGCAGCATACCACAATGCACAGATTGGAACCATCGGTGCATTATGGAGCATGAGCTGGGAAAAAAAGGACCATGTCTGCTTTGTTTGTGCACATTGTAGTACATTGACAACCCATTCAAAATTAATGGACTGCCATATTGTGATGTATGATAACTTATGAAATAATGTACACTGCTCAAAAAAATTAAAGGAACACTTTTTAATCAGAGTATAACATCAAGTCAGTTAAATTATTGGGACATTGATCTGGTCAGTTAAGTAGCAGAGGGGATTGTTAACCAGTTTCAGCTGCTTTGGTGTTAATGAAATTAACAGGGGCACTAGATGGGCAACAATGGGACAACTTCCAAAACAGAATAGTTTTACAGGTGGGAATTTTTTTCCCTACTCGTCTTTTCTGACTGTTTTTCACTAGTCACCACTGGTAGCATGGGGCGAAATCTGGACCCTATAGAGGTTAGACAGGCAGTCCAACTCCTCCAGCATGGCACATCAATACGTGTCATTGCCAGAAGGTTTGCTGTGTCTCCCAGCACAGTCCCAGCATGGAGGAGATTCCAGGAGACAGGCAGTTACTCTAGGAGAGCTTTACAGGGCCAAAGAAGGTTCTTAACCCATCAGCAGGACTGATATCTGCTCCTTTGTGCAAGGAGGAACAGGTTGAGCACTGCCAAAACCCTACAAAACCCACTGGTGTGAATGTCTCTGACCAAACAATCAGAAACAGACTTCATGAGGGTGGCCTGGCACCGTGGAGCTCAATTGCCATTTGGCATGTCCGCCACTGGTGCCCCCTGCTTTTCACAAATGAGAGCAGGTTCACCATGAGCACACGAGACAGACATGGAAGGGTCTGGAGAAGCCGTGGAGAACATTAAGCTTCCTGTAACATTGTTCAATATGACCAGTTTGGTGGTGGGTCAGTGATGGTCTCGGGAGGCATATCCATGGAGGGACGCACAGACCTTTACAGGCTAGACAATGGCATCCTGACCGCCATTAGGTATTGGGATGAAATCTTTGGACCCATTGTCAGACGCTGGTGCAGTGGGTCCTAGGTTCCTCCTGGTGCGCGACAATGCCCGGCCTCATGTGGCGAGAGTATGCAGCCAATTTCTGGAGGATGAAAGAATTGATACCATTGAATGGCCCCTAAGCTCGTCTGACCTAAGTCCAATAGAACCCCTCTGAGACATTATGTTTCGATCCATTGAACGCCACCAGGTTGAACCTCAGTCTGTTTGGGAGGTCAATGAAGCCCTGGTCCAGATCTGGGAGGAAATACCCCAGGACTCCATCCATCGTCTCAAAAGAGCATGCCCCGACGTTTTCAGGCATGCATACAAGCAGGAGGGGGCTATACAAACTACTGATTATTATTTTGGGTTGCTACAATGAAATTTCAGCAAAATGGACTAGCCTGCTGCATCATTTTTTCACTTTGTTTTTCGAGGTGTCTTTACATTCAACCCTCTGTAGGTTGATAACTTTCATTTCCATTAAACCATGTGGCATCCTTTCGTTCCTAGCAAATTACCCATTCAATATCAGTACAGATATCCAGCATGATATTTTTCCCCAATGAGATCTGTTGTGTTTTCCTTTCATTTTATTAAGCAATGTAAATTAACATCTATGCAGGTATTGCACTGCAGCACACTAGGGAGATTTTAAGGGACCTAAATGGTAATTCCCTTTAATAAAGATCCCAGCCATAGACAAAAGAACAAGGGTCTGTAGAGGGATAGAGGTGGATTCAGCACAGATATCAGGGATTTTTCTTGACCTTCCTACACCTAAGGTAAGGAGTGATAAAGTGGACAATTCTGTATTAATAATTGACATCATGTGTCATCTGTGTATGGTTCTATTCTGTTTTAATGTGATGATTTGGCATTAGCGTTGCAATTACTCTGGAAATTGTTTTCTTGGTAAACAAAGTCTGGGGGAATAAGCAGAAGATCCCCGCTGTTCCTGAGTTCACCCATGTAACCAAAACGACTGGTCCATACATATGCCTCCTGCCATCCATAGGAGTACATCTCCATTCATAGGAAACAATGGGCTGAGTGGTGTTCCTTTGCCACTGGGACTTCTTTCTGCAAAGGAGGAGGGGGACATGTATAGGACAGAGCCATTAAAAGTGAAATTGTTCTTATAATGCCTTACTTTCATCTCCATGAGCTCCCAGACTTAAGCTATGAAGCCCTATGAACTCATGTTTTTGTCATCCTGCCCCTGTGATTTGATCAGTTTGGGACAGAGGTACCAATATTTTTATTTTATTGGGTGTGAGAAACTAAAGGGCAAGTACTTTGCCACTTCAGGTAACATTCGGGTAATAGCAAAGCCAAAAATGGATCCAGGCAATTGTCCAAGATGCCGGTCCAGAGATGGCCAAATTATGCAAATCCCTACTTAAGCAGACTCCATTATATTGGTGGTGGTGTGTATAATGTCCAACACAGGGCAGCCCTCCTTTCTGATAGAAAGTAACAGTGTTACACCTGCCCTAGTGAGTTAGCACTGAGGGGAGGGACACTATGATGACATAATTTTTCCCCGAATGCTCCCCTAGTCATATTTAGTTGTCTGTTGCTCAAGGACTGATCTTAATGATAAAAGGTACATCATTTTGAAAAATGATATGGTTTCTGTATATTGTGACATGTCAGGGATTTATTCAGGCCGACTTTGTAAAGTTACCGATAGGTCCACTTTAAGATGGAACAGGTCACAGCTAATTGCAAGCCATAAAACTAGATAAAATAGTTTAACTTTTATTTTAGTAAATTAGTTGAAAACCTTTTAAATCGAATAGCAGATAAAGGCTGCAAACAGCCCTCTCAAGCCTTAATAGCTCAACCCGATGTAAAGTTAAAAGGAAAGGTCATTGTCTTAATCTACCATGTAAATTACAGTAATCGTCAAAAAGTGACCTATTCTCTTTTCTTTCATTACATTTAATATAACAGCAGCATGTAAGCACTGGCTTTACATAGAGCAGCTGACATGGGTTCGATCTGGTCTGCTCTTTGTGCTGTCACATGATTGCCTTATAATACCCATAGTAAGCTGCACATATCATCTGTAATAGCACTGAACTTACTTGATCCTTGACCTAGTTTTTCCTTTCTTGCACATTATCCTGGTAAAGATTTCTGCTGGGGCTAACCTATATTCACATGGATAATGTGGAAACACAAAAGGTCTGTCTATAACTTGGACTTTTTAGAAGAGCACAAGCTGTATTTTTTTTTTTTTATTCAGAAAACAAGGTTATTTGCAAAGAAAATATTAAATGTACAAGTGTAGGGCTAGACAAATCCCAGGCCCCAGGTCGCATTGGCGACTAGAAACTGAGTCCGGGCTCCTAGGATTTCAACCATCTGCTCTCAGGCATCGGGACACCGATTCCCTGATCTGGAGATTTGAAATCCCCACGGCTCCTTTCTATACTTCTCAGTGTACGGATAAGAGGCATTCTAATTGGTCACATGGACGGCGCTGACCAATCCGAAACGGCTGCCTCTTGTACACTTTCAGCACATCCATTGGATGCACTGCTCAACTTCTGCCACTGTCTACTCTCCTCATTGCAGTCACCCAGCACACATCTAGCTGACATCGGGTCCTGAGTGGTGTATGAGGCGGGGGAATGGTGCACCGGGCCTGGGCCCTGCACATAATTTCATGTGTCAGCCTTTCCCCATCCCACTGCTCCAGCCTGCCTGAGTGTTACTGCTTCCTCAGCCCCTGGGGGAGGTGGAAGTGCAGACTGAGCCCCTCCTGCCGTGACTGACTGAAGGGCACCACCTACAAATAGTTGGGAGGCACAGTTTACCTTTAATGCTCCCCCCCCCCTCCCCTAGACGTGTGTGGGGGAGGAGAGCAGGCCATTTTTTGGGCGTATGTGAGAAAGGTGGAGGTGGGTGAGTGCCACACTTCTGGAGGATTCCTCTGCGCACACCATAGAGCTGAGGGGACCTCACTGTTCATATACACATCTGCCTTAGACTTTCACCCTCTTTCTCCCTCCCTCTCTCTCCCTTCCTCCCTCCCACCCTCTCTCTCTCCCACCCTCTCTCTCTCCCCTCCCACCCTCTCTCTCTCCCCTCCCACCCTCTCTCTCCCCTCTCACCCTCTTTCTCCCTCCCTCTCACCCTCTCTCTCCCCCTCCCCCCCTCTTTTTCCTTCTCTTCCTCGCACACTCTCCCCTCTATCCCCCTCCCTTCCACCATCTCCCTCCCTCCCCCCCCTCTCTTTCCTTCTCTTTCTCGCACACTCTCCCCTCTATCCCCCTCCCTTCCACCATCTCCCTCCCTAACCCCCTCTCTTTCCTTCTCTTTCTCGCACACTCTCCCCTCTATCCCCCTCCCTTTCACCTTCTATCTCCCTCCCTCCCACCATCTCCCTTCCTCCCCCCTCTCTTTCCTTTTCTTTCTCGCACGCTCTTCCCTCTATCCCCCTCTCTCCCCCTCTCGCGCTCTCCCATTCCCCTACCCCCCCCCTTCTTTACCTCCCTCTCCTCTTTTTCCTCTTTCCTTTTTTTTCTCCTCTTTCCATTTCTTTCTCTTTTATTTCTTTCTAGGCGCCGGGCAGCTGATTTGAAAAACTGGCTCCCAACTTTTTTAGCTGGCTCCTAGATTGAAAGAAAAATTTTCAAGCCCTGTACAAGAGCATGGCTCATAACGAACAAAAAAGGTGGGGCAACAAAAGAGGGGGGGGGGTATCTAAATGGTATCCACAATATACCAGTACAATACAGGGTAACTCTTTAAAGTAAATACAGTGGGAGTATGAGTATCTGAAACCTTTAGTCCTGGAATAGGGATCGATCTCCCAGGTCTTACATTATTTTTGACTGTAACTTTCAATAATAAAAAAAAAAAAGGATGGGTTCTCTCACCCCTCTTAGCTCTTAAACTAGAATTCAGACTTCACTTGCAGCCTGGTTCCCTTTTACCTTCAGGTAAGGCTATACTTTAATAACATTTTAAAGTAAACCTGTGCATTGTCCATGCATGTCCAAAACAACATGTCCACTTTATTGCCCCTCTCTCCTAGAGCACATGCCCTCCTTTCCTTTGCTCCACCACTGCTCTGATCAGCTGCCAAGAGAGAAGAAAATACCCTCTACCTCTGGGCATAGAGGATCATGTGACTCACTACCACTCCTCTCATGTGACAGCTCTGGTGCTAATTTATTTGCTTGCTGCTGTCAAATGGGGGCAAGGAGTGATTCATCATTGTTTGGTAAGCTTTAGCCAGAGTATCTTGCGTGGGCTTTTATTTTGTGCTCCTGACAGCTGAACGGAACATTAGGGGATCAAATAAAAGTTTGATATGTGCTGTCAGGACACAGGGCAAGCAACTCTATTGCTTTGCCTTGCAAGGGTGGAAATTTAAAAGCTTACAAATGCCCATTCCTGATTTGTTGTGGTAAACTTTAAATGTTTTTGGACACAGATGTTGCTATCGTTGTCATTGGCTGTTGTTAAAGTCCACACCACCCAAAAGAGATTTTTTTTTTTTTAAAGAAATAGCACAAGGGTTCGGTTTTCCAGTGGGTGTTTAGTAAGAATACGATGGATTTAATTTCAGCACTAAACTTGTTTAACCAGAATCGACCACAGAATGAGTGATGCAGCATTTTCAGTCCTGCACCCTCTAGCACATGGGTGTCAAACTCTATTTCAACGGGGGCCGCATCAGCATTATGGTTGCCCTCAAAGGGCCGGTTATATCTGTAAGATTAGGTGTCAAGAGCACCCCACCCCCCCTTATTCCCTTACATGAGATGTCAAAAGCCCCCAAAAGTAAGTAGTGCCAGGGAGTGCACCAGAGAGAGAAAATGGAGAAATAGCGAAGTAAGGAGAGGATGAGAGGGTCAGTAGAGACAGAACAATATCCCTCCCCAGGGGGGTCTGTGAGCAGCTTGAAAAAGCCCAGGTAACGCCTTACAAGTCCAAAAAACATACCGGTGGACTCGTCAACGGAAACTGATCCAGGGCTGCCAAGCATGCAAAAATTTATCGGAAGTGTCCGTGAGGATCGCCATTAAATTTTTGTTTTACAAGCATGCCGTGTACCCGTCATTTCACCTTGTCGACAATCAAATTTTTTTTCTACTAACACTGCTCTGCTAGTGTGAAAGACAGCGAAATATATTAAAAGTACAGTCATTTTTATGTACTGTTTCTTTTCCTGTCTGCATTGTTTTAGATATGTCCCATAAAATTAAAGATAACCTTCCCATTTCCCAAAACATGCAGCCTAAAGAGAATAAAGGACAGTTGTTATTAATATGCAGATTTCAACTTGATGCCAAAAGTCGGCAACCAAGTCTTCATCTCTGCTTCAAACCACTCCCCTCTGTCTGTTGATGTATGCAGGGAGCAATGACACGTGATCAGCAAAGGAAGGAGGTTTTTTTTGGTTTTGTTTTTTTGCTATGGCGTGTAACTGATTTCACTTTTTCTTTGCTGTTGGTAAACCTAGATGGTGGCACCCAAAAGGGGATTAGCAGGGTCTCAGCTAACTATCATGTAGCAAATGTTGATACAAAATGATGTTCTGAGCTGGTGAACGACTCTCGACCCTGCTAGACATAACTGTCCTACAGGCTAATGTTTTAATGATAACTAGATAAATATGAATGCACACATAATTAGAGTAGACCTTAAAAAAACACTCTTTCAAAATACATTAAAAACTTTACCATTGGAAGACTTGCCAATCGTCACTCTACACAGCATGATATTTACTACTAAACTGATTTGGTTAAAGCAAAAAGGGACGTCTTGTTACTTTGTGACATTATTTTTGTTGGTGAAAAAAAATTGCTTTCTGACTGTACATAAGATGTTATTTCTTAAACAGTGAACGAATCCCTACATTCTCTCATCTACCAAGATTAGGAAAATCTAGACTTGGCATAACAGCAGCCATTGCAACAGAAGCTAAAGAACTCTTGCGATCTGTCCGTTCCATCATAGAAGAGGACAGTAAGTTTAATATAGTCTTATACTTTTTGTGTGTGGTGGGGATGTTTTTACTCACATTTTAATAGTATGCCCCTCTATTTCTAATTTGTTTGTATGAGAAGCTTAAAGAGGATTTCAAGCTATGAATATTTTATGCATTGTTACATTAGTCCAACTTGGACCAATGTAACTAAGTATATACTATACCTAGCTGGAAGCTGTAAAGCGCTGAAGTAGACACCACTCCTCCAGCAATCTCCACTTGCTTTGGGGTCCTGTGCCGAGCGGTTGTCCTGCTGCATTGTGAACACGAGGTCAGCTGCTTAGCACAGGTGTCATTCAGAGAATGCTTTGAATTTTCTGAATGAAGGCAAAGCAATCTATAATTGGATGAGGTCAAGAGGCAGTGCGGCGACGTCGCACTCTCCAGTTCATCCAGTCAAAGAACACTTTGTATTTATTCAGAAAATGAAAAGCTTTCTCTAAATTTTGTATGCGCCAAGCAGCCAACTGCCTTTGTTCAGAACGCAGCATGGGATCTGCTCGGTATGGGACGCAGAAGTGGTGTCCAGCTTTCAGGGGCATCTGCCAGGTATGGTATATGCATACTAGTTACATTGGTCAAAGCTGGACCAATGTAATTATGTATAAAATATCCATACCTGGATTTTTTAAAGTGATTGTAAAGGTAGTATTTTTTTTAAATAGCAAACATGTCATACTTACCTACACTGTGCAGTGCTTTTGCACATAGCAGCCCTCTTTTCAGGTCCCCCGCTGGAGCTCTTGGCTCCTCTCTCCTGCCATGTGCCCACCACAGCAAGCAGCTTGCTGTGGGGGTACCCGGCAGGTTCACTCCCAAGCCGCTGCTATATGCATCCATTCACACACATACGTGGCTCACCCCCCCCCCCCCCTTTCATTAGCTCACTGGCTGTGACTGACATTAGCGGGAGCCAGTGGCTGCCTCTGCTGTCTCAACCAATGAGGAAGGAGAGACCGTGAACAGCGAGACTCTCATGCACATCGATTGATCAAGATGGGGCTCAAGCAGGTATTGGAGGGTGCACACAGAAGGTTTTTTACCTTCATGCATAGATTGTATGAAGGTAAACAAACCTTGAGCCTTTACAACCACTTTAAAGCTGGCACATCAAGGATTATGGATGCTCAGACACTGGCCTCCTCCGGAAGTTACTTTTATAGCTCTAGCTCAGTTTGCTAGAAGAAGTTCATATGGTTGGATGAAGCACACTAATGATGTCAGAAAATTCACAATGGCCTTGGATTAGTCATCAGCAATAGTACCCATACACAAGGGCTTCTGATCATTCCATTCAGAACAGCGTTCAGCTATTTCTTTAAAGAGACTGTCATGTTGGAATATTGAAAACTATCAACAGATATGAAGATCAGGCACCTAAAGTTGTACATGCATGCAGCAGCTTTCAGTATCTTCCACCTCACCCAAATGCTAGGCCTTTCTGATAAGGGAAAGTGTTGTCTCTTCCTCACAGTGCTGAAGCTTGCATGTCCCCTTCAGCCTCTCCCGCTTTTTTTGCTGGGCACTTCAACAGCCCATGATAGTGAAGGCCCAATAGGGATGTGCGTAGTTCAGGGTTTGGTAAGATCTGACTCTGCCTGGAACTGTCAGGGTTTAGCCCAATTATGACAGCCCGATTGTCATGCAAAGCAGAGGATACTGAAAGTGGCTGCAGGTATGTACCCACCTACTCTTCATTAACTTAAAGAATTGTAAGTAAAAGTACAGAATTAAGTATTTTAGTGGCTTACTTGTGTTGCATCCTCTTTCATAAACAGTCTTTTAAAGGTTTGACTCTGAACTCTCTAAGCAATTGACCCTCAAGAAAGTGTAAATTCCCTAGTACCCTAGTCTCTTCTTGCATGCAGAGAAGCAAAGAGAAACACTTTAGATCAGCCTTTTTCAACCAGGGTGCCTTCAGGTTTCTTCGCCTTGGCAAACTGCCTAAAAATTGCCCAAAAATTGTATACACGCGAGAAGGTCGACCAAGCCTGCCTATTGTCAACTAATGATATCATCAATTGATAAGGAGGATGTCCTGTGCCTGCACGGCATCTTTGTTTGCCCCTCTCCTGTCCCTCTCCATCAACAATGGGATCACATTAGCTGAGTGAGGGAAAGAAACATTGCAATACTAGTCAGTATCAATGTGCAAAGGTGAATATGCTTTGGAAGAATAAGTCACGTTGGGTGTCCTGCATGTGTTGATGTTGCTATATTATGTAAAACGAATATTCTCATTTTTTACATTTTAGAATAGGGGTGCCTCGAGATTGTACATCACTTTAAAGGGTGCCTTGACTGACAAAAGGTAGAGAAACACTGCTCTAGATTGTCAGTTGAATGTAAGCTCTGACTCTTCTAGGGCTGCTGACATCACATCCAAAATGGTGGCACCCAGCAGCAGTCTTGGGGCTTTCCTAAGGATTTTTAAGTGTATGTCCCTCCAAACTCCCGTTTTTCCACAAAAGCATGTCACGTTTTTTCCTGGAAAGAGCAAGCTTTAATGACTCCCTATGACGGCATCATCAGTTTTGTAAAATTCTTGCTGGGGCAGCTGTTGGGGGCTTAGTAGCTTTATGACTTACCTACTGAACACTATCTCCCAGGAGCCCTTTCCCTGTGTGGGCAGGCTCTCCAAAGTAAAGGCAGTAGCCATGATTTCCTGCCAAATAAATCAACGTGTGTGGAAACAAGTTTCAGGGATAGGTGGAGTTCTGGAGATCAGTAGGCAGGGATGATAACGCTGGTTGAAATTTCAATACATTAAAGGCACAGTGTTAGCTTAGACAAGAAGGTTGGAGTACACTGAAATCCAGTGTACTCCAACCTGTCAAATCAACAAGTATTTTTCTGTACTTGCTTTGTTTTTAAAACATGAAAATTGTGCATGTGTATTGGAGAGCTGTACTGAGCATGTTGTTTTTTTTTTTTTTTTTTCCATATTTATTAATATAATAATAAGAATTTTTAATAATAATAATAAGAATCTGTAATTTGACATATACGTAAAGATCTGTTTTCATCTCCAAAAGCACCTCTCATGCTTCAACTTGCTGGCAACAGGGATTACATCACCAATATTACACGCTCCTATTACTGTGGCTAGCCTTACACTCTTACTCTGTGCAAATTGCTTTAGCAAAACAGACATTTACTCTGCAAGTATCTGTGTCCACCATAATGGGCTTCACATTACTCTCAAGCAGCAGGGTGGCCTTCCCATGCCATGAGCTGCCCCATTTTCTTGCTGTAATGAGATTATGTGCACAGAAGGGGTCATTGAGGACATAGTGAGTGACAGAAAAGTTGTAAAACCGAAAATGGCGTACTAAGAAAAATGATAACATTGATGTCCGCTTTATGCAATCAAACACGCATTCACACATAAGTGAATTCATGTCTAAGAGCGCCATTCATGAGCTATTTTAGTTACATCTAATAAAGGAACCTATTGTGTGCTAATAGATATAGTGCTGCAAAGATGAAGGGTTCTCATTTTACACTAATTATTCTAATGAAAATTTAAGATGTGCAATCTGCTATGATGTTTTGAATTACATGCCTGCGCTCAAAAAATGTGAGTTACACAGAGATCATAGGCCTACAGAGATGACCTGCAGACAGGTAGATACTCATGAATGCAGCTATGTATTAATCACTTGCTGACCGCAATACATACTTAAACGCTGTGGTTTGCAAATGGTTTACCAGGGTTATGGCAGAAGCTATCAGCCATAACACTAGTATTTTTTTTTCAGCCGGTGATTCTCTTTCTCATGAAAGCGGTCAGAGAGCTAATTTGCAGAATTGGTCTCGCCGGTAAGCCAGAGAAACACCGGCGAGACCAATTCTGCAAATTAGCTGTGACCAGCCGGGAAACCATCCAACGGTTTGCGCGGCTGGTCACAGAGGTTAACAGACCAGATAGATCATAGAGGTGATCAGAGGCTAGGAGGACTGGAACGATGTCATGCGTCACTTCTAGACCACTTCTGGACCAGGGCAGAAGTAAAAAAATTTTTTTTGTAAAGCAAAAGATCATTTTTTTTTTTGGATCTTTTGCTTTTAAAGGTAGAGGAGAGATTTGGGGTCTTATATACCCCAGATCTCTCCATAAGGAGGACCTGTCATCCCTTATTTATATTACAAGGGATTAGAGCTGCATGATTCTGGATATAACGAGAATCACTATTTAAAAAAAAATATATATATATATTGTTTGGGGGTTCGAAGTAATTTTCTAGCAAAAAATTCTGATTTTAACTTGTAAGCAACAAGTGTCAGAAAAAGGCTGGGTCTTTAAGAGGTTAAACTGCCCTCACTTACAGACAGAAGTTTATTCCTCTAAAGAAGGAAATGATACATTGTAAAACATTGTCTTTATAGTTATCTCGAAGCCTTGGCTCAAGATGACGATTTTCTACAAGGGATATTTACATTCCTTGTAGTAGGAATAAAAGTGACAAAAAAAATGTAAGGGTAATTTTTTTAAAACGCCTCCATCCGTCCGTGTTCGCAAGTGAAATCGAACGCATACTGTAAGCGGTGTTCTCACCACCCACGTATCGCCGCGAACGTTAGAGCCAGGGCAATAATTCTAATGCTAGACTCAGTAACTCTAAGCAGGTAACCTGTAAAAATTTTTATAGTGTCCCTTATTGAGATTTTTAAGTTTAATAGTTTGTCGCCATTCCAGGAGCAGGCGCAAATTATTTATTTATTTTTTAATAGCTTTTTATTGAGAGCTTTTAAAGTCGAATACAAAACGTAGCCTTGGGACATTTTCCGGCACATAAGTATAATTAAACACATTACAACTAACAAAAATACAGAACTACCAGTTACTATAGATCCATTGCTCATGTCTACACCAACAGATAGAAATACGGTAGGACAGGGCCCTGGTCCTCTGCCTTAGACCTGCCACCGCTATATGACTATATCTCCCCCAAAAATCACAATTACTGGGGAAATCCAATCCATGGTAGTGGGACCATCTCAGGATATTTGTCCTTCCCTTTCACGCTTCACTATTAATCGCATTACCGACCACTTTCATGGTTTCTTCCTTCTTACTTATAGTTGCGTATGGTTTATATGTACCACTCCACTTATATAAATATGTTCTGTTACAGCATTAATGCTTGCCTACAACTCCATTAGTTGTCATCCTACAGGTGAACTTCCATTGTTTTTTGCTTTTTCCTAATTTGCCTTGTATTTGCTGAAATACCCTAAAAAGAATTTAGGGAAAAAAAGAAATACAGTAGGACAAATAAGTCACAATAACATGGCAACCCATCATGTACGTAGAGGACAGCCAACAGAGGTCAAGGCAATCCCCTTACAATACTCCTGGATATACATAATTTTAGAAGCCACCTTCACAGTTTTATCTTTAACCAGGGTCTTGTTACCGATGGCCGGGAGGTGAAGAATCTAGCTCCCCATCGCCTTGTGTATCTATAGTAGAATCTGAGTTCGACCAAAGATTCCATACCTTCTCAATTTTTTTGGGACAGCCCAGGACAAACAGGTTGCTTTATAAAGAGCGTTAAATAGGTGTTCCAGAAAGGTAAGACTAGGGGTCCTGTCTGATTTCCCCTTGAGTACTATAGCCTTTCTGGCGTAAAATAATAGTAGACCCAAAAGGGTGCGTACAGCCCTGGCAAAGGCCAGAGAGTCCACCAACCCCAACAAGCACACAAACCATTAATGGAATAGGGATGGTAGACAGGGTAGTTATGAATTGTGTCACTTCCTGCCAATAAATGTGTATCTCTGGCCTAAATCCAGCAGGATCGCTTGGGCATCTCCAACAGCGGGAAAGAGTGTTTGGGTAAATATGGTGTGATCTCTGTGCTGTAAAATCAATTCTATGCAAAATCTTGAATTGAATTAATGTATCCCTGGTTGCTATCAACTATTTGAAAGGGTAATCTTACATATCCTCCCAGGCCTTTCCATATAGGTCCTGCTCATCCGCCCGTCACAAGGCATTCATTTCATCTAAACCTACATGAATGCCTTATAAATCATGGATAGAGGTTTATATATAGTATCATTACGAAGAAGAGACTCAAGAACATCCCGCTGCAAATGAACCCCAGTGGAGCCAAACTGAGACCTAAAGGCGTGACAAAGCTGCAGGAACAAAAAAAAAAGAAATTTGATAAATCAGATAAGCTTTTAAACCTGTCAAATGTGGCCAGTATACCCCCATCACATAAATTTGTCAAGTACTTAATGCCCTTTGAGGCCCATAAGCAGAGATCCAGTAGCGACTGAAATTCTAGGAGGACCTGATTAAACCAAAGTGGGTTATTGGGGGACCAGTGATTATGAAAGATATTGGGTTAGGTTAAGGTAATATGCCAAACTCCTGATAACAGCCCACATTACCTGGGTAAGAAGCGGATCAGAACCCCGCAGTCCTCTTTAGAGGAGATTGCATAGCGTCTCGTAGGACTACCAAGGCATTTGTGTCACATGCGCAATTTTAAAGTGTGACATGTTCGGTATCTATTTACTTGGCATAACATCATCTTTTATATTTTAAGGTGTGGTAAATCACCCCCACCAGGAAAAAAACTGTGAGTTGGTAAACTTAAACGAATGTGTAGCTATAAAATATGAATTCATATTTAAATTGAAACTATTGTATTTCTAATAGTTAATATTTTTACTTTTTTAATTTTTTAAAAGCAGCTGATGTGGCCTGACCTGCTAAAGCCAAATGTAAGTCAAAGTATATAGGAAAAATATATCACTCTAAACTCTCCCACAACACTGCACTTGCTGAATAAATAAGTGCTCTCAATTATCCAAGTGCAAGTGACTCCCCACACATGGGAATTAAGATATAAGTAACAAACAGATACTATTAAAAGTGCAGTGCTGTAAACCTAAATAAAGCCTAAATATAAATAAGAAAACTTCAAAGGACTTGCAAACACCTCTGAATAAAGTGCAAGTGCTACAGGGTAGGTATATTACAAAAAACAAAATATGATAAATATTTACATAAATTAATAAAGCAAACTGTGATGCCACTGATGGGCTTGAACTAAAGTGCATTATTACAGAAAAAGTTTTCATGCAATGTGATGGGTAAATCTAACAGTCCAATAAATCTGTGATTAAACAAGAAAAGGTCCAGATCTAAATGGATGTTGGTTGTATAGATTGGAGGAGTGGTGTTAGTCCCAGAAAGAGTGATGGAAGCTGTGTCATACAAGGGATGGAAACCAGGGCCACCACGTGTACTCGGGGGGGGGGGGGGGGATATGGGAAAACTCACCAGATGGTGTGGATCCTCTCTAGCCTTATGGCAAACGGATCACAAAGGCTCAGGTCGTCTCTGTGACCAATTGTAGTATACACCTGGATACGTCCTTCCTCCCGTGCTCCAGACAAGCCAGTAAGATTTAAATGTGAATACAAAATTGAAAAAGGGGTCCACATAGTGAATTCTGTAAAGGGAGCTATTTATTATACTAATACTATTTATTATATTATATCCTGGGGACGTAAGCAGGGAACAACGTGTGAGCAACCAGCGTGCGCTCTACCTGCTACTTCCGCCTCACAACCATGTGAACAAATTGACGCGTTTCATCACAGGGTGTGACGTCTTCAGAAAATGCTTTTCTGGGGACATAAGCATTTTCTGCACTTGGATAATTGAGAGCACTTATTTATTCAGCAAGCGCTGTGTTGCGGGAGAGTTTAGAGTGATACATTTTTCCCATATACTTTGACACAGCAGCTGCTTTTAAAATATTAAATAATTAAAAAAGTTAAAATATTAACTATTAGAAATACAATAGCTTCAGTTTAAATATTCATATTTTATAGCTACACATTTTTTTTTAAGTTTACCAATTTACAGTTTTTTTCCTGACGCGGCCTCGTCATGGTCGACCAAAGAAGTTGAGTGCACATGTTCAGCATCATATCCAGAGGTTGTCTTTGGGAAATAGACATATGAGTGCTGCCAGCATTGCTGCAGAGGTTGAAGGGATGGGAGGGGGGGGGGGGCAACCTGTCAGTGCTTAGACCATACGCCGCACACTGCATCAAATTGGTCTGCATGGCTGTCGTCCCAGAAGGAATCCTCTACTAAAGATGATGCACAAGAAAGCCCCCAAACAGTTTGCTGAAGACAAGCAGAGCAGACTAAGGACATAGATTACTTCGAACCATGTTCTTTGGTCTGATGAGACCAAGATAAACTTATTTGGTTCAGATGGTGTCAAGTGTGTGTGGCGGCGACCAGGTAAAGGAGTACAAAGACAAGTGTGTCTTGCCTACAGTCAAGCATTGTAGTGGGAGTGTCATGTTCTGGGACTGCATGAGTGCTGCCGGCACTGGGGAGCTACAGTTGATTGAGGGAACCATGAATGCCAACATGTACTGTGACATACTGAAGCAGAGCATGATCTCCTCCTATCAGAGATTGGGCCACAGGGCAGTATTCCAACATAAGGACCCCAAACACACCTCAAAGATGGTCACTGCCTTGCTAAAGAAGCTGAAGGTAAAGGTGATGGACTGGCCAAGCATATCTCCAGACCTAAACCCTATTGAGCATCTGTGGGGCATCCTCAAAGGGAAGGTGGTGGAGTGCAACGTCTCTAATGGGACTCAAATGACAACCTGTGAAGATCTGGTGAACTCCATGCTCAAGAGGGTTAAAGCAGTGCTGGAAAAAAATGGTGGCTACACAAAATATTGACACTTTGGGCCCAAATGTACACTTACACAAACTGTACACTCACTACTTTACACTGTAGCAAAGTGTAATTTCTTCAGTGTTGTCACAGGAATAGCTATAATAAAATATTTACAAAAATGTGAGAGGTGTCCTAACTTTTGTGAGATACTGTATGTATTTTTAAATGTAAATTGTTTGAGCCATTGTCCACACTTAACCCAGGTTTGAAATTGTGCGAGTTCGCATTTCAGTGGAAGTTTGGGGGCGATTTGAAAGAAATCTGTGTGGGTTTATGCACAGATGTCTATTGAAAAAGTCACCAAAAAATAGTGTGGGAACTACTCTTGGACATCGGTGTGGCGTTGCAAAGTCGGTGTTGCACTGATTGGGACAGTGCCGTTGTCGGTCATAGGCTGTGATTTGGCATGCGATTTTAAATGTCAAATCGAGCCGATGTGAACGGGAGCTAGGGCCTCATTCACACAAGTGTACTGATTCGTACATCCGTGCGAAGCCTGGGAAAAGCATTTACATAGGAACCAAACTCTTTTTTTTTTCTTCCCTGCATCACATACTAACACATTATGTGACACTTAATCTTCAAACGAAGCCCGCGTTGTCCCCGCTGGCGGGCGCATTCATCTTCACTTGTCTTTCTTCCGGTTCTGCGGACTCCGGCTGCATTAATGGCCGAAGCTGTGTGATGTCACTCCCGCGCATGCGTGCGAGAGCCACAGGTCGCGGTATAGGGCTCTGAAGAAAGGGCACGGGCAGTAATTTCTTCAGAGCGCATGCGCCGATGCCGTCATAGGCTGCATGCAATGTAAATATCTCCTAAACGGTGCAAGTTTAGGAGATATTTACAGTACCTATAGGTAAGCATTAATAAAGGTTTACCTATAGGTAAAAGTTATAAAGGTGGATTTTCAACCACTTTTAAGGCAGCTGATTCCACAGAGCTTTACAGATCTCCAAGCGCATCCAGGAGTGTACATCTGTGCAGGTGTGATGCACAGATCAGAACGCAGTCTGATTGTGTGAATGAGGCCTTCATTTGGCCTGATAGTAGCCTTTTTAAATTTACTGTACAGTAGTAATAGCAGCCAATCAGCCTGTGCCGTTGACTCCAAAATTTCCAAGTTCAGCTTACCGACTAGCCTGTGACCAGCCAGTTGGTCACAGGCTGGTCGGTAAGTTGAGCTTGGAAATTCTTTTTTTTTTTTTTTTTTTAATGCCTTGCCTTTCCAATGCTCCTTGCTGCAGTGACCAGTCACAAGTAGGGGCAGTAACCAATTGTTTGTGCTGTTAACTCCAGCCTGACCTCT
This sequence comes from Pelophylax lessonae, assembly GCF_965119305.1. Lineage (NCBI taxonomy): Eukaryota > Metazoa > Chordata > Amphibia > Anura > Ranidae > Pelophylax > Pelophylax lessonae. The sequence goes on along the minus strand of NC_138778.1, from coordinate 32,467,522 downwards.
GGATCTCACTTCTGCCTTCTGTGTTTGTACTTGACAGCTCTCTAGTTCCCAACCCCTGGCTTTTTCTGACTTTGCCTCTGCCGGTTGATCTGGTTCCTGTTTGCCTCTTTGATTTTTCTCCTGCGGTGCCAGCTCCATTTAGTGTCCCCCGGCTGACTGTACTTCATGTGCCACTGTCCTGCCCAAAAACATGCTTTGCAGCTCCTGCATTTGTGCTCCTGTTGCCCTTGCATTACTTGTTGCCTCTACAAGGTTCACCTGGGCCAGAGACACAAGAGAGGATGCCCTCACTACTTTGGTCTCCAATCAGGCACAATAAAACACTGCATCGTTGCTTGGGAGGTAATTGCAGTGGAATTTTGTTCAACTTCTGATTGTCTTCTGAAACAGCCATAAACCATAGACAATCTTTCATATACTTCAGTTAGTACAAGTACAGGAAATGCACATGCAAATCATGTGCAATAATCAAATGATTGTAAAATGTAAAAATAGAGGTGCAAAAAGATCGTGTCCATTGGAATATAAATTCCAGCTCCTCAGGAAATTTTCTGATGATTAGACCTTTGCAAGGATCTTATTACTAAAATCTCACACAATTTTTCTCTTATGAATAAACAGATGATTGTAAATCAAACACTTTTTAAGACCGCAATCTTGTATCTTTGGATGGCCTAAAGGCTGATTCTCACCTTCACATGTTTAATCAAGTCCAATGCGCGAATGTGAAATACATGCTGAGGTTGGCGGTGGTATGTACAGTATCTTAAAGCTGAACTCCAGGCAAACAACTAAATTCACAGATGGAATACATATGAGAGCTATTTTACCTTCTAAAGGATTTGTTTTTGTGGTAATCCTGTCTAGAGATTTACACCACACAGCTCTGCCGCACAGCACAGTCCTGTCTGACAGGGCACGAGACCTGATTTTTCTCTGCTAAAGTTTAATAATGCTAACAGGCCCACTCTCCACTCAGAATCTGGTACAGATGTGCATGGTAGCCAGTCAGCATTTAACTTCAGTTTGTTCAGTTATGCTTTGACAATAAAACCTGGAAGCTGATTGGTTTGTATGCAAAGCTGCACCAGGTTATGCATACTTCAGTTTTGGTAAATCCCCTCCCCCCCCATACTGTCCATCAGGGCTGCTGTTGTACGACCTATCTGAAAGGGCCCCCACCGCCTGTTAAATGTTCTCTGATGAGCGATTCAAACGCTTACAGCTCTCCAGTGAACAAGCCTTTTTTTTTTTTTTTTTACTTACATTTTTGAATGTTATTCTTTTAACTGCCCTGTTCGAGGTGGGGCTTTGGTGAGGTTTCACTTTTGGAACAGAGAAAGGGAATGAGGGCATAGATTCCTCCATCTCCATCTCTACAGCCTCAGATGCACAGATATATTAATACAAAGCATTTAGATGCTTCCTGTTCATTCACAAATTGAAGCATAGTAAACACAGTTGTAACGGATCAACCGGCACCCCAACGGGGTACCTCCATTGATGGATGCTCCTAGTGCTTCCCGAGGGCTCCAAGCATTCCACCAGACACCATAACTGCCTCAGACCCCATAAACCACCGCAGCTTGGTTGGGGTCTCGCCTGCCCACCCTGGACCTACGACAATGCTCCAGGTTCCAGTGGGTGAACCTCTTTCTCCAGAGAGTGCAGCAGGAACAGAAACAAGCTCTTACACAAGCTCTTACAAGAGCTTAGTGATTATCCAAGGAAGTATGAAGGACATAGCAATCCCTTGTAGCATATTCCCCCCAATGAGAGACAGGACTCTAGATTGAGGGTTAAGTATAACTCAACTTTATTGAACAAGAAACAGACTTTTATACAGTTTTCCCCCACAAGGTTACCGCCCAGGTGGACCTTGTTGAAAACAGGCCCTGACATTCACAATCCAATGAAATCAGAGTTTTACACTCCCATACTGTGTACACAAAGATATGCACTGTGGGACAATCCCCCCCTCCCCCTTAGCAGACAATCCACATACACATATACACCCCATAATAAGCTTATCTTAAGGCAGACAGAACAATGTGAGGTCATTCACATTTAACAATGAGACAGGCACAATCCACATTCCCTCCCAATACACAAACAATAGGGAAGTCTGCCAATGACAGTCTGCGTGTCTTTCTCACAGACAAACACATGGAATACACTGTGTAAGGTGGTATTAAATCTTCATATTTCTATATGAAGATATGGTTGACAAATATTACTGTCCCATCTGAAGCAATTTAAACCATTAAGTATCTGCTTTTCACCTCCAGTGACGGTGAATACCGTCACAATGGTTTACTATGCTTCGATGATGAATAAACACAGGAGTGATTGGTACCAATCACTCATTGGGTCCTTTTAAGAAAGGAAGGAGCAGATAAATTAGTTATATGTAACGGCTACCGTCCACCATGAAAATATACCCCTGTATGCCCTCAGCAGTTGCCAGGGGGAGACGAAAGGAGGGAAGCCGGCAGTGCTGCGAGAAAAAGGGTACACAGGGGGGGCCAGACAGCAGGTGAAAGGGGGGTTCACGGGGGGGGCAAACAGCATACTTAAAACTGATCCCCCTGCAATGCAGCTGAACGGAACGAGAGGAGGAGAAGCTGGCAGCACTGCAGGGGGAGCCACAAGAGGATTGGTGTCAGCAAAATAGCAGTACAGCCCGAGCCCCCCATTTTTGAACTGATGGGGCCTGTACCCAGTACAGGAGGGCCAGCTATACTGCCTTATCAGCGGTCCTGCTGTCCATAAGTGTGAATAAATCTCCTTAATTTAGGATAAAGACTGCGCTCTCATAATACCATAACATACAACGAATATAGTAAATTGGTAAATCCACATTTTAATCCACGTGAGTAAAGTGCATAAGTCACTTTAAGTAACAAACGTGCATTGTGACCAATCGAAGTGCGCTGTCTCCTCGATGCCTGTAAGTAATCACAAGAGGTATAGATATTTTTCCGTGAAGTTCAAAGGTCTCAATTAGATAATTACATTTCAAGAACACAAAAGAAATATTATCTTCAAATAGAAAGTTCATACATGTGTACATACAATCGGGAAATGTTCGAGAGAAAAGTGTACTCTGTGTTTATTTCAGGGTGTTGTCTTAAATGAAGGAATCAGTGGAGGTGGAAGTAAAGGAGCATATGGTTAGGGCTCAAAAGAAATGTAACTTTATAACTTAATTTATATGACAAAGAGGGCAGAAAGTCTTAATAAAACCTACTGATGTCCTACCTGCCCTCCACTGAAGCTAATGGAGTGCAGTCTGCGTAATCGGGTGATGATTGAAACCAGAAGTAACGTTATACACTTCACTTCTAGGTTCATTGTAGGTAGAGGAGATCAGCGAACGAACATTCACTGGTCTTCTTCCCCTCCATATGTCATACTTGATGGGCTGCAGGAGAAGATAAAAATGTAGCAGTCGGTACTGCTACAGTAATGGCCGCAACCTTGCAAGTCCTACTGTAGTTCTGCATGAATGGCTTCCCCTGTGTGTCACTTGCGTGGCACTGCTGCACTTCATTGAACATCTTCTATCTTTTTTTTTTTTTTTTTTTTTTTAATGATTTCAAGGCATTCTCTGATTAGACAAGCTGGAGAGGAGGGAGCGGTAATGTCATGATCTCCACCTTGTCCTATCAAAAAACGCTTTGAATTTAGTAAAACAAAATACTAGTTCTGTGAATAGGATCAGTCCTGAGCAAGCAACCCCTTGTAGTCAGTGTGAACAGGGGAAGCCTCTTACACAGAACCCCAGCAAGACCCATAAGATCGAGGCTAATATTTTAGTAGCACTGACTAATACAGTAATTGTCAGCTGCCCTAATGGCCCATCAGGTATATGAGATATGCACAATTACATTGTGCCAAGCTCGACCAGTGTAGGTATGTAATACAAATTATTCCTGAAGTTCAGCTTTAAACAATTTAATTTTGTTATGAATAGAGTAGGAAATGATTAGAACCTCTGTCAAGTTTTATTGCTGTCTGTGCATTCTTGGTATTTTACCTAGTGATCTCTGTGAACAAAAGTGAGTGAAAATTAGTCACTGGAATAGAATTAAAGGTTTACACTTGTGGTTGGGAGGAGGGGTGTTAAAAACCTGCTGTTGCAAAGAAAGCTGGATGGGGTTGTACACTGGCCACGATGCATCAAGAATCCTAGCCCTATCGCGTTTGTTGAGCAGCACCACTCGCTAAGCTAGAATCATTCAAGTGAATGGGACTGTGCCACATCCATTTGCAATGCATGCATTTGTGTGATGGCGGATCACTCTTTAGAGGGCGACATTAACGTAAATGAGCCCTGAAAGTAGATTTCCCTTGCTTTGAACAGATCTCCTCTCACTTACTTTTGTGTTTTGAGACCGGAAGCAAAGCAATATCTCCCCGAGAGATTCAACATAGGTGTTGAAAATACTGTAAAAAAAAAAAAGTTTTAGCTATAGATACACTTTATACTTATTTTTTAATTTATACATTTTCTTTTACTTGACTTTTAGCAGCAATACATTAACAGATTCCCACTGGAGGCCACATAAAACACATGTAGCACTGCCCCCTTGAGGACTGCTGGATTTTTCACACTTTCGGGTCCCCCTGGGTTACCTTTAGCAACATTGACATTCACAGTCTATGTCTTTACTCCTTGGCTCAATCAATAATTAATCCAGGGGTATGCAGTTGTTTTGTTTTTATTGTATTTTATTGTAAGTTAGGGATGGGAGAAGGGATTAGTGGGATACTCCAGATTACCTATACACAAGGTTTGAGGACATCTCTCTGTTGGTACGGCCAGGCTGTTGATCCACCTTGCCACTAGATGGATATAAGATTAAAGCTTAATACACACTATACAATTCTCTTTAGATTTTTTCCTTTAGATTTACCAAAACCATATAATATAAGGTCAAACCTAAACACTTTCAATTTGTGTGCAATTAGGCAGGCCCTTGCACTACATAGTTTAAGGTAAATCTAAAGGGAAATCTAACAACAAAAGTTGTATATTGTGTATCCAGCCTTAGTCTCTTTCCAGAGGACTTGATGAACTAAGGGGATATTCAGGATACTCTCCTAATATCCCCTTTCTTGACCACTGACACCCATCCACTGACTATCCTACCCTGGGGTGCCCCCCCTCAGGTCAGGCCCCTTGACACAATGCCCTGTACTCACGATACTGTTTTTCCAGGGTCTCCAGTGTCTCCTCCTCAGTCAGCTTTCCTGGACGTCAGGGATCAGCTCCGTTCCTCTGGCCCTCGGGACGACCTCCTGATGCCACGTGCCACTGCTACAGAGGAGGCAGCCGCCACCCTCCCTCCGGGACTCTGCTCACCAGCCAAAGACCCCGCAGCACATGTGCTCCTGGCTTTTATACAGTATTCCAGAATGCACTGAGACAACCTGACCCTGCCAATCACCAGGACTGTATCAAAGCCTATGTATCCATTGGTCAGGTTTCCTCCCACTGTGCAACATGCCTCCCTATTGGACCAGTGTGAAACACTCGCTAGACTCAATGAATCACATACTGAGCACAAAGAGCAGACCTCACTAACATATTCTGCTGTCTGCTAGACAGAAAGCAATATAGATTTCCCTGCTGCTCCTCTGATAGGCAGACAGAGCCAAAAACTATACTCTCTCACTAGCACCTACCTAGAAGGGTGCTACACACAGTTAAATATTTTAATAAAGGGATATAAAAAAAATGCTAAATGTTCAGACTGAAAATGAGTGGGTAAGCTACGGAACCGTTACATTCCAAATAGGATCATTGTAACTCCATAGAACATATCAGCGATCATAGGGCAGTGTCACAGGAGACCATTAGCTGATATTATAAATAATTGTTGATAGCCAAATGATTGTCAATAATATTGTCCCTTGTTGTGTTGGGGCCATTAATGCGAGACTAAAAAGGACATTTAGGTAGAATATCTAGGTAAGAAAAGAGAAAGAAGAAAGGACGATAGAGGAAAAAGACAGGAAAAAAGCTGGTACAAGAAAAAGGGGAAGAAGGAAGAGATTGGGTAGAAGAAAGGAGACTAGGGAGGAAATAGGGAATACCCCAGAGACCGTCAGGTGCGTCTGGCTGATTTCAGAGTAAATTCTACAAATCCAGAAAACGTCTTATGAGGGTGGAAATTATTCAAACCAAGGTTGCCAGATTGTAAATAATTTTTCATGCATATCATTTAGGATAGCTGACACTTTCAAACTTAAAAAATGTGCCCTGTATGCATCTCTTTTCTTTAGTATGGTTAAAGAGAATCTTTCGGCTGTATAAAAAAAAATATTAATTGAAGTCAGCAGCTACAAATACTGTAGCTACTGACTTTTAATAAAAGAACACTTACCTGTCCAAGGATCCAGCGCCAGTTTTTCACTGGTGTTCAGGTTTCAAGCACCGGCATGTTTACTAAGGGAAGGTGGCTGTGACTCCATGCAGCTTCACAGCCTGCTTCCCTCTGTGCATCCGTGTGCCGCACTGCGCTTTGTGAATGGTCCCACAGCCTTCTAGGACCTGTGACATGTCCCAGAAGGCTGCAGGCAAAGGAGGGGGAAAGTGAACTTCCACTCGGATCACTTAGATCCCCCCCCCCCCCCCAAAAGAAAGACAAAATGTATCCAAAAGTGATAGAGGAGGGGATAGGAGGCTGAAAAGCGGAACTTGCCCTTTTTGGTAAAGTCTGTGTAGTATATTATTATTTATACATTTTCATCCAGTGCATTTTGTAAGGTTCTATAGTGTAAATGAGCTGAAGCACGTACAAAATGCCCTTCCTATGCGTTTTGAAGTATGCAGTTGCGCACAAGCTGTACAAAGTACAATTTTCCCAAATTTGTTTTCATAAATTTCATTAAAGTTATTTTATGCAGACCGTTCTAATACAAAATATGCATAGCAGAGTTCAATTAATAGACCTCTAATTAGGTAGAACAGTGTGGAGGCCCTAATGCCTATTAGGGTTCTTGCATTGAGTCCACAAGCTCCCTGATGAACAGCAATGAGCATTCAGAATCACAACAACAGTTGTTTTAGGCAGTCTTCCAGCAATTAACCGGGTTGCTGTGAAAATCCATTTTAATCAGGTATTTCATATTCCACCTTTCTTTACATTCTGTTCAGCGATTAGGCAGATTCTCATTACACTTCTTACTGATATAAGTGGTAAATGACCTCTTTTCTGGTTAAGTCGTCCCTAGCGCCTACTCCACCTGTAAACTGATACAGTACATCCAAGCTCCACCCCGACTTTTCAGAATTCAGCACCACGGAAAAAAAAAAAACTTTGATAAATTAAATATCTTTTCGGAGCAGTGGTTGTACAGAACGAGAACTAGGTCACGGATGGATGCAGGTTCAGAAACACTCCCCCGGGATATCTCATCGCATTATCTGTTGAATTACTGCACACAGTGTTGCTGGCTTGGCTGATTACAGTTCACAGATTGCAGACATGAACTGAAAATCCTCTACTGCAGCAGTTTTCTGTTCTCCGGAAGAAACAACTTAATTCAAATTGGTTGGTGACTTAATTAGTTGGGAACATCTCAGGGAAGAACTTATTGCTGTTTTTTTTATATTTTTTTCCTCCTGTATGAATGTAAAGTATTTCATATTCCCCATCTCACTGCATCAGCAAAAAGTGTGAACTTGGCCACAGCAATTAGAAATAAGCCACATATTTAAACAAAATATATAAGTGAAAATTATGTTTTTTGATCAATTTTATTATATAGTATAATAAAACCAAAGCTTTTTTTTTCTATAGAGTAGTGGGGGGATTTTTTGATGCCTGTGTCTCCTTTAGCCGCCTGAAGTGTGTAAAGCTCAAACTTTCAGAAACTTGTTTCACCAATGATTTTACTAGTGTTGTATTGAGCTTCTAATAATCTTGTAGTTATTGCTTAAAAGGGATGACCACCCGAGTAGATTAAAACAGACCCCCACCCCCACCCCACTTCCCAAAACAATAAAGCACAGTTGCATGCATCCATACATACTGAACAGTAGACACTGTACAATGTATATTACAAATCCTACTTTTGAAATAAGTTCCAGAGTCCCCTGAAAGTGTGAACAGGAGGAGTCAGGCTCAAAGTAGCACAGGTCACCAGGCAAGGTAAGAGGGGTAGCCGAGGTAAGACACAGGAAAACAGAAGAGAAATTAGCAAAATATTTTGGGCAGAAAGAATGGTGCTCGGGGGAACAGGTTCAGAAGATTCAGGATAGGGCACCTGCCTTCCTGTTCTTGGATCTTGGTCAGTACATCAAATGGAAAATAAACCTGGAGAAAAACAAGGTCCATCTAGCTTGTCAAGGTCTTAGGTGTTTAGCGGATCTCAAGTACTCCAAGTTCTTGTAATCTGTAAAGATAATGATTGAGTGACTATCCCACTCCAGCAGGTATCTTCTTAGTTGAGAAAAAAAATCACTTGCTCAGACATATTGGCTTATTGATACCATCATGTACCTGGTGCTGGAGGCCAATGGAGAGAGGGCTTCCCTTGCGGCTAAGTTCCAGACTCCCCTGAAAAGGAGAACGGGAGGAGTCAGGTCACCTGTGTTGTTGTTATTTGCAGAGGAACTCTGTGGCTGCACTGAGGCAATGGGAAGTCAGTTCAAGCCAGAGTTAAGAGCAAGGAGTATAACAGAGCAGACAAGGTAAGAGGGGAAGCCAAGGTCAGACACAGGAGAACAGAAGAGAATATTTGTGAACAAGCCGAGTTCAGGAGACAGGCAGGAGAATAGTCAAGGACAAGCCGGGTCAGTAGCAGAGAACTTTCAGGAATAAGGATCACAGGTACAAGCTGAAGATCAATCAGCAACTTCAATCACTGACCAACTTCCTTATAAAGGCCCATGTGAAGTGCTGGCAGAGATGCTGGGTCCTAGAGCCCTTCTCATGCCATTGGTGTCCTGACAGATGCTGTGTCCCAGAGTACTTCTCCTACTATTGGAGCCCTGACACTCAGTTACTCTTTGGCCCCTCCCTAGGGGCCAAAAGGTGACATAGCCCTCCCTAGGGGCCAAAAGGGTGTCAGCCAAAAGGTGGCATAGCCAGTGGCTTCCAGCTGCCTCCTTGGAAGGCTATGTCTCCAGTGCCCAGCTGCCTCCTGGAAAGGCTATGTCTCCAGTGCCCAGCTGCCTCCTGGAAAGGCTATGTCTCCAGTGCCAAGCTGCCTCCTGGGAGGGCTATGTCTCCAGTGCCCAGCTGTCTCCTGGAAAGGCTATGTCTCCAGTGCCCAGCTGCATTCTGGGAAGGCTATGTCTCCAGTGCCTTCTGAGCAATTTTCGGAGCTGAAATGTGAAATTATGCTGGCTGTCATGCTGCATACTAAACACAGGGGTTGGCAGTTGGGCATGGGAGCTGTTCAGAGATCGATTTGCAATTTCTCAATGAATGCAAAGCATTCTTTGTTTGGGTGAGGAAAATGAGAAAAAGGGATACCGGTATGGCACCCATGCTAAACTCCTGTTTTCACAATGCAGCAGGGCAGCTCCTTGGCACGGGACCCTGAAGCTATTGGGAATCACTATAGTAGTAGTGTTTACTATTATTATCATTATTATTATACAGGATTTATATAGTGCCAACAGTTTACTCAGCGCTTTACAATATTAAAGGTAAACAGTACAGTTACAATACAATAAAATACAAGAGGATTAAGAGGGCCCTGTTCAGTAGAGCTTACAATCTAATAGGGTGGGGCAGGTGATACAAAAGGTTGTAACTGGTGGGAATTAGCTGTTGGAAGGGGTAAAAGATTAGTTGGAGGAGTGTTAGGCTTCCCTGAAGAGATGAGTTTTCAGGGATTGCCTGAAGGCAGCTAGAGTAGGAGATAGCCAGACAGGTTGAGGTAGAGCATTCCAGAGGATGGGAGAGGCTCTGGAGAAATCCTGGAGACGAGCATGGGAGGAGGAGACAAGGGAGCTTGAGAGTAGGAGGTCTTGAGAGGAGCAGAGAGAGGACAGTTCGGGTGATATTTGGAGACAATATTGGGGATGTAGCTCGGGACAGAGTGGTGAATGGCTTTGTATTAGTAATAGTTAGTATTTTGAATTTAATTCGCTGGGCGATTGTGAGCCAGTGTAGGGTTTGGCAGAGAGGGGTGGCAGACACTGAGTGGTTGGTAAGGTGGATAAGCCTGGCAGCAGCATTCATGATAGACTGATGAGGGGATAACCTATGGAGAAGTAGGCCTAGGAGAGGGATAACAAGGGAGTGAATGAGTAGCTTAGTGGTTTCATTTGTTAAAAAGGGGTGAATTTTAGAGATGTTATAGAGGTGAAGGCTACAAGCTTTTGACAACGATTGGATTTGGGGCTGAAAGGACAGGTCAGAGTCTAGGATTACACCTAATACCCTGTCATGAGGGGAGGGATTGATGGTTGCATTAGTGATTTTGATGGAAAAGTCATGGAGAGGGGCAGGGGGGGGGGGGGGGGGATTATTACTAGTTCAGTTTTAGAGAGATTTAGTTTAACCACTTGCCGACCGCCTGCCGTTATATTACTGCGGCAGGGCGGCTCGGCTGCGTCCAGTCACTACGTACTACAGTACTACGTGACTGGAGTGCATTTGGTTTCAGCGGCACGTGCGCGCCACCAGAGCCGCGCTCCCGCTGTGTTTAGACACAGCGGGAGGAGTGGCGGCGATTGCCGCTGCTCTCTCGCGATCGTCCGGGAAACCGAGAGAAGACCCGCCTGCTTATGTAAACAAAGCAGGCAGATCTTCTCTCAGACAGGCAGGGACAGATCAGCAGTTTCAGCTAAGCTGAAACAGCAATCTCTCTGTGCCTGTCACAGAACCCTTCCCCCCACACAGTCAGTAAGCATATTAGGCATACATTAACCCATTTGATCACCCCCAGTATTAACCCCTTCCCTGGCAGTGTCATTTATACAGTAACAGTGCATATTATTTAGCAGTGCACTGATTACTGTATTAGTGTCACTGGTCCCCAAAAAGTGTAAAAAATGTCAGTTAGGGGTCCGATCTGTCCGCTGCAATGTCGCAGTCCCGCTAAAAATCGCAGATCGCCGCCATTACTAATAAAAAAAATAAATACAAGTCCAAAAATCTATCCCGTAGTTTCTAAACGCTATAACCTTTGGGCAAATCAATTAAAATACGCTTTTTGGGATTTTTTTTTTACCAAAAATATGTAGCCGAATACAAATTTACCTAAACTGATAAAAAAAATAAATTTTTAAAAAATGTTTATTGGGAATGTGTTATTGCAGAATGTAAAAAATATGGCGTTTTTTTCACAATTGTCGCTATTTTTTTGTTTATAGCGCAAAATCTAAAAACCGCGGAGTAGATCAAATACCACCAAAAGTAAGCTCTATTTTTGGGAAAAAAAGTACATCAATGTATTTGGGTACAGTGTCGCACGACCACGCAATTTTCCGTTAAAGTAACGCAGTGCCGAATCGAAAAAAAAAAAGTGCCTGGTCATTAAGGGGGTAAAATCTGCCAGCTGATTGGAGTCCAGATCAAAGCCAGATGCGGCTTTGATCGGGTCTCTGATGACGTAACCCAGAGGCGGCGTCCATGATCCAATTCAATACAGGAGGAATCAGAGGTCATCACTGTATGTAGCTCAACTACTACAGTGATTGTCAGCTTCTACAGTTATCCATTAAGTATGAGGTATGTATACTTACTATACATTGATCCAAGCTGGACCAGCATAACTGTGCAGGTAAATTGATATTAAACATTCAGGTTTTTTTTTTAAACTAAAATAACAATCATGGTATACCTACTGGCTCTGTGCAATGATTTTGCACAGAGCAGTGCTGATCCTCCTTTTCTGGGATGCCCCACAGCGAGTGCCCCTAGGAAAAGCCACTTTCCATGTGGGCCCCCGTGCGGGCTCATTCCCGAGCCCCCAAGTCTGTGTCTATAGATACGGACCGGGAGACTCAGCCCCAATCCCTCCTCACAGTATTTTCCGTGTTTTCAAAAACCCAGAACTTTGCAACCAGGCCACAAAAATTCCAAAGTAGAACTAAAACCTAAAATAACAGATAGGCTCTTTATTGCAGAAGGTACATTCAGAGTCTCGTCTGCAATAAAATAAACCTACCTGCCTTCTTACAGGCTTCTGTAGAACATACACGGTGCAGCTCAATTTACATTGCAGCACAGTGACATCATCAGGCACCGGCCAATCAAGATGGCCGAAGACACCTGGAGGAAGCAAAGGAGAATATGCCAGCGCTGGTGAGGGAGCTCGACCGCCGAACCATTTGAGCAGAGGTTTTGGAACTTAAAGGATAAGTTCACCTAAAATGAAACATGTGTAACATGTTCCCAGTGCTGAAGCCGCCACCCGCTGCCCCCCTTCCCTGTAGCAGCAATAAGAAGAAAAGTTCCCTGTACTAGCTGCCTCTTTTTAAAAGCAGCGGGGCCATGCAGGGCTCCGCCCACATGGCCACATCATTCCGACACACAGATCTGAATGAACTACAAGCCCCGACATCTATAGCGCCTGTCCGTTTGCATTTCTCTATGAACTGCCGGGCCACAGTTTGGAGACCGCTGATCAGGTAACATTTCCTATGTTTACCAAATTTCTGATAAAGTGAAGCCCCACCTCTTTCTGTTGAAGCCCCACCCCCTCATTCTGCTCTAATATTCTTCCCACCATTGGAAAGTGGGAATTGTAATTTTGATATGTACCAAAATGCACCTTCTTTTTGGATTACTGATAGCGCGCACTAGATGCAGAGTGTCACCATTTTGGTTATTGATTGCTGCAAGGCCAATCCGCTCATTTCAAATTAACTGCCTTCAGTTGTTAAATTCCTTATAAGTTTGAGCCCTTGCACATTAACACTTTTTTAAAAGCCATTGGTAGTAATGAGTCATTTTGTTCTTTAAATGCATGAAGGTTGATTGCAAAGCATGGAAGCCGGATGACGCGTGGAGCTACACTGCTGCTCACCTTCTCTCAATGTCAGGCTCAGCTGTTGCCATGGTGATCCATATCAACGTTGGTAGCATGACAATATGTGTGAAGTTCTAATGTTGTTTATGTCTCCCCTGAGAAATTAAAGATTTTTTAGAGGAGGTCAGTAAAATTTTTAGCAATAATAATTTAGCTATAGAACGTTCCTGTGTTGCCGGATGCATTTCTCAAGCCATTCCAGGCAAACAAGTAAACTATAGCAGTCAATAGGTGGAATCATTAGCTATTTGAAGGCAAAAGTTTTATAAAGATTTATAAAAATCGCCCCCCCCCCCCTGAGCTCCCTCCCGTGATGTGCACGAGAGGACTCCGCCTCCTCATTGGCTGAGACAGCAGCGGGAGCCATTGCCAAGCTGTTTGCTCTGAGGGCCCATGGCAGGGTGGAATAGCCAGTAGTGCCAGCAGGGGAACCTAGAAGAGAAGGATCAGGGCTATTCTGTGCAACATCACTGCACAGAGCAGGTAAGTATGATACATTTGTTTTTTAATTTTTGCCTTTAATCACTTTATAGCTTATTTCCAGCATTGCAGTCAAATTTGAGAAAATACCACTAGATGTTTGTGTTTCTATTCACACAGCATGCCTTAAAAAAAATGTAAAAATAAATTTCTTACTTTAGATGTTTCCAAGGAGAAGGTGTCCTAGCCGATTGTAAGAATTTCTGGACATTCTTAAAATGGCCATAGGCGGGACCAGCCAAATTTCGTATACTGTGTGTGGCTTTCCCCATTTGACAAAAGTCAAATGGGCAAACTGGAAAACTTGTTGATCAGCTGCTGCAGAGCTACTGTGTATTCTCACAGCGGAGAGTTACGCTGTCAGAATTCAATGTTCTGGTGGTGGGATTCCCCCATCGACCTTGATTGTGTGGATGGAGGGATATGCTAAGTCAGCCATACATGTATCGAAATTTGACCGGTTCACCGGGGACCTGCCGAGATTCGATTCATCTATGGACGTGGCCTGCAAAGCTTCATGCTAAAACTGATCGCCAGGAGCAGCTTGCAGATAACTGTGATAAAAGTGCTTTCATCATGCAGCCCTTACCGTTCTAGACAGAGGCTCTCTGGAGTATCTCAGGCTACAAGTTCGAAAATATTCAAGCTGCCACAAGAGGCTTTCTAAAGAACCATGACTTGCCAAAAGAAGTGGGTCCGGTAGTTCTTAGGATCTGATGCTCTATGATGTATCTTTTGCCATCCTACTGCATGGATCACTGGCTTCAAAAACATTGCTGATGTTGAGAGAGACAGATATCTCTGATTTTGGGATTCCTACAGTGCTTAAAGTTAGGAAATCTACTTTTCGCAAGGTCTATCATTAGACACATAAGGCATACTTCATTTGCTGTGAGTCTTTGGAGTTTCCACCCCAGGAGTTTTTCTTTGCGGTGAATTCTCGATAAATCCTTTTTCCTACATCTGGGTCTGGACCTGCATCTGACTTTTGGTACTATCAAGGCACAGGTTTCAGTTCTTTTCTAGTCTTTTTCAGAGACCATTGGCCTCTCACTCTTTGATTAAAGCCATTGTACAGGGGGGGGGGGGGGGAGGTCTCCCGGGGGGGGGGGGGGTCTCCCATTTAGCTCCCTGTGACTCTACAGTATCTGAATTGAGTTCTCCCAGAGCTTCAGAAACTGCCATTTTGAGTTATTAGACACATTCCTCTCTCTACTTATGCCCACAAGTTGTGTTTCTTGTAGCCATCACCTCTATGAAGTGAGTGTTTGAAGTGGCAGCCCTACCCTAAACTTTTCTGGTTCTGCATAGGGACAAGGCAGTGTTGAGGCTCGGGACTCCCCTGCCTAAGGTAGTTCTGCTTGTTGCTCATGCAGAACATTGTTCTTTCTTCACTCTTTTCGGCTCCAGTTTGCCAAAAGAATTTTCCCTCCTTTATTGTCTAGATGTGGTTTATGTGGCGAAAGTGTGTCTTTCAGCCACTGCTTCTTTCTAGAAGACTAATCCCCTTTTTGTCATCCTAAATGAACCCCACAGGAAGGGTGCACTGACTTCTCGTTCCACCGTTTCTAGGTGGCTCAGATAGACCATCATCCAAGCTTATGATCTCAAGGATCAGGTTCCTCCCTTTCCTGTGAAGGCACTCTCTACCAGATCTGTAAATGCTTGTTGGGCTGTTCTGCATCAAGCAATTGTTCCAGATTTACAAGGCCTGAACTTGTGTTTACATATTCTCCAGGTTCTAACAGGTGAAGGTTACTGCCTCATCTGATGCCAACTTTGGGTATAATTCTGGCCATGCACTATATCGTTCAAACTCATTTTGTGAAAACGAACACTCGGCTGCGAGAGCAGACGATCGTGCCATCATGTATTGACCGAATTTTGGTCGATAAATCATTCAATGAACATAAATGGATCAGTTTTTGGTTCATTTTGTCACATATGCTTAGTGCAAACAGTTCCGGTGAGAAACACATTAACCTTTCAATTTATCGGTCATTGAGCAGAATTTTCAAAACGGTTCCTTCGTTTTTCAGCTCAGAAAAGTTAAAACCAATTTTCTATTTGTGTCCATTAACTGGACGAAAAATAAACGAACAGGCCAAATGAAAGATTTTCAAACAATTTTTCGGCTAGTGTATAGCAAGTCTTGAAATTGCAGGCATTCCCTAGCTTTCTGTTGTTTTCTTGGGCCTGTTGGCTTTTGCTGGGCTGCCCACCTCTCAGTTGGACTGCTTTTGGGCATCTTAAAGTTTAAAATCTAACAGAAAAATAATTTTCTTAGACCAGTATATTCAGAGATTTATACTACAGTAGCCCTCTTCAAGAGACAGGGATTCTTTAAGTTTGGGTGAGAGCAATAGAGACAGTTTTAACACTTTTCAAAATATAGTTTAACAATGAAAAGGTAAAATATGGTGCAAAATAGAATATTTACAGAAAAAGGGTATTACAAGGAAACAGAGACAACAATGCAACAGAGAAATTAAAAGAAGTTGAAATTGGAAATACTAGGACTCATTTCAGCAGAGTCCAATCAATGAACAAGATGGTACATTGAAAAATTTATAAGGATGTAACGCTCAACAGATCATAAGTTAAATTAAATCATGAATGTTCAATGTGCAATAAGTCGTGCAAAAACAAAGTCTCTAATCCCAAAAGTGTCCCAATCAAAAGGGTTAAACCAGCAATGGCCAAATGCAGGAAACACAGACTTGATAGGAGTGAATTTCAGAATGCCTCCACACGTTCACCCAGTGATAAGTAAAGGTACCGCTTACCAGAACCACTGGACCCCTTTAATTATAGGGGGTCATACACGATTAATAGGTCCAAACTTGATCCGACCATGCACATCCCACTCTCTCACAGCGAGAGTGTGTAGCCACATCAATGGCGAACTGTGGTTTTCTGTGATGGTTCATACATTGCATCCATCCATCTCCCATGCTGGATTCCCGTTGGAACACCTACAGGTTACAGTCTGCTAATCTGCATATTATTGTCTGGCATGAAATTAAATTTGAAATGGATATAAATATGGCATGTTTCGGATGTCTACTTTACTCAGTTCCAGTGGTTCCCCCATATCCTCTATTATAGGGGTGTTTGGACTTAAAACTCTGCAAATTAACTGAAGGAAGTAAATATGTCCTTATTCTGGCTACACTGTTATTTTTTCATTAGTTATGAAATAAACCGGGATTATAGATTCTACCCAGAGGAAAAAGACTGCAATGTGGATTGCTACTTCAGCTAAAGTAATTTATGACCAAGTATCTGTTAGCTCTCTAGTTACTCAAGCGGGCAAGTCAGACCGCTTTATGGGGCACTGAGATGTGTAATGGGTTTAGATTCTGCTAGTCCTATTAGACTGATAAAAGGTGTCTGGCATGCAACTAAGAGATTGTGAATTGTGTAAGCTGAAAGGAGGAGGAAGGAGGAAAGTCACGGCAGCTATATCTCTTATGGCAAAATGGCATGGGTGACTTGAAACCTGACAAAATGGCTGTTATTCACACAACTTTTGGTGTGCCCAGTATGCTCAACCATTACAATCCTATGCTGGCCTGCAGTTGTTTTGTTTGCCAGTGTCCATTACTCCTCTAAGCAGCAGTATAACTCCAAGGATTAATGACTTTCTGTGCCCCATTATGGACTCCAAGAAAAGGATTTTACTGCGAGTACCTGACTAAAAGGAAAATATTTTTATTTTTATGTATTCCTAACCATATAAAATGTAAAGAAAGTGTATACAGAACCACTAAAATAACAAATTTGGTACAGCGCTTTACGGTGATGAAGCCATGTTTATGTGTTAAATAAGTATACAAAGTCCCAAATGTGGACAAACGTCATGAATTGAGGATCCCTTCTTGACTCAGAAATTCACTGTGACAGGGCAATGTGCCAAAACACCAGAAAGCGAACAAAATCCAGAATTCAATCATAAACACTAGGACCCAGAGTGTTACACAGTGCTCCTTATCCATGGCATCCCTCCACCATTCTACACACTCACCAGACGGCAAGCCATTACAAGCCTCGAGCCATTGCCATACAGCTTGGTCAAGTCACATCCAGAACTGTAGAAGGACTTCATAGGGGACCGGCACTGTGCTTTTCTTTTTTTTCTGCACAGTGCCAGGCCTCTATGAAGTCCATCTACCTTCTACATGATTGAATGCTGGATTTTGTTCACTTTCTGGTGAGTGTTTTGGCACATTGTACTGTCACAGTGGATTTCTGAGTCAATAAATAACCATCAGTTCACAACATTTGTTCACATTTGGGACATTGTTTGCTTATTTAACACTCGAACATGGATTCATCACTGTAAAGCGCTGCGCCAATTTTTTTATTGTGTTGCTTATTGGAGGTTGTATATTCATTTTTGTGGGTGCTAAGCGCTATATTGTTTTTTCAGCGCTCACTTTCTTACGCAGAACCACTGCACATTCTTTTTAGTAGCCTTTCAGGATTAAAAATTCCAAGTCCTCCACATTGCATCTGTTTATTTACTAAATAGATCTCACTAAAGGTAGACAAGCCTCATCAATGTGCACTTTCACAAAGGACCACAACTGGTTCTTTCCTTTTCTATTCTTTACCACTCGTAGCCTATGAATAGTGGAGAAATAAAGGCCAAACGCCAGTTGCTGCCATTTTACTAAAAGAATGGGAGTTCATTTCTCCTTTGTCATTGAAGAATTATGTCTCCAGGAACCTTCTGTCACCTAACCTATATATTTCTCCCTGTTGCTGTTGCTCTTCAAAAACACACTAGAATTCTACTAATAAAGCTGGGGCTGAAAAATAGAACATCCTGTGATTATGTCATACATAAAAAAAAAAAAAAAACACTCAACCTTTTTATACGGTGTGGAGTATTATCGACTAGTCAGTAGGTGTCTTCTAGGCGACATCTTGTGAATGAACAGAACATGCAGACAGCAAACTGCGCTAAACTCCTATTTAGAAAAGATGTTCTCTTAAAATCCAACTATGAAACCTCATCAAGGAGTCAAGCATTTTCCAAAATTGCTATGAGCAATTGTGTGTGTTTTTAAAAGATGCTTCCCTGTAAATGAAAATATGGAAAATGAGGCTGGACAAAGTCCCCTAGTAACTGGAACGTCCTGCCCATAAGCTCCCCACACTCAAAACTACTGGTGATCAGACCGGAAACCAGACATACTGTGCACCCTTATTTAGAGTATAGGGAAAGTCAGTACCCACATCCCAGAAGTAGCACATCTGTTACCAATTTGGTCTGCCTGCGGATACTTTTGATG
Organism: Pelophylax lessonae; assembly: GCF_965119305.1. NCBI lineage: Eukaryota > Metazoa > Chordata > Amphibia > Anura > Ranidae > Pelophylax > Pelophylax lessonae. The sequence continues at coordinate 32,448,740 of NC_138778.1, read as the reverse complement.
ATTGCTGATGTAGGGCATAGTAAATAAACATTATTGAGAAACAAATGCCTGAAGACTTACACTTCAGCTGCAATAGTTTTCTGAAAGCATCTCTGCTTGTTAACCATATAGGCCTGTTTTCAATACAAATGTGCAAAGTGCTTTGGTTAAAGTGCTGGGATGAGGACAGGAATGCTTGCTCCCCTTGTCTTTGATGGGCAACATATGCCTTTATCATCAAGAATATCACTGGAGGCCAGAGCGCCCCCATGCCTCAGTCTAAGGAGTCTGGCGAAAGGTTAGCTAAGTCTCTTCCCTCTCCTTCCCCCTACTTTTAGAGTAAGCATGCCTAGGCCTTCTAAGCTTCCCTGGCTACCCACAAGGTCTGGGGTAAAAAGCCTACTAAACCCTCATAGAATCCTTGAATGGCTTAAAGGTGCTGGGCCACCATTTTAAGTGGGTGGATGTTTTTAAATTCTTCCAGGCTCTTAGATTGTTTTCTCCTTAGGCTTTTACATGCAATTACATTTTGGTGCTGGGTCTATCCTCCCGTTTGGACAACTTGAGCGTTTCAGTTCCACTTTGGTGTTTGCCACGTTCGTCACACCTTATAATTATGGACTCATTGTTTATGATACCATTTTGATTTAGATTTATCAATGTTTCATTACAGTTATATACACTTGTATATTTAGCACTACACTTATTTTGTGTATAGCATATGGACAATCTCATGTCGATTGTAGTGCTGGCAGCTTTATATTATTGTTAGCGCGGTGCATTTTTTACCTATTTTGTTTTACGTGCAAAGCATGTTCCTTCAGGATTACATGCAGTGCTCTCTTCAGCTCCCCAACTTCAACATATCTGTGTCACTATACAGGTTATCTCACCTACTGCTGCCTCTTGGTGTCTCCTGTTATTAAATATCCTTGTTCTTGCTCTTTTGCTATTTTGGTCCCAGAATCTGAATCACAATCTTCCCACTCTCTCAGACATGCAAGTCCAACAGAAATGCATGGTATTCGTCAGATCTGTCATCATAGTCTCTCCCCAGAAGTGCCCTTGGAGTACCTAGGAAGTACTCGGAAAGCATACTTATGGGTAACTGTGCTACCACCACTGTGATGTACCCCTACACACAGAATTTTCTTCAGGGTGTTGACACCAGTTTACACCCTAGTGCCTTCTCATGGCACTCTCATTTTGGTGGAGAAAACTGCCACTGTAGGCCCAAGTGAGCAATGTTTTCCTGATTATCTAAACGTTTTAGAGATTTGGCTGAATGTTTATCACCAGCAGGCAGCTTAATCCAGAATGTTTGTTTGGTAGGAGAATATACAGCAAATTCACTATTTTGTCCTTTTCTCTCAGTTAGGGAACTCCTTGTCTCTCAACAGGTAGAGTTCAAGGCACCCCCTTTGTTCCAGTGTCTTCTCAGACTAACATGGTACTTTCCTCTGCTTTTGTGGATCATGTTTAGGATGTTTTGAATTGTCCGATCCTGACAATCAAATTCTTCCCGACCTTGGTAGATTAGTCTTCCAGATCTGGGGTTGAAGACAACTCCTCTTCCCACCGCCTGGAAGGTATTGAATAACTCTCGTCTACTGGTCTACTTTCTGGAGTTCCAGAACAGGTGGTTTATTCTACATTACGGGATAATTCTGCGGTCAGGTCTCCTGATATGGATACCATTTGACACAGTCACAATGCTAGTATGTCTGCCATCCAGGAGGAACAAGGGATCTTTCTATGACCAGGTTGTTTGGAGCCTGAAAAAGAGAAGCTCAGAGGATGTTGCATGGGACAAAAATTACAGAAAAATAAATTACAGGGCTATTAAAGTGATTGTAAATGTAATTTAAAAGAAATAAACAGGTTGCTCTGTGCAATTGCACAGAGCGGCCCGAAACTCCTCTTCTTGGGTTCCCCACTGGCACTTTTGGCTCCTCCTCTCTGGCGAGTACTCACAATAGGAAGCTCCCAAGCCTCACTGTCTGCATGTATAGACACAAACAGTGAGACTCGGCCCTGCCCCATCCCCGATCCCTTGTCACTCTCTTTGACAGCAGCAGGAGCCAATGGGCCGCATTGCCCCAGCAAACCCTGCAAGACCAGGAAGTGAGGGTAGAGCTGCAGAATGGCACAGTGATGGATTGGATGAGGACTCAGGTAAGTAAAAAAGGAGAGATGGTGGAGGGGGGGATACTGACATCATTTTTTACCTTAATGCAAGGAATGTAAACAGGTAAAAACTGTTTAGGTTTTTGACCACTTTAAGCACTGGATGTGTATGGATTATTTTTGGTGAATACAGATATACTGTAATTTAATGCCACTTAAAACAATGCACAACCAACCTACCAGGACATTTTCACTACCGTTCATTAACAGAGCCAAAATGCTCAAAACTTTTTAATTACCACTGCTCATCTTGTATTGTTTCCATTCACAAGTAGTGTTATCATTAGAATGACCCCTGCAATGCTTTCAAATACTGGACTGCGGGAGCCAATTAGCACAATACCCCAGGAAGAAACAGAAGTTATACTATCATGTACTATGTAATGTTTTGTAAATGAATTAAAGCACTGATTTTGATTTTGATAAAAATGTGTTTTCTCTTCCGTTCATTGACAGACACATCTCCTTATCTTCTTGACCATTGGGTTATACTGTCCCCTACAGGAGTAGGATACTAGGCAGGAAAAAGCCTGACTTCACCTATGGGGCAGTCCCAGGGGGTATACTCCCACTCTCAGCTATAGGCACTTTTTTTTCTGCCTAGTCATGAATAAGGACTTAGTTCCTTGCTGGGATCTCTGGTCCTGGCAATTTTTTTCCTTTTAAATGGAACTTTTTCCTATCTTTGTGTTTGGTTCCTGTGAGAATCTAAAATCAACTGCCGGACTGGGCGACGGACTAAATAATCTAGATCCAGAGGGTCTCCGCAGTCTGGCCAGCAAGCGCGTGCAGGCCTCAGCTCCACGCTAGGTTGGCCACGACATACCCCACTGGAAAGGGGCTGGCCTGCGAGTTAAACGTCTCTTCGTCCTGGCTTCGTCCTGAGTCGCAACGTTCATCCAGGTTGACAGCCCCCCCTATTCCGATGGAGCAGTGGTCTGTCAGGAGCGGTGCCCACCCTGTTTCTGGTATGGTAAGTAACTTGTCCCCCTGTTCCCCTGGAGTGTTTTGGGGTGGACGTGGGCCCCTTCCTGGGACAGAGGGACCCTCGGGTTCCCCTCCTTCCCCCCCCCCCCCCAGCCCCTCTAAAATTTCGGTGTCACTGTGGGTCTTCTGGCAAGGCCATGCAGCTAGCTTGGCATTTCCCGTGGAAGGGGTGGCGCTGTGGGGGCGGTTTATATTTTGATGGCAGCAATGCTGCCATTATTGTGTAGGGCACCTGCCCCTTTTTAGCACTGCAGAACAATCAGGCTACTTTGCCTGCGCGTCCGTGTCACAGCGGGCTGCCCCCTTTTAAGGTGGTTGTTTACTATTACGCGGACCTCTATGGAGGGGCTTGAAGGACGACCCCCTTGTTTTTTTTGTGGGGTCCAGTAAGTGGTCCATTTGTGGGCCCTTGGTTGGTGTCCCTTTTGTGGGATCGCAGTTGGCAGCCCTCCCCTGATTATATTTTCCAGGTGAGCTTAGTATGTAGCGCCTCCCGCCTCATCAGATCCTGAATCTCTCTCGGCCGCTGCGGACGCGAGTCACCCTACTGGTTCTGCGACCTTGAGTGCTTAGATGGTGAGGATGATTCCTCTGCTCCTATAGCACGCATTAAAAGGCGTTGGTGGATGCACTGACTGTGTCAGTGCGTGACACTTTAAAATAAATGGAGGGTGTGGCTGATGCTGCATCGGAGGCACCGGTCCCTTTTGGCACCCACAGGCCCTCCAAAACAGCGAGGGTGTTCCCCTTTTCCGCTTTACTTTGACAACATTGTCACAAAACAAGTGGGGTCCCTACATCAGGGGGATTTTCTCCCTTCTATCGACATCAAGGATGCCTACCTTCACATTTCATATGTGCTGGTCTCCAGCGCTTCCTCCGCTTTGCTGTGGGCAAAGAGCATTATCAGTTTGTGGCGTTACCCTTTGGTCTCGCCTCCGTTCCTCGGGTCTTTACAAAAGCATTGGCCCCTGTGCTAGCATTGTTTCGTCAGCGGGGGATCACGGTACTGGGGTACCTGGACGTCCTCCTCCCGTTGAGTGGAGCCTCCGACTGCTCTGATGGACAACTTGGAGATTACTCTACGAACTCCAAGGGAGTTCAGTTGGATTCTGAACCTTCAGAAGTCTGCTCTGGTTCCGTCCACAAAACTGGAATTTCTGGGTATGACTCTGGACTCGGCTTCAGCCAGAGTGTTTCTTCCTCTGGAAAAATTCCAGACATTGCAGGAGGCTATTCAGCTTCTGTTGTCTAGCAGACTGTTATCCCTCCGGCTTGCATGCGGGTGCTGGGCCTGATGGTGTCTACCTTTGCGGCAGTTCTGTTTGCACAGTTCCACACGAGATCTCTGGAAAAAGAGATTCTGGTGAAATGGGACAAGAATCCACTCTAGAGTTGGCTTCGTTCTCCGGCACTTTGACAGGGAAAATCTTTTCTACCTCTGTGCTGGATGGTTGTCACCACAGATGCCAGCCTGTCTGGGTGGGGAGGCGTCCTCGGCACGGATTGTGCTCAGGGGGTCTCACATCCATAAAGGTCTCACTGGGGTGAAGAGTACCTTTCTTCCGCAGTCTACTAAGGGCAAGGAACCTTGTCGTAGATGTGAACCTTCCTTCTCAGTTCATAAGAAGTTTTTTCGTCCCTCAGGGTCAACTGACTAGGGCTCAAAGCCTTTCAGGGCTTCCTCTGGTGGATCCAAACAAACCTGGGCTGGCAAGCCGAGAGCAGGCTTCTCCAGACCCGCGGACGCAGCTCCTGCATGAAGGTGCGCGCTCACCAATGTCAGGGGTGGGGGGACGTCTTCGCTGGTTTCCGGACTCCTAGACCTCCCTGGTACAAGACAAGTACGAAGTAGCCACGAAGTCATCGGTCTGGTTACAAGATCGACTTTCGCTCTTGTCCCCCGGTAGGTTTTTTTCTTCCAACGTGCACCTGTCCACAGACTGCTTACAGGGCCTGTTTGGGGGCGATACAAGACCTGTTCCTTCAAGGGGTCATTGTCCTGGTTCCGACTTTGGAACATTTCCAGGGTTTTTATTTAAACCAGTTTATAGTCCCCAAGAAGGAAGGCAAAGTGCATCCAATCCTGTACCTCAAGGCGCTAAACTGCTTTGTGCAGGTACAGACGTTCAGAATGGAGTCCATTCGAACGGTGGTGGCATCCCTGCGTCAGGGGGGATTTCTAGCATCTATGCATATATCTCAACGATGCCTATCTTCAAATTCCGATGTGCCAGTCACCAGCATTTTTTTTCCGCTTTGCTGTGGGAGAGGAGCATTATCAGTTTGTGGCGTTACCCTTTGGTCTCGCCTCAGCTCCTCGTGTCTTCACAAAAGTATTGCCTGCAGTGCTAACCTTGCTACGTCAATAGGGGATTGTGGTAATGGGCTACTTGGACAATCTCCTTCTGTGAGCAAAGTCTCCCTCTGCTTTGGTGGAGAGTCTGGAGATCACAGTACAAACTCTGCGGGAGTTCGGCTGGATTCTGAATTTTCAGAAGTCTGCCCTGGTTCCGTCCTCAAAGCTGGACTATTTGGGCCTGACTCTGGACTCGGCCGTAGCCAGAGTGCTCCTTCCTCTGGACAGACTCCAGAAATTGCAGGCTGCAATTCGCCTCCTGCTGTCCAACAAATGGTTATCCCTCCGAACTTGCATGTGGGTGCTGGGCCTGATGGTATCTCCCTTCCAGGCGGTTCTTTTTGCACAATTCCATACAAGGTCCCTGCAAAGGGAGATTCTGACCAAATGGGACAAGATTCCACAGTCTCTGGACAATCAGATCTGGCTGAGGCAGGGAACAAAGGAGTCCCTGATATGGTGGCTTCACTCTCTGGTGCTTCGGCTGGGAAAATCCTTCCTCCCCTTGTATTGGACAGTGATCACCACGGATGGCAGCCTGCCCATGTCAGGGTGCCAGGAAACTAGACCACAAGAAGAGTAAAATAAAGCAGTTTATTTGGGCAACAACAATAGATGCATAGCAAGAGTGAAATCAGGAACAGCCGGGGTCAAGTCCAGAAGCGGTTAGTCATCCAAGCCGGGATCGAGTCTAGAAGCTGGTAGTCATCCAAGCCGGGGTCGAGTCTAGAAGCTGGTAGTCATCCAAGCCGGGGTCGAGTCCAGTAGCGGGTAGTCTGCCGATGCTGGATCATCTACCGATGCGGGGTCATCTGCCGATGTGGAATCGAGAGCCAGGAAAGTCGTCAGCCAAGCCAGGTCATGCACTGAGGAACACAGAGAACAGAGGACTGCTAGCAGTGATTCACCTTGGAGCACAAACACAAGGGCAAGAAATGCAAGCTTTCAGGTGATATATAGCCAGGTGGGCAACAACATCACTGAGTGATGCCCAGGCAGCAGGCAAGCGATGATGCAAACAGGGTTTATAAGAGACAGCAGTCTGCACATGTCCAAGATAGCTGCCAACAGGAAAACAAGGTAAGACCTTGACAGTCCGGCTGGGGAGGCGCCCTTGGCAAAAATTCTGCTCAGAGGATCTGGACACTGGAAGAGTCTAGACTACTGATCAATGTCCTTGAAGTCCGAGTGATCAGACTGTGTCTGGATCATTGAACGGATTGTCTTCGGGGATGCCCAGTGCGCATTCAGTCGGACAATGCCACGGCCGTGGCTTATATCAATCACCAAGGTGGCACAAGAAGTGCCCTGGCAGCTCTGGAGGTAGCCAGCATTGTACGGTGGGCAGAACAGTTTGTTCCATCCCTCTCCGCCATGCACATTCCTGTGGTAAAAATTGGCAGGCGGAATACCTCAGTCAGCAGGCGTTGGACCAAGGGGAGTGGTCCCTTCATCCGGAGGTGTTTCATCATTTGTGTCTCTGGTGGGGCACCCCTGAGGTGGATCTGTTGGCATCTTGGCTCAACAGGTGCAGAGGTTTGTAGCTTGGTCAAGGGATCCTCTGGCAGACGCCACAGAGGCGCTGGTGGCCCCGTGGGGTCAGTATCATCCGATCTACGCCTTTCCACATCTCAAGCTTCTGCCCAGACTCCTATGCAGGATCGAGGATGAAGAGATTCCAGTTTATAATAGTGGCTCCAGACTGGCCTCACCGGGCCTAGTAAGCCGATCTAGTGTGGCTGATTTCTTGGAAGCTTCCTCTCGGAGGAACTGCTGTCCCAAGGACCGATTTTCCATCCTGCTTAACAGTCGACGGCTTCGACGGCTTGGCTGTTGATAGGGGTTTATCTGAGTCAGTGATTCCAACACTGTTAAAAGCAGTACAGCTTCTATAAATGGAGCACCTGGACAGAAAGGGTGGGAAATATTAGGAACTCTTGTTGAGAGCCTGTGGCAGCCCCTTAAATTAATTATATGAACTTCCATTGCACTGGAAGATTACGGCAACAGGGGAGGCATGGACGTAGGAAGATTTCACTTCAAGCTGAATCCGCACAAGGGACACATCGTACCAGTGCTGGGATAAGGTCATCTAGAGCCCAGGACTAACATTCCTGATCTAAGTCCCCCTCCCCACCCTCAAGATGTATAAGCATTCTGTGTCATCAAAAATTGAGCACTTATCTGCATGATTACCCCTAAGCGTACATTCCCCCTCCTCTCAGTGCCAATCTCCCCCTGTTGAAATCTCCCCTCCAAGCTAAAATCTTTGCCTCCACCAAATCCCCCCAGCACCAATGTCCCCCTCCTCCCCCCAAAAAATCATCCCTCCTAGCACACATCCTCTACCCTTCAAACTCCTCAAATTTCCTCTCCTAGTAGACATCCTCTCCCCCTCACTTCAAATCCCCCCTTCCAGCACAAATATTCCCCTGCCCCCAACCCTCCTAGCGCAAATACCCCAAAATTATCCCTACTAGCACAACCCCCCCCCCTCCTCCTCTCTGCAAAATTACCTCTTCTAACCCCAATCCCCCCTCCTAGCACAAATCCTCTTCCCCCATCCTCATCCCACCACAAATCCCCCTAAAAGACAATCCCAAGCACCCCCCCCCCCCCTCCAAATTTCCCCTCTTAGAACAATTCTTACCCCCTGCTACCCCCCGAATTTCCCTACCCAACACAAATCCGCTGCTCCCCCACCTCACATGATACCTCACACCCCACCTTCCCACCCTTTGTCCCTGCCCCCATCCTACTGACTGTAAGGTATGTCCCTTGTGCTAATTTTTGTATTTTCTTATTTAGGCTGCACTTAGGCTTAAAAATAATGTTTCCTTTTCAATCTGCAGTGCTGTAATTTTCTGTAACTGTACACAGATGGTGTATAGCAGGGAAATGCAAACTGTGGCCCTCCAGATGTTGCAGAACTATACGTCCCATGAGGCATAGCAAGACTCTGACAGCCACAAGCATGACAGCTATAGGCAGAGGCTATGGGATATAGGCAGAGGCTGATGGGACTTGTAGTTTTGCAACAGCTGTAGGGCCGTAGTTTGCATATCCCTGGTGTATAGAATGAATCCAAAAATGTGATTTCCTGTCTGTGTGATTGGATCACTTATTTTTCAAGAAACCTGCTATAAGATGCAAGTCAGATTTTAGACACCCCTATAATAAAAATGTATGTTTTGGCAAGGTACTATCCAAGGGTTAATCACTTCTAAAGAAAAGTGCATCAGCTAAATACAGTATAATGAACCCCAGTCGCTCCCATTCAGAATACGTTTGTGATCAGTTCGGTGAAACAAAGAACTACACTATATTGTCAAAAGTATTGGGACACCTGCCACACACATGAACTTTAATGGCATCCCAGTCTTAGTCCGTAGGGTTCAGTATTGAGTTGGCCCACCCCTTGCAGCTATAACAGCTTCAACTCTTCTGGGAAGGCTGTCCACAAGGTTTAGGAGTGTGTCTATGGTAATGTTTGACCATTCTTCCAGAAGCGCTTTTTTGAGGTCATGCAATGATGTTGAGCCAGAAGGCCTTGCTTGCAGTGTCAGCTCTAATTCATCTAAAAGGTGTTCTATTGGGTTGAGGTCAGGATTCTGTGCTGGCCAGTCAAGTTCCTCCACCCCAAACTCGCACATTGATGTCTTTATGGACCTTGCTTTGTGCACTGGTGCACAGTCATGTTAGAACAGTAAGGGGCCATCCCAAAACTGTTCCCACAAACTTGGGAGCATACAATTCTCCAAAATGTCTTGAAATCCCCCCTCCATCAAATGATTTTGACCGGTCCACAAAACGAGTTCCATAAAGATATGGATTAGTGAGTTTGGGGTGGAAGAACTTGACTGGCCTGCACAGGGTTCTGACCTCAACCCGATAGAACATCTTTGGGATGAATTAGAGTGCAGACTGCAAGCCAGGCCTTCTCGTCCAACATCAGTGCCTGAACTCACAAATGCGCTTCTGAAATAAAGGTCAAACATTCCCATAGATACACTCCTAAACCTTGTGGACAGCCTTCCCAGAGAAGTTGAAGCTGTTATAGTTGCAAAGGGTGGGCCAACTCAATATTGAACCCTACGGACTAAGACAAGGATGCTTTTAAAGTTCATGTGCATTTAAAGGCAGGTGTCCCAATACTTTTAAAAATATGGTGTATTTCTTCACAGCAACAAAAAGATGGAATCTGCTACAAAGTTTGTTAAAAAGCCTGCAATGTCCATTAATCACCCAGAGGGGAATGCTTTTTTCCTCAACAAAAGTGGGGTATTTTTTAAGTCACATTCTCTGTAATTTGTCTATTTTCTCCTTTACAAAGTTGACGAAACGCGTGGCTATCACGAACACTGACAGAGTGCGCCTCTCCCAGAGATAACCGCCGGACGATACGGTGGTGAGAGACGCACACTTGGTTGATCTGATGTTATAGACAATATTTTAGGACACTTTGAAATATCCATATAATTATAATAACGCTGTGGTACGGAGATGCAAGCTAGGCTTCGGCGCCATCTACTGGACGGAGACCAAACAGCACTAGGGCCAACCACACATATGAATATGCCACTCTCACAAAAATATACAATCACAATTTACAAAATGTTAACATAAAAACCATATAAAATACATAAAAGGAGGAAAACCCCACACAATTAATTAATAATTAAATAACAAATATCCAATATTCCATGGAATAAAAACAAGTGGCATATATTCATATGTGTGGTTGGCCCTAGTGCTGTTTGGTCTCCGTCCAGTAGATGGCGCCGATGCCTAGCTTGCATCTCTGTACCACAGCTTTATTATAATTATATGGATATTTCAAAGTGTCCTAATATATTGTCTATTATTGTTTTTTGTGGCCGGTATATTAAATAGACTGGTTAAAATCAATAGTATGTAGGGTGTTAAGCTGTTATGGCTTCACCCGATTGCAGTAGTTGTTTTGTTCCGGGCTTTGGAGCGCATTAAGCCGCCTTCCGGTTTCTGGATATCTGCATGACTGCATCCGTTTCCCCTGCCCATAAAATCCAGCGTTCTTCCGCAGTTAGGCCACGCCTCTGACGACGTCAACATGTATGACGAAACGTACATTGGGTGTAGCCCCTGGTGGACAGACGCATGCGCACTTGGGAAGTTCGGTAGCCATAGGTCTGGTTTGAAACCAACACCACGCCGGCTCCATTACATTATAAGACGCTGCTGCCAATCTGCATTTGTTTAAGCCTTTTATCTTGAATTCTAATATTAAAATTTTTGAAGCATAATGCGCTATGAAGGTGTTTTTTATGTCTTTGAGAGAATTTAAGATTGGCAAGTGGTATTACAGTATCCATTAAAGAGTGAGAAGATTGTGTCTCAAATTTACGGTATTATCTGCTGTTTTGCTTCTGAAGACCTATCCAGGTATATTGGTCAAGTAAGGGCATATCAGATTTTTTCAGATCTCCTCACTATCAAGTTCGCTGGTGTGATGTTTTTAAGTTTCACTTGGACTTTTATTATTCTTTGATGGACTGTTCATATTGCCTATTGTTATTAGCGCTACACCTCCACTTCTATCTAAATATAATTGTATAAGCCCTGGATAAGGGCATCTTTTAATGCTTTTAGTGTGTATTGTACCCAGAGGGTATTGCTTTTTTCCTCATTAAAAGTGGGGTTATTCTTTAAGTCACGTTCTCTGCAGTTTGTCTATTTTCTCTTTCACCATTTAGTAGGATATTCAAAGTAAATAACTCCACTACATTAAAACACAAGCAAAGTCTTAGTTCATGTGCGGCTACTGGATACATTTAACACATTTCCAAGGACGTACCTCTTGTTCGTTAAAATGGTTTAAATCAGGAGAGGAAAAAAAGTTTTCACTTTAATCATACCATAAAAATGGGATGTTTGTTTTTAAAAAGGCTTGGTAATTCTGTTACTGCTGGAAGAGTAATAACCTCTGGTTTCTAAATTGTATACCGTGACCCCCTGAGATCAGTACATTAAAAGGAAGGCATTTAGAAACCTTTTTTTAAAATGTTGCCTGGCTAATTTTGCAGCATGACGTGTACATAGAGAGCAAAAATATTTTAGTGATGCGTAACCTAGGGACATCACAGAGATGTAAATTGAGGCAAAGTACGAAAGTCCGTTATAAACGTGGAAAGCAAAGAAAGATTTGAATTCAATCACAATGAAGTCTAATATAGGCTAAGGTGCCACATCCCCAATATATGTAAAAAAAAAAAAAAAATCCCCATGATTAAGCTTCGGGGAGCGGAGTGAAATGCATTGGGGGCATGGCATGGCTGTAGCTCGGGCTGAAGCCGTCATTTCACATATCCGTGGGGTCTTGCAGTGATGTGCGGTGCATAGGGCCTTTTTTGTCTGTTGTATCATTGGAGCTGGGATGAGCTCTGTCCTTGCCAGCACTCCCAGCGGAGTATTACAAGAGAGGACCCGGCTGGAGCCTTGAGCAGAACCCCCTATTTGTTGTCTGATCACAATCCAATAAAAGAGAGAATCTTCATCAGGGACAGATGGTTGGTAGGTCTTTAATATAAGATTATAAGTACATACACTATATTACCAAAAGTATTGGGACACCTGCCTTTACACACACATGAACTTTAATGGCAATCCAGTCTTAGTCTGTAGGGTTCAATATTGAGTTGGCCCACTCTTTGCAGCTATAACAGCTTTAACTCTTCTGGAAAGGCTGTCCATTAGGTTTAGGAGTGTGTCTATGGGAATGTTTGATCATTCTTCCAGAAGCGCATTTGAGAGGTCAGGCACTGATGTTGGGCGAGAGAGCCTGGCTTGCAGTGTCCACTCTAATTCATCCCAAAGGTGTTCTATGGGGTTAGGGTCATGACTCTGTGCAGGTCAGTCAAGTTCCTCCACCCCAAACTCGCTCATCCATGTTTTTATGAACCTTACTTTGTGCACTGGTGCACAGTCATGTTGGATCAGGAAGGGGCCATCCCCAAACTGTTCCCACAAAGTTGGGAGCATGAAATTGTCCAAAATGTCTTGGTATGCTGACGCCCTAAGAGTTCCCTTCACTGGAACTAAGGGGCCAAGCTGAACGCCTGAAAACCAACCCCACACTATAATACCCCCCTCCACCAAATGATTTGGACCAGCAAGGTCCTTAAAGACATTGATGAGCAAATTTGGGGTGGAGGAACTTGACTGGCCTGCACAGAGTCCTGACCTCAACCCGATAGAACACCTTTAGGAAGAATTAGAGCGGACACTGCAAGCCAGGCCTTCTCTTTCAACATCAGTGCCTGACCTCAAAATGGTACTCAGTAGTTTGTATGGCCCCCCACGTGCTTTTATGCATGCCTGACAACATCGGGGCATGCTCCTGAGATGACGGATGGTGTCCTGGGGTATTTCCTGCCAGATCTGGACTGGGGCATCACTAAGCTCCTGAACAGACTGAAGTGCAACCTGGCGGTGTTGGATGGACTGAAACGTAATATCCCAGAGGTGTTCTCTTGGATTTAGGTCAGGCTAGCATGGGGGCCATTCAATGGTATCAATTCCTTCATCCTCCAGGAACTGACTGCATACTCTTGACACATGAGGCTGGGCATTGTTGTGCACCAGAAGGAACCCAGGACCCAGGGTCTGACCATGGGTCCAAGGGTTTCATCCCAATACCTAAAGGCAGTCAGGGTGTCATCTAGCTGTGAGAATAGAAAAAGAAAAGAGGGTGCATTGGCCTAGTGCATTATCCAAGAGATTTATTGAAAAATATGAATAAAATCATAAAGATGTTTACTCACAAACATAAGTAAAAACACGCTCGTCATGTGTGGCTATCTCTAATCAGTTTCGAGAGTCACTGAACCTGGGAGTGGGGGGTCCTGGATGAGACCCCTCAGGTTGACGCTTCGAAGGACTGGCCGCCTTCTTCTTTAGAGCCTCTGCCATTGGTCTAGCCTGTAGAGGTCTGTGTGTCCCTCCATGGATATGCCTCCACAGACCATCACTGACCCACCACCAAACATGTCAAGCTGAACAATGTTCTAGGCAGCATAACGTTCTCCATGGCTTCTCCAGACCCTTTCATGTCTGTCACGTGTGCTAAGGGTGAACCTGCTCTCATCTGTGAAAAGCACAGGGCACCAGTGGAGGACCTGCCAGTTCTGGTGTTCAATGGCACATGCCAATTGAGCTCCATGGTGCAGATCGGTGAGCACAGGGCCCACTAGAGGAGGAAGTCTGTTTCTGATTGTTTGGTCAGAGACATTCACAGCAGTGGCCTGCTGAAGGTAATTTTGTAGGGTTTCTGGCAGTGCTCATCCTGTTCCTCCTTGCACAAAAGAGCAGATACCGGTCCTGTTGATGGGTTAAGGCCCTTCTACGGCCCTGTCCAGCAATCCTAGAGTAACTGCCTGTCTCCTGGAATCTCCTCTATGGTCTTGAGACTTTGCTGGGAGACACAGCAAACCTTCTGGCAATGGCACGTATTGATGTACCATCCTGGAGGAGTTGGACTCCCTGTGCAACCTCTATAGGGTCCAGGTATCGCCTCATGCCACCAGTAGTGACACTGACCCTAGCCAAATGCAAAACTAGTGAAAAACAGTCAGAAAAGATGAGTAGGGCAAAAAAATGTCAATGGCCTCCACCTGTAAAACCATTCCTGTTTTGGAGGTTGTCTTCTTGTTTCCCATCTAGTGCACCTGTTGTTAATTTCATTAACACCAAAGCAGCTGAAACTAACAACCCTCTCTGCTACTTAACTGACCAGATCAATATCCCAGGAGTTTAATTGATTTGATGCTATACTCTGATTAAAAAGTGTTCCTTTAATTTTTTAAGCAGTGTATATAGATCAGACGAAAATGAGGGACAAATGAGGAGGAAAGAGGGACGGTCCCTCGAAATCAGGTACAGTTGGGAGCTATGCACTATGTGTTGTAGCTTTGGCTGTCAGAACAGCCCAGTATTTAGTCCTTCTTGGGTATGTGGGGGGGGGGGGGGGGGGGGAAGACATGCCATTTGTGCAGACTATACAGATTCACAGGGACTTCTCTGACTTAAAGGCCTATTTATACTAGATGCGGATCTGGCAGGTGTTGGGACTGGCTTTTAATTCTAAACCCATGTATTTGGACTCTTTTAATAATTTTAAGAGTGAATATTTAAATTATTGTGAATGAGAATCAATGACTGGTTCACTTTAAGATAAATCCTTTAACAAAGATGCTTCTCCCGCGATGCTAAAGAAGATGACCTCCATTTTCCTGGGAGCATTCCTGATCAATGTGTCTTTCTGTCTGTTCTCTCTACAGGCCTCCCTTATGGATGGGAAGAAGCTTACACAGCAGATGGTATCAAGTACTTTATCAAGTGAGTAGTTGTGTTAAGCAGTGTAAGCAGTTTGACTCACATCTGGTTGGGAATAGCAATAGAAAATGCAGAGAACACAGTACCGAAGTACAAAGAGGAGGAGGACACTTGGAAATCCAAATACTGAATCGATATACATGCAATACTAGCCAAAGTGTGCCAGGGTGGTAGAAATACACACAATATTGTGCTGCTATTTAACCACTTCTGAACCGGAAGGTTTTACCCCCTTAATGACCAAGTTTTTTTTTTTTAGCAATACGGCACTGCGTTACTTTAACTGACAATAGCGCGGTTGCGTGACGCTGTACCCAAATAAAGTTGATGTCCTTTTTTGATGCGTTTCTTTTGGTGGTATTTGATCACCTCTGCGATTATTATATTTTGCGCTATAAACAAAGAAAAAGCGACAATTCTGAAAAAAAAATTTTTTACTTTCTGCTATAAAACAGCCAATAAAAAAATATTTTTTTTAGGCCAATATGTATTCTGCCACATATTTTTGTTAAAAAAAATCCCAAAAAGTGTATATTGATTGATTTGTGCAAAAGTTATTGCATCTACAAACTAGGGGATAGATTTGTCATTTTTATTTATTTATATATTTTTTTACTAGTAATGGCGGCGGCGTTCAGCAATTTTTAGCGGGACTGCGACATTGCGCCAGACAAATCGGACACCTAACTGACATTTTTGAGGGGACCAGTGACCTTACTACAGTAATCAGTGCTAAAAATATTCACTGTTAATGTACTGACACTGGCAGGGAAGCGGTTAACACCAAGGGCGATTAAAGGATTAAATGTGTGCCTGGGGGGTGCTTTCTAACTGTGTGGGGGATGTACTTAGTAGATAAAAATAGAGATCTGTGTTCCTAAATAGCAGGAACACAGGATCCCTGTGTTCATCTTTGACAGAATGGCGGTTTGCCTTGTTTACATCGGCAGACCACCGTTTGGTCTCTATGAGGAGCGATCGCGGGTGGCCGGCAGACATTGCATCTGCTGGACCCGCTGATTGGCTCCCCCCGCTGGCTATTACACGAAACAACGCACAGGTATTTCGTTTCGCGTAATAGAGCCAACATGCTGGAGTAAAAGTGCGGCGGCTGGTCAGCAAATTGTTAAATAGATACAGTATTTGAATTTTGTATGTACATTTGTATAGTAGCTATATTCGGTGGGAAATTAAATATATTTACATACAATAGTATATTAACCACTTGCGCTGCAGAAGATTTTACCTCCTTCATGACCAGAGCATGTATCGCTATTTAGCACTGCACTATTTTAACTGGTAATTGTGCGGTCATGGAACAATGTACCCCAACAAAATGTATATCATATCATTATTTTCACACAAATAGAGCTTTCTTTTGGTGATATATAATCACCACTGGGTTTTTTTATTATTTAACCACTTGCTGACCACCACACAACTATTTACTGCGACAGTCAGCCGCTCCTGGGCAAACCGACGTAGGGCTACTTCGCTCGCCCAGGAGCCTGTAGGGGGCGAACGCGCGCCACCGGAGGCGCGCTCCCATCTCCGCTCATTCACAGGGATCCCCGCGCATATGACCGGCGGCTCCGATGTCCGCCGGTCACTCGCGATCTCCCGCACGAGAGGGAGAAAGGCAGACGGCTGATGTAAACACAGCCGTCTGTCATTCTCCCTGATGTAAGTACAGAGGCTATGCGATCCTGCTATGTAGGATTGTATGTCTCTGTGGTTACATCACAAGCCACGCCCCCCCACAGTTAGAATCACGCCCCTAGGGATACATTTAACCCACTGATCACCAATAAAGTTAACCCCTTCCCTGCCAGTGTCATTTTCACAGTGCATATTTATAGCACTGATTACTGCAGTAATGTCACTGGTACTCCCAAAAGTGTCAAAAATGTCAGTCAGGGGTCCGATCTGTCCGCCGCAATGTCGCAGTCCCGCAAAAAAAAAATCGCAGATCGCCGCCATTATTAGTTAAAAAAAAAACCAATAAAAATTAAATCTTTCCCATAGTTAGTAAACGCAATAACTTTTGCGCAAACCAATCAAAATACGCTTATTGCGATTTTTTTTTTACCAAAAATATGTAGCAGAAAACAAATTGGCCTAAAATGTTTAAAAAATTTAGATTTTTACATTTTTTTTTTTGAGAATTTCATATAAAGAAATGTGAAAAATATTGTTATTTTTTCAAAATTGTCGCTCTTTTTTTGTTTATAGCGCAAAAAATAAAACTCGCACAGGTGATCAAATACCACCAAAAGAAAGCTCTGTTTGTGGGAAAAAAAGGACCTCAATTTCATTGTGGTACAGCGGTGCATGACCGCGGAATTGTCCGTTAAACTCCCGCAGTTCCGAATCGCAAAATAGGGCCTGGTCTTTGAGCAGCCAAATTCTCCGGGGCTTAAGTGGTTAAACGAAAAAAGACCGAACATTTTGAGGGAAAAAAAAACATACTTTTTACTTTCTGTTATAAAACATATCCAAAAAAAATCTGATGTATTCATAAATGATGGCCATTCTGGTATTCTGCTACACATCTTTGGTAAAAAAAAAAAAATCCCACTAAGTGTATATTGATTGGTTTGTATGAAAATTTTATAGCATCTGCAAACTATGGTATATACTGTATGCTGGAATTAATTATTATTATTTTTTTTTTAATACTAGTAATATCAGCGATCAGCGACATATAGTGGTACTTTGATAGTACAGCGGGCAATCTGACACTAACGCTAAGTGGGAGGTAGTCAAACTGACACTGACAACACTTGAGACACTAATACAGTGACCAGTGATAATACGGTCAATGTACTAATGACACTGGCTGGGAAGGGGTTAACATCTTGGGGTAAACAAAGGGTTAAGTGTGCCTAACAATGTGTGCTGCTTTTTACTACAAACCTGTTTGTTTCTTCTCCCTGCTTTGCAGGGAAGTGCGGGGAAATCTCCCTAATGAGAACACAGATGTCAAGAAAAAAAAAAAATCAGACAGGGGTTATAATCCTCGTTTGCTCTATCCACAATAAATAAAAAAAAAACAAAAAAAAGTTTTACCTATAGTTCTACTTTAAATGCAAGCAGTATAAGTACCCAAATTTGACCTTTATCAGCCACTTGCAGTCCCTGTACAGCAGAGTAGAAGTGGGTTGAATAATAATGACCATCAGAATGAGGAGAAATCTTGGGGTGGAATGCGAATATTGCAGTAAAACCTGGTTTTGTTTTTTTCTTTTTTAATGGGTTATTATTTTTTATCTTGTTATATTTTTGGCTGGCTTTCAGTAAAAATAATTGTAAAAAATTGTAAATAAAAATTGCTTAAAGTGGATACTTACCTCTGCCTGCACTTTTGAATGCCAACTAATTCTGTGCTCTTATCTTAATGTTACATTACCCATTTATAGAAATCAGTTTGTCTTTTCATTAATTTTTTTATTTATTTTTTTTTTAAGCTGTGTCCTTGTTGGGGACATTTTCCATTATTTGCTCTCCAGACAAGGGAGTAACATGAAAATTCTCCAACAGGAAAAAAATAAATGAACACATTTGTAGTCGTTTGAGAAAAGGGTAAAACTTTTTATTTTAATTTTTTTTTTGTCTGTCCTGGTGAAAACTGCTACCCCTGATTTCTTATACAGGCAGGACAGCGACAGGAATGAATGAAAAAGCCTTGCAATAGAGCCAGAAATGTAAATTAAAAAACGGAGATATTTTATTTGTTCACCAAGGTCATCTAGAGCCCAGGGCGAACATCCCAAACTGCGCCCATGACCACACCCCCCCGCAAGCAATATGAGCATTAAGCGCCAGCAAAAATACCCCCACAAAATCACTGAGCATTGATAACCATGCTTACCACCAAAGCAAAAATCCCCCCTCCTCCCTGTACAAATTTGCCCCCTGCTAAAATCTTTGTCCCCCCATCCCCCAAATGCCCCCTCTTAGCACAAACACTCTACTGATAAAATATCCCCTTCTAGTACTCATTTTCTAACTCCCCCCCCCATCACAAATTATCCCAAATCCCACCTCCTAGCACAAATCTTCTTCCCCCTCATCCCCCCTCCCAACACAAATCCCCCTAAATGACCACTTTTGTCATCTCCTCCCCCCCAATTTTCTTTTCCTAGAATGATACTTACCCCCTGCCGCCACCCAAATTCCCCCTTCCAACACAATTCCCCTCCCCCCAATCTCCTTGTAGTGTCCCCCACCTCAAATGTTACCACAATGACCCCCTGCCCACTCCTTGTCCCAGCCCTGACTGTGATTTAAGGAATGGGGTTCAGTTTAGGAGAAGGGATGTGATATTTTTGTAAAGGAAGTCTGACTACGATGCTGAAAACTTAGTTTGTCAAGGGAGACTGAATCATGGTGGGAAAAAAAGGGTGAAAACCGAAAAAAGGTAAGCTCCGCTTGTCTACCTCCCCCCCACTGCCACATTTGGCACCCTTTGGGAGGGAATGGGTACCTGGTTTTAACTAAGCCGAAGGTTCAGCCCCCTGCCTTCCCCTGCAGCCTTCTGAAGGGACACTTCACAGGTCCCAGAAGACTGCGGCCCATTCACAAAGGGCAGCGCAGTAGGAAACTGGCTGTGAAGCCGCAAGGCTTCACTGCCAGTTTCCCTTAGTCAAGATGTCGGCGCCAGCACTTGATTGAAGAATCGGCTAGGGTGAGGACAGCCCTGGATGCCTGGACAGGTAAATGCCCTAGTATTAAAAGTCAGCAGCTACAGTATTTGAAGCTGCTGACGTTTAATTTTTTTGGGATGGGGAGCCTGGAGCTCCTTTTTAAAGCCGAGTTCCAGTCGTTTTTGTGTTTATTAAAAGTCAGCAGCTACAAATAGTGTTAAAAAAAAAAAACACACGCTGACCTGTCCCACTATCCAGTGATGCGGCCGCCCGAACCCTCGATTCTCTCCCTCGCTTTTAGGAGAATAAAAAAGTTAAAATGGCTTTAACTGTATAAATATAGTAGTAGGCATATCTGCAAGTCTGGATGGGAACACTCTGTGGGAAGCCATTTCTCCTGGCTTGACAAAGTGTACAGCCCCGAAACCTGTAGCAAACGACTCTGCTTTTACTGGCCACCTCCCTGCCGATCTCTGCTTACATAAAGGCTGCTCACAGAGTGTTCCCATCCAAACTTGGTGATATGCCTACTACTCCTATATTTATGCAGTGAGTGCAATTTTAACTTTTTAATTCTCAATAAATAGTTTACATTACACTTAGGTGGTGGCGCCCTCTTCTGTTTGTTTTTTGATATGATATATTCAATCTTGCAAACTACAGTCTGTAATAAAAATAAATATAACTTGAGGTCAGTGTCTACCTCTCCTCCCTGCTTTCTGTGAAGCATTTAGCATGGTCCAAATCAACAGGTAGACTTTAAAATAAAAAAAAAAATAAAAAAAATTCACTACATATTCCAGTAGCTAGGGCAGTTCACAAGTTTGTTGTTGGTGTTTTAAACACATAAACTGCATTTATAAACTTTCTCATGTGCAGTGAAAAATGCAATTTTTTTTTGTTTTTTGGGACAAGGAGTGGGCAGGGGCGCATTGTGGTAACATTTGAGGTGGGGGGTACCACAAGGAGATTGGGGGGAGGGGATTTGTGCTGGAGGGGGGAATTTGGGTGGCAGCAGGGGGTAAGTATCATTCTAAAAAGAGAAAATGGCTTTAAATGTATAAATATAGTAGTAGGCATATATCCAAGTCCAGATGGGAACACTCTGTGGGAAGCCATTTCTCCTGGCTTGACAAAGTGTACAGCCCCGAAACGTGTAGCATTGCCCCCCGCTAGCGTAGTGATGTCACAGGCAAAGAATACCGAGCAGCTGATTGAGGCCACTCACTGCGGGTTAATCCAGATGCCGGTGAGGCAGAGAGGAGCTTGCGTTCTATTATTGACAGAGATCATCTTCTCCCTCCATCACCTTCCAGGCACGACTCTGCTTTTACTGGCCACCTCCCTGCCGATCTCTGCTTATGTAAAGGCTGCCCACAGAGTGTTCCCATCTGAACTTGGTGATATGCCTACTACTCCTATATTTATGTAGTGAGTGCAATTTTAACTTTTTAATTCAACAATAAATAGTTTGCATTACACTTAGGTGGTGGCGCCCTCTTCTGTTTGTTTTTTTTTTTATATGATATATTCGATCTTACAAACGACAGTCTGTAATAAAAATAAATAAAACATGAGGTCAGTGTCTACCAGTGTTGGGGTAGTTACTCAAAAAATGTAACTAGTTACTAGTTACTTCTGTAAATTGTAACGAGATTACTTTACTAGTTACTGCATTTGAAAAGTAACTTCACTACTTATTACTTTACTTTCCTCTTTCTTAATTGACCGTGTAGAAGAAGATACATGACACTCTTTCTGCATAGAGTTTATTGTATAAACACAGGCTTTGGGAAACATGAGAACAAAACCTGAAAAAAACAGAATAAAACATAAAGTGCAACAAAAAGTCATAAACTTCATCCCTCTCTATTCTTCCAAATAACGATTGTATCGCACGGCTTGGGTAACGCAGGAAAGCGCGTTCCTATAGCCTAGTAAAGTAGTGTAGTTACTTCCTATAGCCTAGTAAAGTAGTGTAGTTACTTCCTATAGCCTAGTAAAGTAGTGTAGTTACCTCCTATAGCCTAGTAAAGTAGTGTAGTTACCTCCTATAGCCTAGTAAAGTAGTGTAGTTACCAATATTAGTATTGTAACTAGTTATGTTACTTCGTTACCAAAAAAAGTAATGTAGTTACTGTAATCAGTTACTTTGTAACTAGTTACCCCCAACACTGGTGTCCTCCTATCCTCCCTGCTTTCTGTGAAGCATTTAGCATGGTCCAAATCAACAATAAATAGTTTACATTGCACTTGGGTGGTGGCGCCCTCTTCTGTTTGTTCTTTGATATGATATATTCGATCTTACAAACTTACAAAACTACAGTCTACCTCTCCGCCCTGCTTTCTGTGAAGCATTTAGCACGGTCCAAATCAACAGGTAGACTTTAAAATAAATACATTTAAAAATTCACTACATTTTCCAGTAGCTAGGGCAGTTCACAAGTTTGTTGTTGGTGTTTTAAACACATAAACTGCATTTATAAACTTTTTCATGTGCAGTGAAAAATGCAATTTTTTTTTTGTTCTATATTAGCAAAATAATGAAAAGCACCTGCTACTGAGTAATGTCCCACTGACTTCCCCTCATTATTTCCCTTATGAAGTGTCCTGATGTGTATTTTGTCCTTGTACAGTTTTCAAATGTTTTCTTCTGTTTTTTTTTCCACCCCATGCGTAATTACAATCAAATAAACCACAGGCAGCCTTTAAAAGATGACACACACCATGCAGAAAATTCCCTTCATCAAATAGTTTTGAAAAGGAAAAACAGAAACGCTGTTAATAGATTAACCCATTCTGCTACAGAATGGCTGTCTTTATTTTATAGCCACTTATATGCAGGAAATCAGCTTACCAGTTTGATCCATACAGTTAAAAATGAACTCCCAAGCAGATATAGAAAAAAAATCAGTTGTGTATCCACTTAAAAATAATTGTACAACCATCATAAGTACCTGAATCCTGCTTGGCATTAGCTTCCTGTTTATACCTTGCACAGCAGTATTGCGACTGGGAAAAGGAGGTGAAACACAACTAGAATTTTCAGAACAGGCTCAGCAGTTACAGCTGTGTGATAGGTTTCCTTTCAAGTGCAAATCCTGCTTGGGACATAAAAAATTGGACCCACCTGTAGTGACTAAAGAAAATCAGCCCCAACTGTTAAACTGACTGAATCTCTAGCACTTTCTCCACTGGGGACTCGCTAATCCAGCAGTCCGGCACCACTCAAATTCCAGATTGAATAATTAGAGAGAGGAGGGGGCGCAAACTAAGTGTAATATTAAATGTATTTATTGGAGTGAAAAACTATTGGCAACTTACACAAACAGTTAAAAGAACTTACTCTTCAATAGGTTGGGGCCTCTAATGGCAATCCTCGGCATAGCAGGACGCCTTGGTACAAGCGAACGCACTAGGTGGGCTGGTGGGGGCACCAGACTAAACGCAGTAAATTACAGGCAGTATTTGCTGCATGTAAATCAGCAACTCACATGGTACATAAGAAATGGCGCTTTTTTTATATCCCCATGGTCAGCAGCTGGCTCTGGCATGTGAAGCACGGAATCTCTTCTGTAAAACTTGCAACCTTGTTGCCCACAAAAAAAATGGCTGCAGTGGGGGAAGCCGAAACAAAAAAGATGGCCCCCAGACTAGGGATAGACCGATTATTGGCAAGGCCGATATTTTGGGGGCCGATATGCACTTTCCCCGATATATCGGTATCGGTCCCGGAACTGGCCGATATTGACAATATTTTTGTGACGTCATTCTGCCTTCTTAGGCCGCCTCCCTTGCCTTGGACAGCCTTGTCTGGATTTGGAAATAGTCTCACGGGAGTGTATCACAGCCATACACCCACCCACAGCAGCCGGGTGCCAGCCAGCCACCCACATCCACAGGCCCTGTACCAGCCAGCCACAGGCCCTGTACCAGCCAGCCACAGGCCCTGTACCAGCCAGCCACAGGCACTGTACCAGCCAGCCAGCCACCCATAGGCCCTGTACCAGCCAGCCACCCAGAGCCCCTGTGCCAGCCAGCCACCCACCCACCACAGGGTGCCAGCCAGCCACTTACCACTGTGTGCCAGCCACCCACCACAGGGTGCCAGCCAGCCACTTACCACTGTGTGCCAGCCACCCACCACAGGGTGCCAGCCAGCCACCCACCACAGGGTGCCAGCCAGCCATTAAGCATTAAATATAAAAATTAACATGTTCAGTACCAGATTTGTGTCAAAAATTGTCTTTATTTTTCAAAACTTTAAATGTACAAAATATTGGCTGATACCAATACGTTGTGACCAAATTATCGGTATCAGCCCTGAAAAAACCATATCGTTCTAGCCCTATCTCCTTTGGAATAGAGAGCAGACTGGAAGTGGCCAGGGGAGCAGGGCTACATGTTTCGAGGCCACCCAAGCCTCTTTCTCATGCCAAACCTTTATTATTAAACCTTTATCTTTATATCATCAGTATATACATGACACCCATTGTGCCATATACCCCCCTTTTTGTATCTATACAGGGTTGAATAATGCCTAGTGGCATTCAGTCCACTTCCTGTGACCCCAGGATGTCAAGGCTCCCCTCTCTCACCCTGTTCTAATAAGAAGAATGATAACAGAGAGTGGTGCCATTGTTGTCATGTGGCACATTCCCTGCAGTATTTACACAGTAAAATACCCCTTGAAAGAAGAAGTACAGCCAAAGCTCGGTTCTGCACTCCTGTCACCTGTTTTGAGCTGAAGCCCACTGTTGGCTGACGTCACAGAGCCCGTCCAGGCTCAGGAAAGATCACGACCACATAGTTGGGATCCACCCACATGCCTGGACTGAGACCTGGCTCAGCCTCTCAGCAAGCCGCTGAGAGCCTGAGCTGGCAACTCTTGCCCCCTCCACAGCCCAGCGCTTCAGTGAACACCGGGCGGCTGCAGAGCAGACAGCGGTGACTGACAGTAACCGGCTCTCTGCTCAAGGAACTCTGATCACTGAGTGAGTGTTCGCTCAGTTCTCAGCCTTAGAGCCGAGGGGGGGATAGATGCATCCACCTAGGTAAGTATGATTGTAAAATAAAAAAAAGGCCAATACTCTTAAAAAAAAAAAAAAAACTGCAGATTTTTGTCATGGGTATGGGGTTCTCCGAAAGGGTTGGAGTTTAAAGATCAGTATGCAAAATTGTTACCTACTTTTACAGCATGTAGATTGTATGTTGCTGATCCAAAAATGTATCTACCGTATATACTCCAGTATAAGCTGACTTTTTCAGCACATTTTTTATGCTGGAAAAAGCCCCCCTCGGCTGATACTCAAGTCACGTACCTGTTCTCCCTGGGGCTGACCGAATGTCAGCGGCGGCCGGCCTGACATGTACACTGCGCATGTGCTGCCGCCACTCGGGAAAGCCCGTACGCACTCGGCCATTCTCGGGCAGACGGCGCATGCGCAATGACGTGTAGCGCCAGGCGGCGCCATTTTTAAATGTAAGGCGCCTCGGGGATGGGTAAGTAAGACCCCCTGCGCAGCCTCTGCATATCCTGCACCATGCCCTCAGCCCTGCATCTCCTGCACCATGCCCACAGCCCTTCATCCCCTGCACCATGCCCTCAGCCCTGCATCTCCTGCACCATGCCCTCAGCCCTGCATCTTCTGCACCATGCCCTCAGCCCTGCATCTTCTGCACCATGCCCTCAGCCCTGCATCTCCTGCACCATGCCCCCAGCCTCTGCATCTCCTGCGCCATGCCCTCAGCCCTGCATCTCCTGCACCATGCCCTCAGCCCTGTATCTCCTGCACCATGCCCTCAGCCCTGTATCTTCTGCACCATGCCCTCAGCCCTGCATCTCCTGCACCATGCCCCCAGCCTCTGCATCTCCTGCACCATGCCTTCAGCCCTGCTTCTCCTGCACCAAGCCCACAGCCTCTGCATCTCCTGCACCATGCCCACAGCCTCTGCATCTCCTGCACCATGCCCACAGCCTCTGCATCTCCTGCACTATGCCCTCAGCCCTGCACCATGCCGGCAGCCTCTGCATCTCCTGCACTATGCCCGCAGCCCCTGCATTATGCCCTCAGCCCCTGCATCTCTTGCACCATGCCCGCAGCTTCTTCCTCTCCTGTACAATTCCCGCAGCCTTTAGAATCTATTTTTTTTTTTTAAATTTACCAGTAGCTGCTGCATTTCCCACCCTAGGTTTATACTCGGGTCAATAAGTTTTCCCAGTTTTTTTGTGGTAAAAATAAGTGCCTTGGCTTATATTTGGGTCAGCTTATATTCGAGTATATACAGTAATTGCTTTGAGGGTTTGCATTCACCTCAACCAACTAAAATATCAGGTTAGGGTGAATTGGCCCTTTAAAAAATCCTGCTTAGGTTGTACTTTAGTACATTTTTTGCAAATTTTTTTTAAAGCTGCATACCATCAATATTGTATGAGCTAATTGCTATCATCTCACCGTGTCATCTTCTAGAAGACTACAACTTCATTAAACACACCGCCTCTCTCTCTTACCTATATTTAGCAAGCAAATACCCTCTGCACTCTTGAGCTTTTTTCTGTACAGAGTAAAAAAAAAAAAAAAAAAAAATATTTTCATCTCTAAAGCAGAAAAAAGATTTTCTTTTCAAGCAGGTTGTGGGAGTCCCACGATCCTTTACTCGTAATTAGGTCTTTCGAGAGTTATCAAACAGAATAGGGTGACGAGGGAGCCTGTTGAACACTAAGAATTCTTGGGCAAATACTTTTCAAAATAGCTTTTTTTTTTTTTTACCTTTCATACTGGGAAGTTGGGTCCTCCAGAGTCTGAGTTAAGAAGACAGTTGGGTTTGAAAACACCAGGATATTTTTGAAGCCACTTTTACAAAGTTGCTTTCATCTAGGAACTTTTCAAGGCTCTTAAAAATATATTGGAAAAACAAAGAAGATACATTACTGCCAAGTAAGACATACTGTGTATAAAAAAAAAATGAAATTATGCATGTAAATTAAAATTTGCATCATTTGCACAGTTATCTGTTTTCTGAACTCCAAAAGAATAAAAGTAATAAAACAATGCTGCGATGATCAGGGGTCAGGGATCAGGAAAAAAAAGGCAGCGGCAAGTGATAGCACAGAGAGCAGATAATCGTTTTGGGAGTACGCAAGTCAATAAAAAAAAAAAGTAGTTAAACTTAATTAGAAAACTGCAGAAGTGGCAGACACCTTGGCTTCAACATTTACTTCTGTCATACATTTGGATGATGTTGGAAAATAATGAGATCTCAGCATGTTACTTATTCTGCTTGGAGAACAACTTTGAGTCAATGTAGAATTACCTTGACTGCAATCTCTATTTCTTCTGCGAAGGAGTAGCAGCACTTACATTTATACAATTCAGTTTTGCTGGAAATCAATAATTTCTAAGCTTTCATAAAAGTTTGTTTGGTAATTAGATTACAAATTAGTAAAAAAAAAAAAAAGTACAATGGCAGGCAGGGGTTGAACATCAGTTGGGTAGATTAGAAAAGCACTTTAGTCTCAGTCACTACTGTCTTCCCCTTAGATCGCATATGTCAAACACATGGCCTGCGGGCCAAATCCAGCCTGCCAGGCCTTGTCATGTGGCCCTTACACCCAGTTTTGCAGCCGGAATGTGGCAAAACTCCATTCTGACACCCAGCTCTCACCCTTTGCTTCCGCTCCTTGCTATCACATGTAAATGTAAGTAAGTGTTTACAAAGGGCAGCTTTCCTTCAGTGGTCCCTGAATCTAACAGATCCCTGCACGCACACACAGTAAGGCATGGTGGGGACAGATCTCCAGAATCTGTGGGAGAAAACTATCTGCCTGCTTGCACACTGTGCTTAGTGCACCCCTAAACCCTGCACTCAGTGCACAGCCCACCCCTGATGTAGCGTACGGCTGAACTTTGCACTTTGTATGTAAGGCACTCCTGTACCCTTCATTCTGTACATAAAGCAGTCCCGAACCCTGCACTCTGTACGTAACACAGTCCCGAACCCTGCACACTGTACGTAATGCAGTCCAGAACCCTGCACACTGTATGTAACGCAGTCCTGAACACTGTATGTAACGCAGTCCAGAACCCTGCACACTGTATGTAACGCAGTCCAGAACCCTGCACACTGTATGTAGCGCAGTCCCGAACCCTGCACACTGTACGTAACGCAGTCCCGAACCCTGCACACTGTACGTAACGCACTCCCAAACCCTGCACACTGTACGTTATGCACTTGTTATGCATAACTCACTACGTTATGAACTGAGAGATCAAACACCATTGATCGCTCAGTTCTCCCTGCCGCTCTGAGCAGAGAGCGGTAACTGTCAGTCACTCACTGGAGCACTGGGCTGTGGAGGGGATGGGAGTGGCTGCCTCAGGCTCTCAGCGGCTCACTTAGAGGCTGAGCCAGGTGGTCGCGATCTTTCCCCCAGCCTGGACTGGCTCTGTGATGTCAGCTGACAGCAGACTTTAACCCGCTGTTGGCTGAAAACAGATCAGAGGAGTGCAGAACGAACTTCAGGGGGGGGGGGGGAGAAGCGAATACTTGTCAAAAAGGTACCTGCTCCCACTTTGTGTAAGGGCACCCCAGCGACCTACATCATTTAGGGCCCCTCCTATCCCCCCCCCCCCGCTGCCTTCTGGGAGACACATAGGTCCCAGAAGACAGCGGAACCATTCGCCCATGCGCAGTACGAAACAGTCTGTGTCCCTTAGTAAGGATGCTGGGGCCTGCACCCGGAACTGATGGACAGGTTGGCTTTGGGTGCCAACATCGTGGGCTCCCTGGACAGGTAAGTGTCCTTATATTAAATTTTTTTTAATATAGGCTGGAACTCCTCTTTAAGGCCCCTTTCAAACTTGTGTGACTTGTCCTGTGATTTGGGATTGCAAAGTTGCATGATAAGCCGTACTTCATGATTTCCAATGAGTACCGTTCATATCGATGCAACTTCAAGTCGCAACGACTTCAAAGTAGTCCCTTCACTACTTTGGGTGGATTTGAATGCGTTTTGAGGTCCATAGACATAGGCATTGCTTCAAGTCCAGTCAAAATCGCGGCAAAAGAAATCGCCATAAAATCGCATTACTTTTAGGTCACAAGTTTGAAAGAGGCCTAAATCCACAGAAAGCTACAAGAACAAGATTTCTGGCTAGGTCAACAAACTTTCGGGACCTGCAAACAAATGTATTTAGCCTGAAAAAAGAGAACTGATGCAGCCTGACCACATCTAAGCACTGGTTAGCTGCAATATATTACGTTTTTGTTCTTGGGTTAAGATATCCTTTTAAAAGATGCTCTCACTGAAACTTTACTGTAATAATTTAAAATGCATTTCCCTTTAACACCTCCATCTGTCAGGATTAATTTTCCTGAATGATTAGTAGCAGTGAAGTTTCACGTCGCTGTAGATGCAGCAGCGTTCCCAGTGCAGATAATCAGAGATTATTCAGTGCGCTGATTACTTTATGTCATAGCTCTTTAACCACACTTCATGCACAGAGCTAAAAATATACCGAGGCCATTGACTGATCAGGAAGTAATCTCTCATAGACCCACTGACCAGATGTTCATCCTCCCGTGTACAACCCGAGCCAGTGCAATGTCATTCCTGTCATTATGTCATTGACACACAGATCGCCAGCATTGGATTTTTTTTTTTTTAAAGGGAACCTATAATGATTTATTGTCAAGTTCATTTTAATTTGTTTGATATTTCAAACATTTAGAAAGCAGCTCAGGTGGGAGAATCTGTCAACAGGACAACTATTAGTCATGCCTTTATGGAAGAAGAAAGACATAGGAAGTCCCATTCGCAGTTTGTGAGAAGCCATGTGGGGGACACCACAAACTTGGAAGAAGGTGCTCTGGTCATATGAGACCAAAATTTAACTTTTTGGCCTAATAGCAAAACGCTATCTGGGGGTGGAAAACTAACACTGCACATCACCCTGAACACAGTTATTGGGTCTATAAACTAGGGGATAGATTTATTGCATTTTTATTTTTTTTTTACTAGTAATGGCGGTGATCAGCATTTTTTTTTTTTTTTTTAGTGGGACTGTGCTACATTGCAGCGGAGAAATCGGACACCTAGCTGACACTTTTGATGGGACCAGTGACATTACTACAGTAATCAGTGCTAAAAATATGCACTGTTACTGTAATAATGACACGGCAGGGAAGAAGTTAACACCAGGGGCGATCAAAGGGTTAAGTGTGTCCCTAGGGGGTGCTTTCTAACTGTTTGGGGGTGAACTTACTAGATGAACATAGAGATCTGTGTTCCTGAATAGCAAGAAGACAGGATCCCTGTGTTCATCTGTGACAGAACGGCGGTCTGCCTTGTTTACATAGGCAGACCGCCGTTCTGTCTCTGGGGAGCAGTCGCTGGTGGCTGGCCAACATTGCGTCTGCCGGACCTGCCAATCGGCTCCCCCTCTGGCCAATCGGCGTGTGCGCACCTCCATTAACTATTACACGAAACGACGTACAGGTACGTCGTTTCACGTAATAGAGCCGACCTGCTGCAGTATATGTGCGGCGGCTGGTCGACAAGTGGTTAAATCAATGTGCCGCATAGGGAAAATATATGAAGGCTTCTAAAACATTGTATTTGATGAAGCTCTTTTTCCTTTTCAGCTGCTGCCATGCTGACCTCTGTCTGCCGTGTTCAATACTGTTCTTACTTCCGCTCTTACTCCCTTTCAATGTCCCTAATCTTGCGCGTGCGCAGTACTTATCAAGCCAAGCACACTCTGCCAGTGTTCTGCCGAATTCTCCAACGATGTTACTTCCGGTGACTGTACACCAGGAATAATTGGATTTTTCACACAACACCGGCAGCCTATACACTCCGTTAAATGCTATAATTAGTGCAGATTGTTAGTCCACCTGCTAGTTGTCGCCACCTTGGAGGCGGCCATATTTTTGGTTACTAGCAGACAGACTAACAATCTGCACTAATTATAGCATCGACCAGACTGTATAGGCTGCCGGTGCTGTGTGAAAACACCAAGTGGTCGAAACCTCCAATTTTTCCTTGTGTACACTCACCGGAAGTAACGTGGTTGGAGAATTTGGCAAGTTGGAGTTTTCAGCAGAACACCGGGTAAGGCGGGCTCAGCTTGTGAATGGGAAATAGTCTTGCGGGATCTCTGAGCTGATGTCAGGCAAAGGAAATGACGTAGATCCAGCATTTAAACACCATTTTTCCGGCAAGAAGAGCCTACTGGAAAAATGGGACTAACTGCGCATGCGCCGATTATGTCATTGATTAAAAAGGACAGATTACACAGAAAGGGATAAGGTAGGAAGCATTTTACACAGAGCAACAAGTTCACTAAGTAGGAAACAATTGTAGCAACAGAAAAAAGCCGCTCAGGTGAGGCAAAGCACTCCGGTGTCGGTCGGATCCGCCATCCAATCGTCAAGTGTTCAAAGAGAAAGTTTGACTGCACTCAGGAGTACATAAACTGGAAGTGTTTTATTCCCATAAACTTGAATACATAGGTGCATCACACAGACATGGGACAGGTTGACGCGTTTCACGATTCTACAGATCGCTTACTCATAACCAATCAACCAATTGGTTATGAGTAAGCGATCTGTAGAACTGTGAAACAGACGTAATGGTGCAACATGTCTAGGCAAGCTCCAAGAGAGAGTATGGCTCAAAATCTAACAACAACCTATGTGTCTGTTGAAGGTCCGGGACAAGGGGTGGGCGGGAGGGAAGGTTGCCCTGGGCGCAATGGTTTACTGAGCGTAGGACCCTCTAAAATTGCGCATCATGAATGGGGGAAGAGGCATCTTTGCCCTGTGCGCTGGATGGATGATCTTGTCCCGGCACTGGTCTGCTGTCCCAGCTTCAGGCTTTAAAGTAAGACAAGCTCAGCTTTAGCTATAATGATTTAGCTATCTAGGCAGCCAGATGCACAAATCTAGAATGAAAATTACGGATGCTCAGCAGGAGCCACATCCCCTGAGTGAGTGAAAATGTGAAATTCTCATGTTTAACGGAGTGTTTCATTAAATATTATGACACAGTTTCTGAGGTTTCCTTTTTGTTGGTTCAATATTTACTGCTCCAGAGCTGTCACTGTTTTTCCTTCTCAGTGAATAAATCTGCCTCTTTAAAACCGCGAACACTGCCTACCTGTGCTATACATGAAATTTAACGGGGATTAATTAGTTAATAAGAAGCTGTTGCTCCTGGAGGGGTTTGCATTTTTATTGGCGAGTGTTAGTCATTTCAGCAATTCCTTAAGATGTTGATTTTTTTAAAATGTTACACATGAGAAATTTTAGCCTATACTTACGTGTGTGCCTATAGTTTATCCAAAGAGGACTTGTAGTTACAATTCTATTTGGTTGATGGTGATGAGATGTAGAGCAGAGGTAGGAACTCTTAGGCCCCTTTCACACGGGCGATCCGATCCGCCTTGTCAGTTTTTCAGGTGGACCTGATGCATCCCTATGGGGCAGCAGGTGTCCGCTGACACCCGCTGCTATCCGATCCTGTCCGTGAAATCCGGACGGATGGAAACCCTATTTTCCATCTGTCTGGAGGATCGGCTCAGATGAAAACGGACAGGCAGTCCGTTCTCATCTGATCTCCCCATAGAGGACAGTGGGGATCTGACAGCTCTGTCTCAGCACACAGAGCGGAGACGGAGTTGTCATCTGCCTGCTCAGCGGCGATCAGCGGATCGATCCTCGCTGAGCAGAACGGACTCCGTCAGGTGGTGCGCCTGTGTGTGTGAAAAGGGGCCTTATGGCCAGTTCAGTTCAGGTGAATTCTGCGCTCATTTCCCACACCGTGTTCAAAATGCACTGTTTTTGCAATCTTCTGCGGGTGCCAAACATTAACGCCCCCCAAATGCAGCTTGCAAACACAGTGCATGTATGAGCCCCAGATTGCATGGTACTGCGGCACATTTTTCATAAGTAGTGCATGTACTACTTTTTGTACTTTTCAGATGGGGAACATACAGGAACACAGACCACATTCCTGTGCAATTCTGGTGTGAGCCAGCCCTTAAAATGTAACTATGGCCAGGCTAAGGATGTAGAGGTGAGGTTGGCACTCCTAAAATGTAAATATGGTCATGCTATGAACATTTAAAATGAATGGGCAAAGCACACATACTCTATAGCATTGATGGCAAGCCTATGGCACGCGTGCCACAGCTGGCACGCAGAGCCCTCTCTGTGGGCACGCGAGGAAGAAGAGTGCACACAGACCGGCTATCCTATATGAGGTGTATCTCCTCCACATTGGAACTACATCTCCCACATGGCTCTGGGGCCTGGGAGTGATGTGTCTGGGGTGGGCGTGGACAAGACAAGGCGGTGCTACCGGGTTGGATGAAGTCACACCGACAATGGACGCCGAAGCTGGGTGAGATTCTTTATGTGCTGGTGTCACCTGCAGCCTGTTTATGGTCTCATCAGTCACCCTCCACACTTATCAGATACTCCACTCAGTGCCACCTACAGGAGGAATGGTGTAGCGGGATGGGATGAAAATTACAGGACGCTGCACTGTGTCTCTCCTTCCAGCAGCTGAAGGCTGGCTTATTTCCTTCTCTCTCCCGCCAGCTTTCAGCTGCAGGAAGGAGAAACACAGTGGAGCACCCTGTAATTTTCCTGCTGTCCCTGAGCCCATTACTATTTCTGCCCAGTGCTTCTATAGTATGATCCTTAAAAAATAGCAAAGCATTCATGTGTAAATAGCGCGACATTTCCATTTAAACAGCACTATTCATATATAAATAACGTTGCATGTCTGTAAAATTACTTTCTGTTGTTTGGTTACTTACCCCGAGTATAGGAAAAGTTTCAAACTGTACATTGTCCTTGTTCACACTGATGCGGCTGCGGCGATCGCATGTAATGTCGGAGCGCACTGCTCCTTCATTACATGCGATCGGCTGTGCGGTGCGAGTTTAGCCATACACTTTGTATGGCTAAATTCGCAGCGCACCCGCAGCAAAGACGCACAGGACCCTTTTTTGCAGCCGCATCAGGATCGGATCGCACAGTGGTTCACACTTGTGCGATCCGATCCTGTGCGAACTGCAAGATCGCACTGCGATATGCGATCAAACTGGGGGTGTCGTTAAGATTACATTGACACCCCCAGCATATCGCATATGGCAGTGTGAACTGCCAGGGGTGCGTTTGCGATGCAGGAACAGGCTGCGAATTCGCAGCCTTCCCGCATCGCATCAGTGTGAACCGGCACTCAATGGGGTTTCTTTGTAGAAGTAAAAATATTTTCCTCACTTGTGTCCTTCCTATTTATTTATTTTTTTGTTCTCTCTTTCATGCAGCCATGTCACAGAAACCACTTCATGGACTCATCCAGTGACCAATGCTTTGAATCTGACTTATCCAGAGGACAGTGGTGAGGAGAGCCCCAGAGATCCAACAGAACTGAAGAGCTTTTGATATCTGACCTGACCTTTAGTCATCATGCAGATACCCAGACTGCATGTTCTTCAAAGGCCAGGATTACAATCTGGATTTCTAACAGACCTCTTCCTCTTGTTTGGTCAGACCTCTGCTCATCTCGGCTGTAATAGCTGACAACACATGGGAGCTTTTTAAAGAATAAGTAGACTTTTAAAACACCCAAGTTCCTTAAATATATCCAAGCAATTCAAGCAAGGTTGCAAATATTACCTGATACATGTTTTCCTTGCTACTGCTGTCCTTTGAGGGCACCATTCATTCTTCCTTACTGATAATTGCTTGGCAGGGGTTAGCTTTGAAAGCTTTACTGTATAGCAATATGGATGTAAAGGCTGCTTATAATTATTCAGCCAGATATAAGAAGCAGCATGCAGTATTACATTTTAAATGCTTTTATCACACAAGTACACTTATTTTTTTATAACCGGTCGGAGCCAATGTGAATTTAGATTTGTGATGTCTTTTCAGCCATGAAATTAGTTCTAAATGATTGTGTTCAGTTTCTGTGCTTATCGTTGCTTTTTTGCACTGCTATATGAAATGAAGGGATGGGACAAATTTCGATCCAGGCGTGGGGCCACCCTTTGCTCGATAGAAGTCATTTTTTAGATTGACTTCTGTTGAATGGGAATGTTAGAAAACTTTTTTGATCAACCGCTGCAGCTGCTGATTAGTGTATTCTGACAGCAGAGAGTCCTGCTACCAGAATACAGGCGGTCCCCGGGTTACAAACAAGATAGGGACTGTGGGTTTGTTCTTAAGTTGAGTTTGTTTGTAAGTCGAAACAGGTAAATTTTTTAAGTTTAGCTCCAGCCAAAAGAATAATTTTTAAGTTTTTAGGATAGCATAGGGAAGGGTTAACAACCCTGTAGCATTTGTTTTGCTGTCTGTACCCCTGTTCAGAAGATTTCTCATCACTTTCTGTCCCTATGACAATTGGATTTTGAAAATTTTGGGTTGTTGTGGAAACAAGGAGTGGTGATAAACCTTCAGTGGAGACACCTTTTTCCCATGAGAACTCTTACAGGAGTGAATTTCCCTTCCTAGGGGGAGATTTCTCCTTACTTCCTGTTGTCTCCCTCTGTTTGTAAGTAGGAGTCGTTTGTAAGTCGGATGTTTGTAACCCGGGGACCACCTGTACACTGTCCCAGCAGGGGGATTCCCTGCATCCACTTTGCTGATATGGATGGAGGAATCTGTTAATTTTTTTTTCAGCCTGCTGGCTAAACTGAGAAGATTGATATGGCCAGATTATGTCTGGTGCTGTTTTATAGAAAACTAGATCCAGTGTTTTGCCATAACTTTGAGAAACGTAATACTTGATCTTCGCCACAGGTTAAAGCTGAACTCTGGGCGCCATCATTATAATAGCTTTGGAGTGGCTGGTAGCAGCTTTCCTTTGCTGTGTAGTAATTCATTGTTTGCGCTTTTAGTTACGCTGTATATTAGAGCTTCTGCTTTACTATCAGGCACAAAAGCCCATTATTAAAGTATTAGTGCACTTTGGGAACATGTTACGTATTCCACCCATTTTTAGGGTAGAACATGTTACCTCTTCTACTGCTCTCCCCCCCCGATCCCAGCGCTCCTTGTGACAGCGGGCCGGGGATCCTCCTCCCACCCCTGCTGCCAAAATTTGAAGCGTGGCCGTGTGGGGCTCCACTCACACGGCCACTTCATTTATTCACAGAGTTCTGTGAATGAATGCCTACAAGTACCATCAGGCTTTGTGGCTGACGGCTTGTATTTCTCA
Source organism: Pelophylax lessonae (assembly GCF_965119305.1). NCBI lineage: Eukaryota > Metazoa > Chordata > Amphibia > Anura > Ranidae > Pelophylax > Pelophylax lessonae. The sequence continues at coordinate 32,412,979 of NC_138778.1, read as the reverse complement.
ATGAACTGTGAGGGCGCTAGTGAGTGCTCTCGTAGTCCATTGAGCTTCCTGGACTGAAGTAACTGCCTGCCTGTACAATCAGCTACACTGACAGTCTGCAGAAACCTGATATTGCACCCGTGATCTGCTGATGCTTTACAGGCTCCTAAGAAAAAAATAGTAAATGCATTATTTTTTTAACCTTCAAATAAATGTGCATTTACTATTTTCCTTTTTGAAAAAAGGTGAACATATCCTTTAAGCTGTATGAACAAAGCAACATTGGGGGTGGATTTACTAAAGGCAAATAGACTGTGCACTTTGCAAGTACAGTTGCACTTCTTTACCCTTGAGCTCTGGGTAAATTCCATCATCCATTAATATACAAGCAAGATTGCTGCAAATTTCCATTATGCAAGCAAAAATACTGTTTTTTTTTTTCTCCTCGTACCTGATTGGGTTTACTTTACAAAGTGAAGCTTTACCACATTTACCACTAAGCTCTGGGGAAACTGAGTGCAACTGCGCTTACAGTGAGCACAGTCTATTTGCCTTTATTAAAGCCACCCCAGTGAATTTTTAATAGGCAAAAATAAGCAGCTAACACCGCTAATAAAATAATGATGCCCAGAGCTCAGCTTTTAAATATACTCCTGCCTTGAAATAGTTTAGCCACATTTCATTGGATGGTACCTACTGTCCTCTGCTGACTTAATTTTATGTTCTCATTATTAGCTGCCAACATGAAGTAGCCACATGCAAGGTGGAATGGATTGTGACGACTCAACTGCCACTTGATTCTGACTACTCTTTGTCAGAGAAATAATTCTATCTGGGTCTAGGAAAATGTGAGAGGTATAAGGCACAAACATGAAGCTAAAAAAATGTATGACCCAAAGGTCTAAATAGAAGAATTCTGTTTTTTTCTAAGTTTTTGAGTTCTGATATTTGAAACCCGAGGTTCACAGTCTGAAATACCTGCGGTGCTTTTAGTGTTGGGAAAAAAGGTAACTACAATGGAATCTCAGGAATCCCAGAAAGAAACTTCTGCTCAACCCTGGTCATCGATACTTTTTTCACCATCCATTATATTGTTACACAAAGAAGTAATCGGGAGCAGTAGAGGAAAATTTCTACTCCTAGAGCAGAGTTAGAAAATGGGTTGACATGTACAGTATTTATACTTTGGTAAACAAGGTTAAATTCCTTTATAGATGTCAATAGTAACAAAGAACATTCTGATATGGAATCTGTTTGCTGTGGGCAAGGGGGGAGCTTTACTAAAACTGGTGCAGCTATGCATATCAACCAATCAACCTCTTAATTTCAGCTTGTCCAATTAAACTTTGACAATAAGTGCCGGTTCACACTATGTTAGGGGGCGACCTGTGAAGTCACGTGCATTGCGACTTCAGCGCGACTTGCACGGACTTCATAAAATGAATGTCAATGCAAGTCCCCTCCAGGTTGCCCCGAAGTAGTACAGGACCCTTTTTCTAAGTCGGAGCGACTTGTGTCGCTCCTATTAGAACCGGTCCTGTACTACTCAATGGACCGTGACGGTGCACGACTTGCCAGGCTGACCAAGTCGCCTGACAAGTCGTATTAGTGTGACACTAACACCTAAAAGCTGATAGGTTTCTATGCAGAGCTGCACCGGTTTTAGTAAATGTTCCCCAAGGTTTCCTTTTTTATAGTGAGAAAAATGAATCACGGGTGGTCTTCTGATCATCTTCTCACCCTCCCCTACCTTCCCTTTCCTCCTCTCTTCTCTGCTTTTACCCCCTTTCTCTACCCTTTGTATTATTAGGTCAGTTACCTTTTTCATGATTTATTATTGGTTTATTATTCTTCATGATTTATGTGACTCTTTGTCAGAGAGAAGCTGTATAAATAGATTTTTAAATTACACAAATGAGTATTCATTGTGAAATACCTCACTGATCATATGTAAATGCTTGTAAATCGCAATACTTGTATTCCTTCTTTGCAAACTATTTTAATAAAGAAAACCCTAGGTGGCGGCTGGGCAGGGTCTGCCGTAATGTGTACGTATGCACAGCATACTTGCACTTTATGGCACACTTACCTTTTGGGTGTGCTCTCCTCAAGCAGTGGGAGGTCCAAGTTCTCCACCTCCACACTGTCAATGGTGCCGCTATGTTTTTCCCTCTTCTTTCGGGGCTGGCATCCATTTTCTTGCTTTGCTCATTGGGGCTAGCATTGACATTGACATGCATCAACAAAATAGTCAAAAATGCAAACCGAAGGAGCAATGCTGCTACCCATACAGCTCACCAAAAAAAAAAAAAAGTTTAACTGAGTACATATGTAGAAAGATGATCCGCACACTGGTAGTTGCTCTTAAAAAAATCTTCATCTTTATTTGGGAACCACAGAACACAACTGCTGATAAGATCAGTTGACGCGTTTCAGCCTATGAGGCCTTAGTCCATAGTTTCTTAACTCCGGGCCTCAGGGCACACTAACAAGCCAGATTTTAAGTATTACCTTGGGGAGATGCAGACTAGGATACTGCAATCACTGAGCATCAAATTATATCACCTGTGCTGTATTTCAGTTTTCTTGCAAACCTGGCCTGTTAGTGTGCCCTGAGGACCGGAGTTGAGAAACACTGCCTTAGTCAGTAAAATAGTGGCTGTCTGCACACAGACACCGACTGCCCTTTGAATGAATGTGAATAAAATGGGTGAATATGGCTTCAGCTCCTGTTCTCCACCTGTAGAGAGTGCTTCAGACGCGTTTCACCCTTTTCTGGGCTTAATCGTAGAGGCCCATGCATGCATATTAGTGTTATATTTTTTTGTCATCTGACTCTGTTTTCTATATAATACAGATTCTAGGAATAGTACAGAACTGTACAGTGTACTACACGAGTCGTAGTCTGCTACAGATTAACTAAATTTACAGACAGAAAAAAGTTTTATACAGTCTTCTACAAAAAGACTGTACCTGCTGAAAAATGCTTGTATCAAAGGTTTAGTTTCACCTTTAGGAGTCACTTAACTCATAACAATACCCAAGGGTACTTACCTTTCCTTTGCTGCCAGTAGCGAAGTGAAGTACCCAGCTATAATTGGTGAAATTCCCTGTGTGAGCATGTAAAAATGTTGAGCAAACCATGTTCAACCTAGTGATGTCACTCAGGAGAGGAGGAGCTCTTCTCCTGGGTGACATCACTAGGTTGCACATGATTTGCTCAACATTATCACATACTCACACCAAGTATACCTTCATTGGGAAGGAGTCTATAGCCCTGTATGTCCTCCGACAAGTGAATTCAAAGCTTACATAATCTCTCTCTCCCCAACAGCTAAATGGTGCAGAAGCAAGAATAGTATGTGCTGCTGGAGAGATGGAAATTAAATGAACATTTTATTTTGTCTTACACGGGTAAAGGAAGTGGTCACCTAAGGACCCCCTTTATGCTGATCAGTTGCGTTAAGGCAGCCCGAGCATTTGGAATGGGCTCCCCATACATGGAAATGGAACAAAAACCAAAGTGAAGGGAACTCTTAAAGCATCAGCATACCAAGACATTTTGGACAATTTCATGCTCCCAACTTTGTGGGAACAGTTTGGGGATGGCCCCTTCCTGTTCCAATATGACTGCGCACCAGTGCACAAAGCAAGGTCCATAAAGATATGGATGAGTGACCTCAACCTAACAGAACACCTTTGTGATGAATGTGAGCCAGGCCTTCTTGTTTAACATCAGTGTCTGACCTCACAAATGCGCTTCTGGAAGAATGGTCAAACATTCCCATAGACACTCCTAAACCTTGTGGACAGCCTTCCCAGAAGAGTTGAAGCTGTTATAGCTGCAAAGGGTGGGCCAACTCAATATTGAACCCTGCGGACTAAGACTGGGATGCAATTAAAGTTCATTTGTGTGTGTGTGTGTAAAGGCAGGCGTCCCAATACTTTTGGTGATATAGTGTATGATGTAGGTGAAAGATTCTGAATGTTTGAAAGAGATTGGATTTCCATGACCACATAGCATCTTTTTTTTATAGGTGTCAGCAGTGGCAGCCCATGTATACATTTAATTTAATAAAATAAGTAAGCTTTTTTAAAGGGTAACTCCACTTTTGTGGGAAAAAAATAGCAAATAAAAATAATATAGCGTATACAATTGCGATAAAATCATATTGTAATTGAATGTTATTGAAAATGACCTTGCCTTTTCAATCTGCAGCGCTGTATCTCTCTATAAAATGCAATATGGCTCCCTGGAGGCGTTCTGTACACAGAAGGCCCCCACATGTCATGTCCTGCTTGTGTGATTGTCTCACCGATTTTTTCCAAAAGTCCACACTAAGATACAAATCCGATTTTTGGCATCCCCTGCAACAAAAATGTCATTTGTGGTGAGATACTCTAAGGTAGGAGTCTCCAAACTTTCTACACAAAGGGACAGTTTACTGTCCTTCGGACTTCTGGGGGGCCAGGTTGTGGCCAGCAGGAATATAATTTTTTCTGGCATCAGTGGGAGTAAATAGTACCCCAATCTTTGGTATTAGGGGGAAAAATATTGTCCTTTTGTTGGTGTCAGTGGCAGGAATTATGCCCCATTATTGGTGTCAGTGGGCAGAATAGTGTTTCATATTAGTGGGATTAATAGTACCCCAAGGGCCAGTTAAAGGCAAGCAAAGGGCCGCATCTGGCCCCCCCCCCCCGGGCCACAGTTTGGAGATCCCCTGCTCTAAGGGAAATCACATCTAAAGGGATGCAGATCCTGCAGCTTTTCTCATTAGAGCCCTGCAGGTGCAGCAGCTGATTGATAATTATGAAACCACTCCCATACATATTTACTTAGCACATGGACACAGACAAACAGCTATTCCTTCAGAATAACAAAAGATAGGAATCTGCAACAAAGTTTGTTATAATCCTTGCAATGTACATTGATCACTCAGAGGGGAATGTTTTTTTTATCAACAAAGGTGGAGTTACTCTTTAATACTGTCTGTCTTGAAAGTGAACCTTAGTTTTGCCCATGCAGGGCAAAGCAGCATGGTCACTTTTCTGCCCCCTTCCCTGGCAGCATATACTTACCTTTCCTTCCCTCCATCACTGCTCTATTCACCTACCTGGATTGCAGAGGGAAAGTCCTGTGCAAGCTCCAGGTTGGTACTACGCAGGGAGGAAGACTCTGCTGCCACCCTGAGCAGCCAAGCACCACCCTACCTCGGAGGAAAAGGGGTGTGTCATTAGCTCCCTCATACCGGGAAATATTCCTGAAAGCCAATCAGATCTGCTGGAGCATGAACAGAAAGTGAGTATGTGCAGCTGGCTGGACTGCTATTAAAGTGAGTACAGTATACTGTATTGCCTTGCCATATATGTACAAAACATAGGTTCACATTAAGCTACTTTTTTTTATATATTTGATATTTTGTAACTTTATTTTTTTGTTTTGTTTTTACAAGTATAAGTGCATGTAACAGGTTTGTGAACTTCCAAAATCCATTTGTACTGTGAATACTTCATATACTTTTATGGTATATCCCATTTATGTATGTCTGTTACATTTAGTGATATTTTACCTTTATGTAAAGCTCTAAGAAATTAATTTAGAAGTAGAAACTCAAGGCAATCCAACTGATACTGGCTGATAATAGCTGATACTGTACATAGAGATAGGGTTTTCCTTACAACCAAAATTAAATGACCAGAATAAAATTAAACTATTTCACATTTATTTTTAAGCATGGTTTGTTGTGTAGTGAGTTTTTTTTCACAGCCTTTTGGATAAATCACACCTTTAAAATGATCAAATATAAACAATTTCGTATTTTACTTATCCAGGTTCTTCAAAAGCTCAACTTTAAGCAGATAAAACACCATTTAATTTATGCAGGTATGTGTTCGTTAAAGCGGTTGTAAGGCAAAGGCATAATGTGCTAGTATACATCGCATACTAGCACATTATGTAAAACTTACCTGAAAACTGAGCATTCCAGTGATGCAATGCCAATGCTGGAGGCAGCATCCATCTCTTCCCGGTCTAAGTTCCGGGTTCGTGGCTCCGGCTCTGTGACTGGCCGGAGCCGTAATGACATCAATCCCGCGCATGCATGTGGGAGCCACCAGCCACAGCACACTGCTCTGAAGAAACGGCACGGGTGGCCATTCCTTCACAGCGCATGCACCAGTGACATAACTGGCTGCTAACGCAGTAAATATCTCCTAAACAGTGCATGTTTGGGAGATATTTACATTACCTATAGGTAAGCCTTAATATAGGCTTACCTATAGCTAAAACTTAAGAAGTTTACTTACTCTTTAAGACCCCTTTCACACCTGTCCGTTCCATGACGGACTCCGTTCTGCTCAGCGGGGGATCGATCCGCCGATCCCCCGCTGAGCAGGTGGATGACAGCTCCCTACTGTCCTCTATGGAGAATCGGATGAGAACGGACAAGCAGTCTGATCCGATCGGCCAGACGGATGGAAAATAGGGTTTCCATAAGTCCGGATTTGACGGACAGGATCGGATAGCAGCGGGTGTCAGCGGACATGTTTCCGCTGACATCCGCTGCCCCATAGGGATGCATGGGGCATCCGATCAGGTCCGCCTGAAAAACTGACAGGTGGATCTGATCGGACCGTATGTGTGAAAGGGGCCTAAAGAAAAAATCATTAAACTGTTACTAAACCCAGATCCTGTATTCACTATATCTGGTCTTTTACAGTACACAGAAAATGCAATAATTTTAGTAAATATAAACTGCTAAATACCTTTTCTCATCAACAGTATATAGCAATTAGAGCAATCTTGTGACTTGTATCAGTGAGTGCTGATAGATAGTAGGAGAAGTTTTAATTTCTCCCACGATTGTCCTATCCGGCTTCAAGACCCTTAATTCTCTGTCAGAACATGTCTGGACAGTGCCGATTGGCTCTGTGCTGATCACATGTACCCTCCCAAGAAAAAAAAATCATCCATCAATCAAGATGTGGCATCCCATCCACTGTGTTCTTTTTTAGTTACTGGGCATGGAGGAGGAGGGAGGGAGGGACTGGGCTGTCATTTAGGATCTCTATACACGCCCAAATGTGTGATGTGAATACCATGTGTCCTGAATAGCTCAGCTAAAACCAGGAAGTGTTCTCTGAGTAATAGAGACCAAACTGAGCATGTGCAGCTGAACTACACTTACTGTGTCTTATCTGGACTTGTTGAGAGTGAACTTGCAGGAGGATCTGTGCTTACAGGAGAGGGAGGATCTGTGCATACAGGAGAGGGAGGATCTGTGCATACAGGATCTCACAGCCTTTTTACACAATGCAGAGGATTAATCACTTAAGTTGCACAGTGAGTATAACAAGCATGCTATTCTGCATCTATAGACAGATTTTACTGTTGTGGGTTTAGTAACACTTTAAGGCTAAGTTCACCCTGGCAATTAAAGCACGCATTTGAGGGGTGTTAAAAACCTCAAACGCCTATGCAAATAATACAATGAACAGCACAGAGTTCTGCTCACATTATCAAAACATGAAGCGTTAGCGTTGCTTCACTCATGTCGAGTGTGGAGGCATTTGAAGCCTTTCAACGCCTTCCATTTAAGTCTATGGTAACACGCTGCAACCGTTCCGGCATGCTGTTGCAGTGCGGTTGCGGCATGCTAGTACATTATAGTTAATATTAGGCATTTGTGATGCGGCTTTAACATGCAAAAATTCATGTCAACTGCACCGCATACGCGTTTGGGGGAGCATTTGAATGCTCAATAAATGCTTATCAACCGCACATAATAACGCGCATTAGCGATATAGGCCTGTTTGATAAGCGTCAGTATTTTGAGCAAGTGTGAACAAGTCCTAACTGTCTTTTTTCCAAACGAATTAGTGTAAATGCCTAAATTTTACTTGAAATCAGTCTAGTCCCTGTACAGCCAAGCTCAGACTAGGAGAGAAAGGGCAACACTAGGAGACAATCAGATATACTGGATTGCTAATGTGCTAAACACAGAACATGCTGATAGAAGCATCCCATGCAGTTAATTAATCAATCTGATGTCTTTGTTGTGTGCCTCAAGGCTCCCGGAAAGGACCGACTGCCTCTGGAGTCACAATTGCTAGGTCAGTTCAACAAATCATCACTCAGGCTTACACCCCGAAAGGTGTAGGGTTCCCCCCTTTCCTGTGAAGGCCTATGCTACCACGGGTGTCGGTGCTTTGTGGGCTTTTCAACATCAGGCCTTGGTTTCTCAGGTCTGTAAAGTGACTAAAGTTTTAGCAGGTGGATGTTCAGGACTTGGTTGGAAAGAGCTATTGGCGACCCTCTAAGGGTTTTCTAAAGCCCCGTACACACGCACAGATTGTTGGCCAACTGATCGGCCAACTTTTGTCCAGTGTGGTTTGTTGGTTGAAATGTGCTCTAGACTTGCACTGGACTTTTGTTGGCCAACAAAAACCGACTTCAGAAGTGATGTCATGTGCTGGTTGACTTTCAGTGTGTTTTTTCTTCTCTGAGCATGCCCAGTCTTGCTCATCTGATTTTTGTCTGCCGAAATCTGTACTGACTGAGGAACAATCGGCCGTTCTTTGTTGGCCAACAAAAATTTTATAGCATGCACACCAGATTTTTTTCGGCCGAAAATTCGCAATTGGTTGGCGGAAGCATCATACTAAAAAGCCTACAATCGGCAGATCGGACGTTGGCCGACAATTTACGGCCAACAATCTGTGCGTGTGTACGGGCCTTTAGTTATTCTTCCTCTTGTTCTATTAACAGGATTGTTCCTGTTGGGCCTGTTACCTGTTGTTTCTCACCCCTCATGGGATTGCTTTGGAGTTTTCAATAATCTTAGAAATAAAGATTAGACACTAAAGGCTGGCCATGCATTATACAATTTTCTTCTACATTTTTCCCATAGATTTACCAAAACCATATAATATGAGGTCAAACCTAAACACTTTTAATTTGTATGCAATCAGGCAGGCCCTAGCACTACATAGTTGAAGGTAAATCTAAAGGAAATTGAATAGGAAAATTGTATAATGTATGGCCAGCCTCAGTCTCCCTTTCCACCACTAGAATTCAGCATTTTTCAACCTGAAACACTGAGGTAATATTGTGAGTGCAGAATGTCATGGATATTTCTCTTTAGGGGGGATAACCACAGCACCCCACGCTTCTATACAATGATGCAGAGAGCAACAGTGAAGTTACAAAGCCACTGACCACTCCACTCTCAGAGAATATTTGAAGAGGACCGTCATGTTGCTGGGCTAAAGTAATCTGGAAAAAGTAAGCATATTTAAAAAAAAAATACATCCCTGGAGTTGGGCTTTATTAATAGAGATTTTGATAACATTAGTGAGCTGCCTTAAACTTATGTAGCTCAGCCTGAAGTTGACCAAGTGTGTCGGGATGATCATGGTATGTGGACATGGACCATCTAATTTCAAGGGGCAAAGTAATAGAGGAGTATTTTTGATACTGTCCAGTCGATCTTATAGTAGAGCTCCACCCAAAAGGGGAAGCTCTGCTTGTCTGCTCCTTCCCCATCCCCTCCGCTGCCTCATTTGGCACCTTTGGGGGTATAGCGGGTAACCTGGTTTTGACAGGTACCCACTTCCAGCGGCCCCTCTTCTCCTTCCCCCGCAGCCGGCCCATTTAGAGCGCAGCGTGTTTTGCTCATGTGCAGTAGGGAACCGGCTGTGTAGCTGCAAGGCTTCGCTGCCCGTTTCCCTTAGTGGAAATGATGGCAGCAGCACCCTAGAGCAGTTTCAGAAAGGACCCCGTTGGATCCCTTGACAGGTAAGTGTCCTAATATTAAAAATCAGCAGCTACAGTATTTGTGGCTGCTGACAATTTTTTTTCTGAAGGAGCCTTGAGCTCCTCTTTAACATCAACATAGGGTTGCCACCTCATTTCTTTAAAACTTAACACAAAACTTAACTTGGTGGATCATTAGGAGCCTTTGTATTTGTTTGTCCCTAGGGGTCGTTTACCCTTGCAGTCGAGGTGATTCTTTGTATTAAGGTACAAAAACTTTCTGTGCTGCAGGAGCCCCCCCCCCCCAGCACCCCCTTACTCTTACCTGAACCCGATCCAATCTAGCGGTGAGCACGAGCGCAGTGGCTCTTGCTGCTGTCTTTCTCCTCATCCGGCAGATTGATAGAAGTGGCAGCCATTTGCTCCCGCTACTGTCAATTAAGTGCTGTGACGAGGGAGCGGGGGGTGGGGCAGAGTCCCCTGGTCTATCAAAAGACACAGACTGGGTGGCTCAGGAGCAAGCACACATGGATGCCCCCAGGGAAAGTGGCTTTCCTTGGGGGGCATCCGCCGCAGATAAGGGGCCTGGAGCGCTGGTTTGGGAGCCCAGAAAAGGAGGCTTGGGGTAAGTATGACGTTTGTTATTTTAGTTTTAGCTAGCACAGAGGCCGGACAGAGTAGTACACATGCCGCAGCCATGCTGCTTAGCTTTACAGCAAAAGTCTTATAACCTGTCAAGTTCAGCTGGTAGTATTGCCACCAATCGCGATCCATTCAAGGGAATGGGGCCATGCCTCAACCATGAGCCAAAAGCTAGGCTCGCAGTTGAGGCTGAATCTCACTTTCAAAAATCCCAATCGGCTGTCAAATACAGGCATTTAGGAGGTGGCTCCTGTACCTCCCTCTGAAAAGGGTTCCACTGCAAATATCCTTTCAAAGATTACAGCAGATAAGTCCTTAAAGTGGATATCTGTCAAGAAGAAATGGTGTTGCAGGACACAGCTCTGCTACATGGATAACTAAGAGACTAGGATGGGAAGTGTAGAGGAGTAGGGTCTGCAGAGAGAAGGAAAGAGATCTCTGATGCCGCACATCCATGTGAGTGGTGCAATAGTAGGAGAGACACAGGAAGACCTTTCTTCATACTCAGTGTCCTTCAACTGCTTCTCCCCCCAGCTACACATTCTTCCCTGTTTCTATGCTTAGTCACCAGAAGCAAAAGATTGAAATCCAGTGTAAACTCCAAGTGATGACTTGGGACTTCAACAGGGCTAAGGTCTCTCTGCTCAATCTCAAGTAAGAGTCTGTTGACTATTTTGCCTTCTCGCTTGCCTGTTTGACCCTGAAAAGCCCATACGACCCTGTTGAAACCACATGCATTGCACCAGCAGTAGTACTGCCCGCCAAATGTGATGAGGGGCATAATTGTTGCCAGGGCCATGAAGCAAAGCACCACAGCGTAACTGCCTATTTTTACTGCTCCCTGGCCGCATATGTGCATTAGCCCTAAAAGTGATGGGTGCCTCAGCGCCCAATCACAAGCTCTGTCATGTGGAAAAGAAGGGGTGGAAGTTACTCCCCACCCCTGAAAGTACTGGGTATTCTTCCTCACTCCTTGTGCGTGAATGGAGCGTCAGAGGAGTGAAAGATGGGTGAGTATGTGCAGTTAGGGAGGCCCGCAGTAAAGTAAACCTGTTGGCCTTCATTGGGAAAGCACGGGTTCCCTTTAAGACAACACCTAAGTCAGGGGTCTTCAAACTATGGGCCTCCAGTTGTTCAGGAACTACAATTCCCATGCCTAGTCAGGGCAGGCTTGTCCAGAGGCTCTAATAGGCTTCAGAAAAGGGTGAGCCCACCCAGTTGTATGACAATAGCGAATTAATATTCATTATTATCATACTGACTCTCCTTCCAGCCAAACAGGAAGCATTTTGTGAGATCATTTTCCTGATTGGCTAAAAAGATGATTTTACTGGCCATTGGCCATGAAGAGGGAGGAGACATACGGCCAAGGAGACACACAGTGGCGCTTGGGGAAGGAGCAAGTAAGGATGCCGGCTGACCAACTGGGCAGCCATCCGTCCTAGGAGGGGGGGGGGGGGTGTAGAGCAGATTGCAGGCCAGCCATCCATCCCGGGGGGGGGGGGGGAGGGGGTGTAGAGCAGATTGCAGGCCAGCCATCCGTCCCGGGGGAGGAGGGAGGGGGTGTAGAGCAGATTGCAGGCCATCCACCCAGCCATCCGTCCCGGGGGGGGGGTGTTTTGGGTCTGCCGACGCCCCCCCCCAATTTTTATTCACCAGCCTCCACTGTGCCTAGTCATGTCTGTCAGAGTTTTCTAATGCCTCATGGGATGTGTAGTTCTGCAACAGCTGGAGGGCCGTAGTTTGAGGATCCCTGACCTAAAGGCCCATACACACGCACCGATTGTCGGCCGTCTTTTGTCTGGTGCTGTCGTGTAGGTTGAAAAGTGCTAAAGACTGCACACGAATTTTGTCGGCCAACAACAACCGACTGCAGAAGTTATGTCATGTGATGGTTAACTTTCCATCTGCTGTTTGTCGGCCGAATTCTGTACTGACTGAGGAACAATCGGGCGTTCTGGTGTTGGCCAACAAAAATTTTAAAGCATGCACATCAGATTCTGTTCGGCCGAAAAGTCGCAGTCGGTTGTCGGAAGCATCATGCTAACAAGCCGACAAGCGGCCGATCGGACGGTGGCCGAATATTTACGGCCGACAATCGCTACGTGTGTACGGGCCTTAAGTCTTCATTTGCCTCTTTGTAGTTTAAATCTGACAACTAATCGGCAGTGTCAGCAGGATCTCCAGAGCCTGTGAATGAAAACAAGGTCTTTAGCAAGAAAATAAAATGTATTCTTTTGTCATCTCAGGAAACACACATTCGCAGTTTGCCAAACAGGTTTCTTTTCACACCACCTTGGCAGGTACACAGTGTAGTCTTCTCTGCTACCGTTGTTGACCAAGGAATACCGCCCGACACCCAAAGTGAGGGAGTAAAACAAGACCCACTTGACAAGCTCTGTTGGAATTTAAGATAAAAGCTGCTGATTAGAACATCGCACACTGAGAAGCGTCAATTGGTGATTAACACTTTCCTTTGCTGCTAGCACACACGTTTTAAGGTGGTTCAGTGTATTTATCAGCCAAATTCTTTCTGAACTCATCATTTCAGGGCATAGTTTGATCTGCTGGAACAGAAAAGACTTAGGCTCCTTTCACACTATCTGTCCGTTGGACGGATTCCGTTTATCTCAGCGGGGGATCGAGCCGCCGATACCCCGCTGAGCAGGAGGATGACAGCTGTGTCTCTGCACTGTGTGCGGAGACACAGCTGTCAGTTCCCCATGCATCTCTATGGGGGAAATCAGATGGGAACGGACCGTCGGTCCGTTCTCATCCGATCCGATCCGCTGGACGGATGGAAAATAGGGTTTCCATCCGTCCCAGATTTGACGGATCGGATCGGATGTCAGCGGACATGTCTCCGCTGACATCCGATCCCCCATAGAGATGCATGGGGGGACCGTTCAGATCCGCCAAAAAAAACGGACAGGCAGATCTGAACGATGGTCCGCCTGTGTGAAAGGGGCCTTAGGCGGTAAGGCAGAACTCCAGTTTAAAAAAACCCAAAAAACAGCACAGCACTTGAAAAAAGAATTAAACAAAAAACTGCAATATTCAACTTTAATCCAGAGCTGTTCCCCACAGTACTTCACCACTAAATGTTGCCAGTCTTCCAGGCTGAAAGATGGCCAGTGCCATTCAACCTACCAGGCTGTTATGGCCATATTGTCATCATTGTGCACCATGGGCTCTGAATATTGTTACGTTGTCCATAATATAAGATAGATGAGAAAACCCAGCGGGTGTGGAGGGAAACCCTCATAATAGCTATAGTATAGGGTACAATCTCCATTATATATAGATTTCTCAATGAGAAGGATCTCCCTGCCAAGTCATTGGCGATTCCCTGCTAGGAGGAGGAGACATGCTAAGAGATTTCCTCCGAGGATTGGCTGGATATGCTTTCAAATACGCATAGATGCACAAAGTCTATGGCGATCAAGGAAACAGTTGTGAAGCTCCACACCAGGTGGTAATACACACCAGCTAAGCTTCACCGAGTTTCCCCCTCAGTCCCAGAAAATTGTTTCAGAGGTTTCCCAGATAGGGGTATACTCCTACACACTTTCTGGAGTTGTAGGGCAATTAACCTGGTTTGGCAGAGGGTATCTGCCGAAGTCGCTCTTATCACGGAATGCAAGTGACCTTGACCTACCAAATGTGTCTATTTTTTGCTGAATTACCTAAAATTTGCCCATACATTATTTAGCGCTGTCCACTGGGCGATAGCACTGAACTGGCCAACCCCGCAGGTACCAAAGGATCAAGTTCTGAAAGGTATGGATGCCATCCAACTTATGGAAAGAGTGCACCATACTATTATGCAGGGGAGGAATGGGGCATGGGGGCAGTTGCCCCCTGGGTCGCTCTGATGTCCTGTAAAAATGCTGCACCGCTTCTGCTACATACATGCCTAAAGGATTCCTGGTGAAGATAGTAAAATTTCTCTGCCACCGACGTACTGAGTGTGGGAGGAAGACAAGGACAGAGCACAGGCCTCCCTCCCCAGCATGGATGGTGTAAACTGTGTCTGAGCAGAGGCCGGTTCCATGCCCCACTTGAGACGCTGCTCGTCTGGCCAGCCCCGACCGAGCTGTCCCAGTTCCTCCCAAATGCCCCCTGCTAGCCGGGTTGGGAACCAGGATTCAGCCGGTGAGTAGAGAGTACCTGGAGCAGGGCTTCGGCCTGGAATGGGGGTCAGGAGGAGGACAGGAGGAGGGAGAGCGGGAGGGGGGCCAAGTCTCTGCACTATGGGCCTCTGGTTTGTACTTGCCCCCTGGGCTGAAAGTTGCCAGTCTGCCCCTGCTATTATGAACACCATGCCAGTATTCTACAGGAAATGGGAATCTTGGTCTGCTTACTATTTTGTGGGCATATGAACACATAGGACACAACAGACTTGTAATGCCATACAGATACTCTTGGTATCCTTAAGGATTTTTTTTTTTTTTTTCTAGTTTCTTGTTTTCTCTCCCTGCTGTTTTCGGTTATATATTAAAAAGGCCACTTTGTTACAGGGATATGTGATGGACTTAAGCCCCGTACACACGATCAGATTATCGAACGATTTTTTTGTGGCATGCTAGTCTGATGTGGAAAGTGAAGAGGTTATTTTCATATGAATTTTCCCGTGCGACAGAATTCTACTTTAGAAGTGATGTCATGTGTTTGATTGCTTTGTATGTGTTCTTTCGTCTCTGAGCATGCCTAGTATTGCTCTTAAGATTTTTTTCCGTCGAAATCTGTACTAATGAGAAGAAAATCGGATATTGTATTACGGACAACAAAAATTATATAGCCTGCACATCAGGATTTTGTCAGCCGAAAAGTCGGAGTTGGCTGTCGAAAGCACCATACTAACAATCCGAAAATCGGCAGATCGGTCGTCGGACGAATTTTCCCTACAGATTTTCTTATCGTGTGTACGGGCCTTTAGTGTACTAAATCCCGAAAGGGACGATGGCCGTAATTATTGTTTACTCTTTTTCATTTAAGCATTATTTGTACAAGACTAATGGTTACAATGATCAGTTTTTATATTTATGCTCCTGTTCATATGTTGTTTTGCTCAAACAATAGCAGCAGGCTGTTTATCTGATTAGAATTTCTAATAATTTGTTAATTTTAAATAAAAAAATTTTTCAGTGTAATATGTTGCTTTCCCACTAGATGGAGATCTTCTGCCATTAAGTACTTTTACACTACAAGTTGGTTTTTACAATAACTCCATTTTGTTTCACTTCTCTCAGATGTGCTGGGTTACAATAACGAGTCTGTGTAGGTTGCCTGGTTATCAGCAGGCATTTAAAAACATCTAGTGTGGTGTACAATGTGTAAGCCCCCGATGACGTCACCACTTTGATGAAATTAGTTGGGTGTTGCTACGACGTTTCGTCATCATGCATGCTTGTTGACCGGCTGGAGAGTCCGGTGCAGCCACACAGCCTGCTGCTTTTTGGGAGAGCAATTGTATCTGTTTTTCAAACCCATTGCTTAAGGATTTGCTTAGTGCGATTCACTTTGCAAGTTTCACTTGTCATTTTTTTAATAAATGTTTTTTTATGGGTTACACTATGGGCGTATATGCTTTTTATTTTTCAAGCTACTGATAAACCAACCCTGACTGGATCCCATTTGGCACTTTGGCGTTTCCCTTCATAAGGATATGTAACACGCACATTTGACCATACTATATGATGGTCCACAGGATTCGGTAAGAGGCTTTAATACTTGGTGTTACCTGGTGGTGGAAGCCCTACTAATTGTGATTGTGGAGACACTGGTGAATAGGGATGGGCTTGATGTTCGAGCCGAACATAAGTTTGGCTCGAACATCAAGCCCATCCCTATTCACCAGTGTCTCCACAATCACAATCTTTAAGCCTCTTTATGGAGGGATCTGGGGTCTAGAAGACCCCAAATCCCTCCTTTGCACTTAAAAGCTTTCAAAACGCCAATGTTTTGAATAAGGTCAGGAGACCTGGGGAGGGCGGCAGAAAGACAGAATGAGGAGGGGGATGTCCCCTCCTGCTATTTGTGATAACAGCTGAGCAGCTGATTAGCCGCATCAGTTGTTATCACAAAAAAGCCGACTGCTTTTAAAAAACAATACCGGGGTAAATGCTTGCAGCTGCAGGCATCTGCCCGGTATAACCCCTTGAAGCCGAAGGACGAATATTTGTGTTATGTTTGCAGTAAGGGGTTAAGAAGGTGCTGCTAACAACAATTTGTTATGTGTAGAAAAGACACCCGTCCACAGAATCTCTTTCTTCTCTTCCGCCTCCTTCACATCGGGATGATTTGACATGTCAAATCACATGCCAAATTGCAGCCTATTGCCGGCAACAGCACTGTCTGAATCGGTGCGATGCCGACTTTGTGACGCCACGCCGATTTGCAAAAGTAGTTTCTGCACTACTTTTGGCAACTTCAGGGATGATTTTACTAGACATCTACAGTATGCATGAACCCGCACAGATGTCCTCCAAATCGCCCATGAACTCGCAATAAAATGTTGATTTCTGAACTTGCACGATTTCAAACCCACCTTCAACGTGAACGTGGGTTTAAACCTCACCATCATAGGCAAGACCAAAGAGCTGTCAAAGGACATCAGGGACAAGATTGTAGACCTGCACAAGGCTGGAATGGGCTACATGACTATCAGCAAGCCTGGAAGGAATACAAAATAACCATCAATCGGTACTTCGTCTGGAGCTCAATGCATGGTTTTGTCTTATGGGGTAAGGATGATCATGAGTATTGTGAGGGGTCAGCCCAGAACTACACAGGAGGACCTTGTGAATGATCTCAAGGCAGTTGGGACTACAGTCACCAAACAAACCATTGGTAAAACAGTACGCCGCCATGGATTGAATTTCTGCAGTGCCTGCAAGGTCCCCCCTCCTCAAGAAGGTGCAGGTACAGGCCCGTCTGAAGTCTGCCAATGAACATCCAAATGATTTCGAGAAGGATTGGGAGAAAGTGCTGTGGTCAGATGAGACCAAAATTGAGCTCTTGGGCATTAACTCGACTTGCCGTTTTTGGAGGAAAACAAATGCTGACTGTGACCCTAAGAACACCATCCCGACAGAGATTATGCATTAAACATTATGCATTGGGGCTGTTTCACTGCTAAAGGTGCAGGCTGACTTTGCAACATTGAGGGGCCAATAGATGGGACCATGTATTGTAAAATCTTGGATGACAACCTTCTTCCCTCAGCCAGAACACTGAAGATGGGTTGTGGATGGGTCTTCCAGCATGACAATGACCCAAAACATACCGCCAAGGTAACAAAGTAGTGGCTCAAGAAAAAGCACATTAACGTCATGGAGTGGCCTAGCCAATCTCCAGACCTTAATCCTATAGAAAATTTATGGAGGGAGCTCAAACTTCAAGTTTTCAAGCAACAGCCAAAAAACATTAGGGATTTAGAGAAAATCTGTAAAGAACAGTGGACCAAAATCCCTCCTGAGATGTGTGCAAACTTGGTCACCAACTACAAGAAACGTCTTACCTCTGTGCTTGCCAATAGGGATGATCGAACGGTTCGGGTCGACCATCGGTTCGACCCGAACATTGGGTGTTCGAAATTCGGCCGAATTCCGGACTTTTTGCAGTAATAGTTCGGAATTCGGTCATCAGAACCGCCCAAAATGCAATGGGACAGGAAGTGGGCTTTAAAAGCCTGTGATTGGCCCAGAAACGTCAGTAAAAGCCAATGAGGGGGCAGGAGTCTGCTAGGAACGTGATTGGAGTGACTACGGGGACCAGAGGCCAAACAGGAGTGAATACGCCCCCCAGTATATAACATAGCCCCACCTAACCTCTAGCACTGTAATACAGAGGCTTTGGAAGAGAGTGGAAGCATTTGTGTTTCTCCTGCTGTGTTAAACAACATTGCTGCATAGCCGATTGCTTGTAAAGCTCCATATCAGCAGAGGAGCAGTCAGCTTACAGAAAGATTGTCAGTGTAGTTAGAAATACAGCGATTGTGCTGTTTGAGTTAGAAAAAAAAAATTTAAAGGGACAGTGTCAGTTAGAAATTATCTTCTGCTGTATGGAGCTGTTCTTTTAGTGTGAAGAAAGGCATATGCAGTGTAGTTAGGGTACTATATACCACTATAGTTAGATTCAATAATCTAGTTTTTGTAGGGATAGTTTTAAGTGTCAGGGTTCCGTCTAGTGAGCACGTTGCACTGCTGATATATCTACAGCAGGTATACGTGCTTGCTAGTCAGCTTTTGTGCAAAATACATTTCAGCGATACACACATCTGCTGTATTTAACGACAACTTTGGGTCGCATAGCAGTGTGCGTTTTGCAGGTGAATTTCACCGCACAGAGTTGCCAAAGCCTCAGTGACAACTATACATAAATTAAAATTCATCACAAAAAAACAGATTTTTTTATTTAGAATTTTAGTAGCGCAGGGATGGTGTTACCCTCCTTTCATAAAGTGCAAATAAATAAAGTGCATAAATTGCAGAAATAATCCAAAACATCCAACTAAGCAAGAACAGAGTCCTTCAAAAGTCTTTGTTTATGTAGTGCCTTTATGACCATAAAGAGAGGTGAGTACATGCCCTGAAATCTCTTGCATCCTGGGACTGGCACAGCAGCGGCTTCCGGAGGCCTGATTTTAGACCCCGCACACCTAAACCAATTTTCATCAAAGGAGAAATTCAAGATGGAAACATTGTCCCTGATTCATAGGTGGTCCAGCCAGGTTTCCAATAGACCTAAAGATGCTTACTTTCATGTGCCCATTGTAGAAGACTTCCGCAAGTTCCTTCAGATTGCCGTAGGTCAAGACCATCTCCAGCCTGCTTGTCTACCATTCGGAATTTCAACATCACCCTGTGTGTTTTAGGGGTCTTATTGGTTGTTAAGGTCTTTATCAAAGCAAGGAGCATACGCCTGCATAGTTACTTGGATGCTCTTCTCCTACTGTTCCAAGACAGGGGGCAGCTGCTCCTCAAAATTCAGCTGGCGGCTGATTCTGGAAAAGAGGCACCTGAAGCCCACTCGCTCTCTTCTGTGCACCCTACAGGCCTTTCACAATATAACGAAGGGAGCGTCAGTGCTCTTAGACTAGTCAACACTACAGCAGTCTCCTACGTTAAAAGACAAGGAAGGACTCACAGCCTCTTCTCTATTACAGGAAGCGGAGCCAATTATGTCTTGGGCTGAGAAGAATCAACCCTACATCTTAGAGGCTTATTTACCCAGAGTCCAGAATATTCTAACAGACTCTTTCTATAGTCCAGTTGGACAACAAGGAATAGCCTCTACATGTGGAGGTTTTTCAGGCGCAGATGCTCTAACAGATGATTGGTAATGCAGCGGGTCCTATGTGTTTTTTCAAGTCCTGGTCATCTTCAGGTTTCTACGAAAACCCTGAACAGAAGTTGTGGAGGTAGTGGCAGTAATGCCTTATTGGCCAATTAGGCCATGGTTTCCCTTGCTAGCACTGTTCAGCTACTGGAACCCAGTGCCCCTTCTCATCAGGCCAGACTTTCTGTCACTGGATGCACTTCTACATCCATGTCCAGCGCGGTTATGTCTGGCGGCCTGGTTCTTGAGATTGGAGGTCCTCGGCTGCTCCCCAAAGTCATCTCTCTCTCTCTCTTGAATGCTAGGAGAGTGAACACAAACAAAGTTTATGGGAGAATCTGGTCAAAGTCTGTGCATTACATGTCTGCTGCTGACAGATCATGTACTTGTAACAGAGCCACAACCCACACTTTACTTGTGGACTTCCATCAGTATATGGCTTCCTCCAAGTTGTGAACATAGATATCAGATTTTCCAGCCACCCCCCATACAAAGCTAGCCAACAACTTAGCTTATATAAGTTTTGGAACCTTCTCCTTTATTGAATAGACACACTCAATTTATACACACATGAGCACATCCCCTCCTGATCAGATTACCACACACAGGTCAGGGGTTGCCTGATCACATTATCATATGCAGATGAAATTGTATACAAAAATATAATTAACATATCTTAAGAACAACCAACACAAACAGTATACTATTTCCACTCAGCAACTAACAGATGACGATGATTCAATCAACCTGAGCCCATTAACTAGCAGACGGCCATCCTTGAGCTCCTGAAATACAATACACATTACCTCAATACACAAACAATAGGGAGAGCCTGTCTCTGACATTGAAGGACATGTACGGTAACCGAAGCCAATGTGATTAGCTCTTTCAGTGAACATGTTCAGAATAAAACAGGAATAGTCCTCACATATTTCTCGAGATACATGGCTGAGAAATATTACTGTCCCACTTGAAGCAATCCAAACCATATTCCCAGTGTCCATTATGTATCTGTCTTTCACTCCCAGTGACGGTGAGTACCGTCACAGTACTGATCTAGAATTTCTAAATATTCTGGGCTTTCTCCAGTCAGATTTAGATCTGGCTCTATCGATCAGCTCCTTCAGTGTCAGCTTTATCGGCCTTCACAGGTGTTTTCCAGGTCCAGGCATATTTTCCGGTCCAACAATTCTTCAAGGTAACAACTAGGTTCAGACCTCAGAGTATGTGGAGGTTTTCCGAATAGAATTTCCCTTTTGTTCTCAACTCCCTCTCTGGAATTGGAGCGGAGTGTCCTTGGGCTGTCTCCATTAAAGGCCTCTCTGTCATGTTCGCCTTTCTCAAAAAGCCTCAGAGATTGATTCCCTGGTCATGGAGAACTTTTCTTAACGTTTTTCCAGTTCGAGTGGTGCTTTTACCTATGCTTGACTCAATACCCAAGGGTACATCAGTCTTTCATGGGAACCAAGAAATTGGTCTGCCAACCTTTGGAATACTAACTTGCATCCTCTAGATGTGGGAGAGTCACCCTGTTGCTTGGTTGGTTAAAGCACATGTCTAGTAAACAGGGAATCCTGAGTTTGACTCTCAGCAGTGCCTTCCTTTAGTTCTAGGAATCTCTCAGATATTGTGAAGTTATATCTACAAGCTACAGCTTCCTTCAGGCTTCAGAACGTCTGTTCATTCTTTTTGCCAGAAAGGACAAAGAGAAACATGCCTTATCTAGGACGATTGTGGCATAGATTGTCTGGGCCATCTGACAGGCTCACAGAGCCAAGGTCTTGGCTCCTTTGGGGATGGTGACTTCTCACTCCACCAGGAGTGTGTCCACATCCTGGGTGGCTTTGCAGCATGTGGTTTCCAATGTAATTGGTAGGGCGGCCTTGTGGTCCCCCGATCAGTACATTTTATGGCTCATTATTGTGTTGGCAGCCGGCCTCTTTATCTTCTGTTAAATTTTGGTTTACAAATCCTGTCGGTTGACCGTGTCAATTAAACCCTTTTCTTTGGTTCTGCAATTGCCCACCCGGGTGTTTATGGCTAGTTATTTCCCATACTTATCATAATTTTCCTTTCTTAATGGACTCCATGGCAGCAGGAGTTCCCTCCCAGAGTCATGAGTAGGCTAGTTATGGAACGCGGCCACTGGCTCAGAGCACAGATCTTTGGGAGTGGGGTCCTATAGGGGAGGAGTGGAGGCAGGGTTAACCCATATACGTATGCTGCCATGGAGTCCATCAGGAAAGGAAAATTATGGTAAGTATTTGATAGGAAATTTTCTGTTATATTGGCAGATCAGTTGAGGCAGACCCATACATTAGCTCTCATTTCCTGTTGTATTCAGCAGATGAGCACTTTAGCTCTTGGCCTTCTATAATTAGCAGATAAATCAGGACTGTGATCGATTGTGTGTTTCGCCCATCATACTATGAAAACACTGCAGTAATTGGTTATTCAATAAGACTAATAATGCCGACATTCATAAAAAAACATGCTTTAATTACCCACATTGACACGATGCGAGAGTGCATTAAAATAATTACATCCTAAAGAGTGCTGGGTAGACAATAAAACCGTATGAGACAAAGACAAGATGTACAGTATGTGCGGCATACAATGTGTGTCACAAGGTGAGCTAATCACAGCTTAATAACTGGGTGTAATCAACTTTCTAAATGATTTTGATATGACCTCACAGTGTCTATATGTGCATCCTGTACACCAGGCAGAACAAATCCATGTGAGACCTCGAAGTACAACCCAAAAAAGTGGACAAATTAGCCATACCCTAAACCACAATTAACCTCTTCCGGAATGCCCTATGCATATATACTGCGGCAGGGTGGCCCTCCTGCACGAAATAACGTACCTTTTACGTGATTTCTAGTTCGGCGACCCACTCCCACTGTGATTGGACATAGCAGGAGCCAATCAGAAGGTCCGGCAAACCCGATGTTTGCCGGCACCCTGCGATCATTCCCTAGAGAGGCAGAATGGCGGTCTGCCCTATGTAAACAAAGCAGATCGTCGTTCTGTCAGAGGGTAAGATGGAGATCTTGTGTTTCTGCTGAGCAGGAACACGGATCTCTGTTTTCCCCCAGTCAAAGCACCCCCCCAACACAGTTAGAAAGCACTCCCTAGGAAGACATTTAACCCTTTGATCGCCACTGATGTTAACCCCTTCCCTGCCAGTGTCATTAGTACAGTGACAGTGCAATTTTTTTTAGCACTGATTACTGTATTGGTGTCACTGGTTCCCAAAAAGTGTCACTTAGGGGGAGATTTACTAAACCTGGTGCACTCAGAATCTGGTGCAGCTGTGTATGGTAGCCAATCAGTTTCTAACTTCAGCTTCTTCAATTAGGCTTTGGCAATAAAACCTGGAAGCTGATTGGTTTCTATGCAGAGCTGCACCAGACTTTGCACTCTCCAGTTTTAATTAATAACCCCCTTAGTGTCAGATTTGTCCACCACAATGTCACAGTCCCGCAAAAAATCGCTGATCACCGCCATTACTAGTAAAAAAAAAATGTAATTCCATAAATCTATCCTATAGTTTGTAGATGCTATAACTTTTGCGCAAACCGATCAATATACGCTTATTTGGATTATTTTACCAAAAATATGTAACAGAATACATATTGGCCTAAATTGATGAAGACATTTGATTTTTTACATTTTTACAAAAATATTGTAATTTAACTCAGAAAAGTCCCATCTATTGCTCTCAGCCTCCTCCGAATCTCCAAATTCAGGTTTTTGGCTTTTTTTTGCTTTTTTGTTTTTTTGTTGTTTTCTTGCTGCTGTGATCCAACTTCCTGTTAGAAGATGACTATGTTCAGTCTCTATGGTCCCCCAGAATATGGGAACGTACTCACCCTTTCTTAAAAAATATAACTCGGGCGAAGTGTCCAATGAGGGAAGAAAATTCTGGGTTGCTGCTGTTTTAAATGGCATATTTTTTTACCATGAACAGAAAAAAAATATTGTGAAAGCTGTTACCCTATTTTATATATCATGGAACAATATGTACAATACAGTATGTGTGCGAATGAAATGCTTTTAGTGCATATAAGTGCTACACATATAATAAATACAAAATATATGTACAAATAAATTGCTATTGGTGCATATAAAGTGCTTCAAATATAACAAATGCAAAACAACTCAATAAAAATCTTAAGTTCATCAAGAAAAATATAAAAAAATTCCATGCATGAAGGGAAAAACCTTCTCTGTGCAGCACGGTCCCCTTATACCTATCTAAACCACATGTCAATCCAGAGATGTGCACGAGAGCCTTGGCTCCCCAGGGACTCTTTCGCCTCATTGGCTGAGACAGCAGCAGGAGCCAATGAGAAGAGGGGGGTGGTCTAAATGGGCACGCAGAGCAGCGGCTCAGGAGCAAACCTGCTTGGATTCCCCCACAGCAAGCTGTTTGCTTTGGTAGCACTTGGCAGGAGGGAGGGGCCAGGAGCACTGGCATGGGACCCGAGAAGAGAATCCTGATAGCATTTGATTTTGAAACATGCAGTTTCTGTGGACAAACAGCTGAGCAAATTTGCCCAAATCTTCTCTCTATATTCTCTGTAGATCAAATGTGTGAACAGGGGAAAACTCTACATTGAGGCCAATAGATGGAGCCGATGAGCATACTTTTTTACCGTGATAGTCAGCACCATCTAGTGGCAATAATGCGGTATGTTCCCTATGCACGCATTCAATTTGCAAAGAATATAGTCCGATAGCATTTGATTTTGAAACATGCAGTTTCTATGGACAAACGGCTAAGCAAATTTGCCCAAATTTTCTCAGTTTATATTCTCTGTAGATCAAATGTGTCAATGGAGATAATAGTACATTGAGGACAATAGATAGAGCCAATGAGCATACTTATTTCCCGTGATAGTCAGCACCATCTAGTGGCAATAATGTGGTATTTTCCCTTTGCACGCATTCAATTTCCAAAGAATAAAGCCTGATAGTATTTGATTTTGAAACATGCAGTTTCTATGAACAAACAGCTAAGCAAATTTGCCCAAATTTTCTCAGTTTATATTCTCTAAAGATCAAATGTGTGAATGGGGAAAATACTACAATGAGGATAATAGATAGAGCCGATGAGCATACTTATTTCCCGTGATAGTCAGCACCATCTAGTGGCAATAATGCGGTATTTTCCTTATGCAGGCATTCAATTTCCAAAGAATAAAGCCCGATAGCATTAGATTTTGAAACATGCAGTTTCTATGAACAAACAGCTAAGCAAATTTGCCCAAATTTTCTCAGTTTATATTCTCTGTAGATCAAATGCGTGAATGGGGAAAATACTACAATGTGGATAATCGATAGAGCCGATGAGCATACTTATTTCCCGTGATAGTCAGCACCATCTAGTGGCATTATCGCGGTATTTTCCTTATGCAAGCATTCAGTTTGCAAAGAATAAAGCCCGATAGCATTAGATTTTGAAACATGCAGTTTCTATGAACAAACAGCTAAGCAAATTTGCCCAAATGTTCTCAGTTTATATTCTCTGTAGATCAAATGTGTGAATGGGGAAAATACTACAATGAGGATAATAGATAGAGCCGATGAGCATACTTATTTCCCGTGATAGTCAGCACCATCTAATGGCATTATTGCGGTATTTTCCCTATGCACGCATTCAATTTCCAAAGAATAAAGCCTGATAGTATTTGATTTTGAAAAATGCAGTTTCTATGAACAAACAGCTAAGCAAATTTGCCCAAATTTTCTCAGTTTATATTCTCTATAGATCAAATGTGTGAATGGGGAAAATACTACAATGAGGATAATAGATAGAGCTGATGAGCATACTTATTTCCCGTGATAGTCAGCACCATCTAGTGGCATTAATGCGGTATTTTCCTTATGCAAGCATTCAATTTGCAAAGAACATAGCCTGAGAGCGTTCGATTTCGCCCCATTCGCACAGAACGAATTTACATGCAGTCTCTATAGATAAACAGCGAAGCAAATTTTTTGAATCACGCCCCATAGAGTAGCTGCCAATTCACCTGAACTACAGCACATCACATAGCCCAGTATGTGCAATGCTGTTATTTATTTATTTATTTCAGGTTCTTATATAGCGCTGTCAATTTACGCAGCGATTTACATATACATTGCACATTCACATCAGTCCCTGCCCTCAAGGAGCTTACAATCTAAGGAGCTGTGAGCTGGAAGTGACAAGGACACTGCCTTTCTGGCAGGATCAACAGGTAGCCTGAAAAAAAAACAAATGCAGCCACCACATTTAAGGACCAGCAAGCTGCAATATATTACATTTCTACTTTTGGTTTTTGTTTGCCATTAAAGATAACTCTTTGACAAAGCTATAGAACATAAAGAGATTTTCTACACCCAAGAAAAAACAAATAGCCATTTTTCCAGGCCTGGCAGCGCTTCCCCCGATATCCCAGAGACAAGACACTTTGAAATCTGCAGAGTTTCACTTTGAAAGGTTTATTTATTTTGCCCAGGTCTGTCGCTGCCTAATTGCTGCTCCCCGTGAAAAACAAGCATATAAAACATACTGAAGACGGCAAAACTTCAGCACCTGGCTTTCCAATCTGCTGAATCGTTTTGTTGAGGCAAAATTTATTTATTTAAATGTGCCGCAAATTATTCTACGGGGAAGAGAAAATAATAAAGGTATTCGGCAGCAAATAATACCTCTTGGATCATCTTTAATTTTTAACTGATGTCGGGCTCTTTTTTTTTGCAGCTAAATACAAATAGGGACACATTAAGGAATTTCCAATAATGGAGAAAATGCATATATAAGTTAATTTTTCGAACGTAAAATGAAAAGATAAACAGGTAACGGGAAGATGCATGGACTTTCGTTGTGCTGTAAGCAGTTTAGAGTTTAATTGCAACCTTGCAGTCGCAGGAGCGGGCGATTCAGCGATAATGTTTTTCAACACCTTCACTGTAAAGTTTTAAGTTAATTCCGAACAGGTGCTTTTTGCTTGACTTAAAGCGGAGTTCCATCCTCAAAAATAACTTTTCCCCATCCGCTTGCTCTAAATTACCTGAAAAAGAATTGGATAATTAAATATTTTATTTTGATTCACTTACCTTGTTTTTAAAGAAAATATACTTACCTTCCTTCCTCTTCCTCCCTCTGCGGACACGGCCGCCGCCGTCACTTCCTGCTTGCATTGACTCCTGGGAGATGAGCGTCATCAATCCCAGGAGTCAATGCGCCTGCTAAACAGCTTCTGGGCATGCCCAGAAGCTGTGCAGGGATGACGCGCCTGCACCGGAAGTGACGAGCAGGGCCGGTGCAGGGCATTCTTGGACGCCGACGTCACCGAAGAGAACACCAAAGAGGGACGCTCCGGCTTCAGCTGCCCACACCTGAAATGGCAGCGCTGGACAAGACATTTTCAAGGTAAGTATTTCTTCTTACAGGTAAGTGAAACAGGGGACAGTTCAGAGGCTATCGTTGCTTAAATGCACTAGCCCTGACTGTCCCGGGAGTATTTTTATCTCAAACATTTTTTTTCAGGCTGGAACTCCGCTTTAAAGAGTTGGTCCACCCAAAACGGGATTTTTCGGTTGTAGGTGGGACCGAAGAGAAGGGGCCCTGGAGCACTGGCTGGGGACCCCGGTAGAGGAGGATCGGGGCTGCTCTGTGCAAAACCATTGCACAGAGCAGCTAACTATAATATGTTTGTTATTTTAGTTTTTTCTTACAAAAACAAAGATTTAGGCTTGATTCACATCTATGCATGTTGCTTTTGAGCGTTTCAGCCCTGCTTTTTGCTGTGCCATCTAGCTTTTAGTTTTTTTTTTTTTAAAAAAAGCACATTTCTACCACGAATTCCGTTTTGTTTTTTTCTTTTCTTTTTTTTTTACATTCACTCTATATGTCCGGTTGCTAAGAAGCGGGCCAGGAAGCCGGCCGCCACATCCTTGACAACCAATGAGTCATCAGCTGTCAGCGGGCCTCCGCTGACAGCTGAATGTAAAAAAAAATAATTAAATAATTAGATAGTCCCTCGCGCTAAAACCATGAAATAATAATATTATTACTACTACAAACACACTAATTGGAGTAGCGTGCTTATATATCCGTTATGTTATTTCTTTAATAATGCTGCTGCAGCTTATCTAAACAAAAATTAAAAACAAAAAGTGTATATAGTAATTAAGTTAAAAGCTTGGAGTTTTACCTTGATTACTATATACACTTTTTTGTTGAAAAAAAAGAATTGCTGGCAAAAAGCATTTGTGAAAAATAAAAATGGCTTGGAGTCCTCCCCCAGGTCCATGCCAAGCCCTTCGGGTCTGGTATGGAATTGGAGGGGACACCCCACGCCAACATTTATTTTTAAAAATAGCATGGGGTCCCCCCAAAATCCATACAAGACCCTTATCTAAGCATGCAGCCTAGCAGGCCAGGAAAGGGAGGGGAGGAGCAAGCCCCCCCCCCTCCACGAACCATGGGGGGGGTGCTTTTTTTTGGGACAGGGGAGCTCTGCCCCAAAAAAAGAATTGCTGGCAAAAGAAATGTGTGCAAAAAGAACGCGTGGGGGTGTCCCCTCCAAATCTATACCAGAACTGAAAGGCCTGGTATGGACCTGGGGGAGGACTTCATGCCGTTTTTTTCACACATTTTTTTTTTGTACATTCATTGGTTGTTAAGGACGCGGCGGCCAGCTTTCGGACCTGCTTCTTAGCAACCAGCTATACACAGTGAATGTAAAGGCAAAAAAAACCCCACATAAATCGCAAAATGCAAATTGCGGCAAAATCGTAGCAAAAAGGCAGTACTTGCGTTTTAGATACAGGTCCATTGAAGTATATTATATGCAAAATGCTGCATTTTCCAGGGGAAAAAAAGTCCCTGACCCTTTCCAAAAACGCAGAGGCACAAAAATACATTGATGTAAACGTGTTCCATAGGAGCCCATGTTAAAAAAAAAATGAAATGCATTTCTGCAAAAAAGCATTAGAAAAACGCATTAGTGTAAAATGAGCCTAAATGTCGCTTTAACATTATTACTTGCACCTCTCATTCCTCGTGTCACTTGTGTGACCTCTCAGGCTTTGTTTGATTCTCACCAAAGAACATTTCACACCAGACTCTCAGGTCACAGTTAACAGTAAAGATGACAGTAGCAACTCCTGGGTGCGTACGTGGCCAAGAAATCAGTACCAGGAAAAGCTTTAAACTTTGTTGCTGACACTAAAAAGTCTTAAGAGGCATATTTATAACAAGCAGGCACATCTGGGCTTGTTTAATCCATACATTGGTGTTGAGTGCAAAGAACTCCAGTGCTGGTAGTGACCTGTAACCTAACTATGGGGCTAACCCTAACATTTAATTCCGCCCCCTCACCAAAATCCTGGAAGTTAACATTGTCAACCATCAACTTTGTGGCAACAGTTTTAGGAAGGCTCTTTCCTGTTCCAACATGACTATGCCCTTGTGCACAAAGTCAACTCCATAAAGACATGGTGTCAAGGAACTTGCATGGCCTGCCCAGAGCCCTGACCTCAACCCTACTAAACGTTTTTGAGATGAACTGGAACACTGACTGTGAGCCAGGTCTCCTTGTTCAACATTAGTACCTGACCTCACAAACGCTCCTTTGGCTTAACTGGCACAAATTTCCATAGACGCACTACAAAATCTTCTGGAAAGCCTTCCCAGAAAAGTGAAGGCCAATATAGCTGTAAAGGAGGGCACTTCAATATCAATGCCCATTGTTTTAGAATCAAATGTCCCAACAAGCTTATGTAGGTGCTGACTGCCGCTTTTCACCCAAGTTTTGTCATGTGAGGTTCTTATTATGGGTAGTTCTGCCTAGGGGTTAATAGGTAGCCCTTATGTCTTTCAATCATACTACCAGTCCCTAGGGTCAGCTATAAGGACCTGGTTGGGGGGGGTCAAATTGTTCTTGGGAAGAGAGATCATGTAGAGATCTTCCCTAGGATGGGATAGGATGGAAACAGCAGTGATGTGACATTGGTGGCCTGTATCTTATGATATCTGTGATTTGAGAGTACTACCACCTTTCCTCTCCCAGATTGCCAGTGCCATTTACATTATTACAAATTACATTATTTATTTTCAGGTACTTATATAGCGCTGTCAATTTACGCAGCGCTTTACATATACATTGTACATTCACATCAGTCCCTGCCCTCAAGGAGCTTACAATTTAAGGTCCCTAACTCACATACATACACAGTAGGGCCAATTTTTTTTTTTTTTTTTATACAGGATCCAATTAACCTACCAGCATGTCTTTGGAGTGTAGGAGGAAACCGGAGTACCCGGAGGAAACCCACGCAGGCACAGGGAGATGCAAAACTCCAGGCAGGTAGTGGTTGGGATTCGAACCAGCGACCCTCTTGCTGCTAGGTGAAAGTGCTAACCACTACTACATTTTCTAAAATGTTTTAGGAGTTTGTGCTATTACCAAAATTTTGAATTTACTTACCATTAATGTCGATTTGACCCCACTAACTGTTAGAAAATCAAACAAACGTTTTAATAATAGAAAAAAAAATTCTACTAGTGTAAAGTTGGGTTTAGCCTGTAGATCATAGTGCGAGAACTGGCTTAACAATGCACAGCTAGGGGGCGCTGCAGATTGTAGTCACCATATAACACAAAACTAGATGAAACGGAGCTACTGATTTTAGATATATATTTATTTTAGGTATTACAGGTACCTATATAGCGTTGTCAATTTACACAGCGATTCACATATATATTGTACATTCACATCAGTCCCTGCCCTCAAGGAGCTTACAGTCTAAGTGTAATGATATCCTGCACTGGATATACTAAAAGCTTTCGCAAGCAACCATTTTGTCACGTGCAACCATTTTGTTCAGTAACACAGGCTAGCAGGCCAAATGTGTACTCAGTGATATTTTTCTCCCTCCCTACCTCAATTAACTTAAGGAATGCAGGGGGCTGGGTACTTCAAAGAAACCTTATCTCAGCACAGACAGGAAACCTGGCCAGATGTTGTTCTTCCAGAACAGGCCGGTCGTAAAACTGAGCCAATCCATTAAGGCTGACCAAAGCTGTGTCATAAATACCACGCAGCCAAGCTGTTCATTAGAAAATGTAACAATACATACACAATTCATAAATGCAGACAGGAACATGACACCTTAACAATAAGTATATATTTGGATGAGGAATGTCATGCTGATCGAATTAAGACCATGCATGACCACCCTATCACATATAGAATAGAAGATAGCGATAAGATATTCCCTGTGTGATAATGTTATTCATGTTTAGTATCTTTTGAAGCCAAATTACATGCTGAATGATAAGCTAGCAGTTTAAAGAATGTAACCATTATATATTTAGAGATATTAAGAGTGGCATTACTCTGTCCACAAGGGAGGTCTTGATATTTGTCATAAACCCAGGACAGCCCATTGACCCTTTGTTTTAATTGGTCAGGGGTATCCGTCACCGCCCCTTTGATCCTAGAGAAAAGCTTGCTCAAACTTTGTTATGGGAGTTCTCATGGTAACATCAAGAAGGAACATCTATCAAGTTTGAGAACCGATCACAACTAGCTCAGCTTCTGAACTCTGACATTGAATGCAAGTATTCTTATTTCTCAATTCTACCTTATTTTTCTAATTGCTGAATTGTGTCTCTACTTCTTTGAAACACCTTTTTCTGTAAATATTTTTATTTGCACCAATTTTAACCTTTTTATTATTAAACCTTATTTTGAAAAGTGTTAATCTTATACCTAAGCTCTTAATGCAAACTAACAAAGAACCTGTCTCTTGAAGAGTGCTACTGTATAGAATAAAGC
This sequence comes from Pelophylax lessonae, assembly GCF_965119305.1. Taxonomy (NCBI): domain Eukaryota; kingdom Metazoa; phylum Chordata; class Amphibia; order Anura; family Ranidae; genus Pelophylax; species Pelophylax lessonae. Next base: position 32,381,422 of record NC_138778.1, on the reverse strand, counting down.
CTCTGAACATTCCTGTCTGTGGTGACAATGTGTGTTACAGACGATTATTCTAAAATCATAATTGGTGTTTCTAAAATTGCGAGCGTCCTCTGGGCTCATAATAACGTAGAGGTGGTGGCAGTGAAAGGGTTAATTGCTTAATTAGCCCGGTGACAATCGCTCTCAGCCTGCTGGCATCTAGATTGTTGTCCCCGCAAGCTGGAAAATCTTTGTGCAGGGTGCAGCTGAGAGTGGCATTGTTACGCAAGTGACGGCAGGGTGTGAGATTGGCTGGTCCTTGGTCACGAGTTAGTGAGAAGGGCAGGGATCTGATACCCGCCACCGTCAAACTAAGGTCCCTAACTCACATTCATACTAGGGCCAATTTTAGATAGGAGCCAATTACCCTACCAGCATGTCTTTGGAGTGTGGGAGGAAACACATGCAGGCACATGGAGAACATACAAACTCCAGTCAGGTAGCGCTGTGGTTGGGATTCAAACCAGCACCCCTAATGCTGCTAGGCGGAAGTGCTAACCACTTAGCTATAGTGTATATGTACAAAAGAATAAATCATACCTATACGTATTCCTGCTTTGCAGGAATATTCAATAGTTGCAATTTACGGCTCTTTCTCACAATGCAAGTCTATGAGATGGCCAACTCAGTACAATGTACTTTCTATTAGGGATCGACCGATTATCGGCAACACCGATATATCGGGGACCGATATGCACTTTCCCTGATATATCGGAATTGGCCCCTGAGGTTACCGATATTGCCGATATTTAGGGAAAGTGCTTGTACCGGAGTGATGCCTGCAGCTAGAGGCATCACCCCGGTACCGGTGTCCATAGCCGACAGTCGGCTGACTTGTAATGACAACCGATGCGGCTGAGAAGCCGCTTGGCTGTCATTACAAGGAGCAGGAGGGGATGCCCCCCCCCTCCCGCCGCCTTCCGCGGCTCGCCCGGGTTTCCCGTCCCACCGGGACACCTGGGCATCCTACCTCCACCGCCGCCGCCGCCGAAGGGAAGACCCGGGTTTCCATGTAAAAAACCTGGAAGTGATGTCATGACATCACTTCTGGGAACTCGGCGCAAAATTAAAAAAACTGACAGCATTCAAAACAGCCAAACTTGGCGTTTTGAATGCTTTTCAGTGCCGAGGAGGGGTTTGGGGTCTTTTAGACCCCTAGATCCCTCCATAAGGAGTACCTTTAGAAGAAAACATTTTTTTACATGTCCGAAAATATCGGCCAATACGATATCCGATGACCAAAATATCGGTATTGGCATTATAAAAACGATATCGGTCAATCACTACTTTCTATAACTTCTAACTTTCTAAGACATCATAGAGGGACACCTTTAGCACAGAGTATGTAGGCAAGGGACATGCCCCCTGCCACACCCAGAGACAAGGAGCATAAAGAATGAATGGCCAAAAGTGATTGATTAAACCCACACATAAATCCCATAATAACAATTTCCATTAATTTAGGGGTCATATAAAAGGTTTAGGACAGTTTATTATTTTTGGTAATTACACAGGACAGTTTTTAAAAAAAAAAAAAATTTGCAGAGCTATTTGTCCAGCAAAGTTGCATGTATACTCATTCTGTGAGAATTGGGGCAAAATTAAATGTTATTAGACTATTTTCTCTCCAGGTTAAATGTTAATTATTCACAAACAGTACAGTGAAATGGATAAAGTACTGTATTATGGCCACTAGATGGAGCTGACAATCATTGTAAATATCTACTTTTTCACTATGATTGCCAGTTCTATCTACTGGCCAAAATGTAGTATTTTCCTGATTCACTCTATTCTTTGTGAATGAATACTATTTAACCTGGAAAGTAAATAACTTAGTAACATTTTGTCCCCATTCGCACATAATGAATGTACGTGCAGTTTTGCAGGATGAATAGCTCTGCAAATTTTTTTAACCTCCCTGGCGGTCTGATTATGTCAAAATTTTTGTGCTAAAGTCGGTACATTGTTTTGCATCTGTTGTTTTATATTTTAGGCCTGTAATTCTTAGGAATGTAATTCTTAGGAATAACTCACCTAAATCTGTCCAAACAAGAGTCTAGTAGACAACCCCGGTATGATAAAGTTTGAAACACAAAATCATAAATTATAATAATAATAAATTTCATCGTTGCTACCTGAGTACGCTCAATTTTACAAATATTTCCAATTCACCGTTGCCGTTTTCCAGTTCGTCCAAAAGCGTTTTTGAGCTAAAAGAACGCTTTTTTGGACGCCATGGACGTTATCAATTTTGCAGGCACTAAGTACCGCAAAAAGTACAGACAGGGCACTGGAAAAGCCTCTAGGTGAAATGGCATGATACAAAGTTGTAATCCTAACAGATTACACTGTATCATGTCCTTTGTTTTTATTTTTTAATCTCCCGCTGGTTCCACCCCCCTGCGACGTGGTGCTTGCACGGAAGGGAACCAGAATAAGGTGCCGGCATCGGCTGAACACACAGTGGGAGGACAGCGGGAGGATGGCAGGAGGACGGTGGGGGGATCGCAGGGGACGGTGAGTATTATTCTGGGGTGATCCCGAGTGTGGCTCGGGGTTACCACTTTTGGCACTGAAAATTAACCCCGAGCCACACTTGGGAATACCGCTAGGAAAGTTAAATACGCCCCTATATTGTGTTTTTTTTTTTTTTCGTAGAGGTCGATACCTCAGACCAGAAAAAGGGATATTTGAGGAGCAACAAGGGACATGGGGATTTGATTCCAATATGAGGATCCTCACTCCAAATCAGGGAAAATTGGGAGCTTTGCATTCTCCATGTGGCTGGTTTCCTATCTCCCATTCAAGTGAGAATTGGCGAGCCTGTGACCGAGGATGAACCATGGACTCTTTAAGCGATCCTTGGCTCCAGTTTATAATACACTAAACTGAGTGTGAATATTATACTTACCCAAACCTCCAGTGGAGTAGATCTTGTGATATTATCTCATCATTAACCACTTGCTGACCAGCCGCCACACATATACTGTGGCAGGTTGGTTCTATTACACAAAACGACGTACCTGTATGTTGTTTTGTGTAATAGCCAGAGGGGTAGCCAATCAGTGGGTCCGGCGGACGTGATGCCACTAGATTGCTCCCCATAGAGACAGACCGGAGGTCTGCCGATGTAAACAAGGCAGACCTCCATTCTGTCACAGATGAACACAGGGATCCTGTGTTCCTGCTTTTCAGAAACACAGATCTCTGTGTTCATCTAATGAGTCCATCCACCACACAGTTAGGCTTCGTTCACATGTCAGCGTATGGATCACGGGCAGAACCGCCGCGGTTCCGCCCGCGATCCAGAGATTATTGCAAATCGCGGGACGCCTGTGCGTTGCCCGTTGATTTGCAATAGACCCCCAAACGCTGAGCGATGTTGCCGCGATTTCCGCCTGCCGAATCGCGGTAACATCGCGCAAAAAAAATCGCGGGACGCAATACGCTCCAAATAAGCTCTTGTACTTTTTTGGTCCCGCAATTTTTTTTTGCGCGATGTTACCGCGATTCGGCAGGCGGAAATCGCGGCAACATCGCTCAGCGTTTGGGGGTCTATTGCAAATCAACGGGCAACGCACAGGCGTCCCGCAATTTGCAATAATCTCCGGATCGCGGGTGGAACCACGGCGGTTCTGCCCGTGATCCATACGCTGACATGTGAACGGAGCCTTAGGCTCCATGTACACGGGACGTTGTTAAAAGTCCCTTTGAATGCTGGAATTTTTAGGACGTTTGAAACGTCCGTTAGGTCGCGTTTGCACCCGCGTTTAGCGGGCGTTTGCGTTTAGAACCGTTCTTAGAGGTCAAAAAAATTATTCCCCTTTAATATGGAAAAACGCGAACGCTAAACGTGGGTCATCGCGTTCGGACGCGTTCAGACGCGTTTGAAACGCCGGGAAACACACGTTCGACCGCAAATAATTGCGTTCTAAAAAAAGTCCCTGAACGCAACTGCCTGCAAATGACTGTAAACGACCATGTGTACATGGACAGATAAGATAACATGGAGCTGCGTTCAGGGGCTTCTGAAAAAAACGCCCAACTGCTCCTAAACGGCCATTTCCAGCGTCCTGTGTACATGGAGCCTTAGAAAGCACACCCTAGGGACACACTTAACCCTTTGATTGTCCCTGGTGTTAACCCCTTCCCTAATAGATCATCAAGAAATGGTGACCGCACAACGATAGTTGAAATCAAAATTTAGGAGTATGTTTATTCTTCATCACAGGTATCAATACAAGACTGGTAGGACATGGGACAGGTAGAAGGTTGAAGCATTTCACGACAAAACAAGTCGCTTACTCATAACCATACATACTTTTTGTTATGGCCTTTAGCAGGGGGGTGGGGGTGGAGCTGTCATTGTCTCAGAGGATTATTAGAAGTCAGTGTATTATTCAAATTTCATCCTATACTCAAATATGAACTACCTGCCTTTTTGTTTGTTTTTTTTTGCTTTTTTTGTGGGGGACTTGCCTTTTAAATGTGCAAGGAAAAAAGAAAAGAACAAACAATATATTTTCAGAGCGAAGGAGAAGCTGTAATTACCAATCCCTGATAAAGAGTCATCTGTTACGCTTCGCTGATCTTAACTTTTGGAAGATTTATTTGTTTGTTAGGAGAGCACAGAAAGGCTCCTTCAGCACTTTGCTCCTGAACAGAATCCACATACTTTAAAATTTTCACCTGTTTGGCAAATTCTGTCCCCTTTCCCCGAGTAATTGTTCTTGATAAATGTAGATTGTAGCATTCTTTTCCACTGAATAGATCTTTTTTTACATGTTGCAGAAGAAGTTTTGCTATGATAGGTTTGATGATTTTTTTTTTTAGTACTTTTGTATTTTTTCTTCTTGCAGATTTCTTTCAATCGGTGTCTCTGGAAGAGGAAGTGAAAGAAAATTCCCCTGATGGGACAGAAGGTAAAACTTGATTAGGCCCCATTCACACCAGCTTGAAGCTCCAAAACGCTGAAGGAGAAAACAACTATCAATTATTCTCTACGGAGTTGGTTCACATCTCCTCTCCAAGTCGCCTTAACCACTTTAGGACTGAAAGGATTTGCCCCCTTTATGACCAGGCCACTTTTTTCAACTTGGCACTACGTGATTGTAACGGACAATTGCGCGGTCGTGCGACACTGTACGCAAACGAAATTTATGTCCTTTTTTTCCCCACAAATAGAGTTTTCATTTGGTGGTATGTGATCACATGTGCGATTTTTATTTTTTGCGCTATACACAAAAAAGGAGCGACAATTCGGGAAAAAAAATCAATATTTTTCACATTCTGCTATATAACATTCCCCAAAAAAATTTAAAAATCAAAATTTTTTAACATTTTAGGCCAATTTGTTTTCTGCTACATATTTTTGGTAAAAAAATCGCAATAAGCGTATTTTGATTGGTTTGCGCAAAAGTTATTGCGTCTACTGACTACGTGAAAGATTTATGTCATTTTTATTGTTTTTTTTTTCTACTAGTAATGGCGGCGATCTGCGATTTTTTGCGGGACTGCGACATTGCGGCGGCAGATCAGACCCCTGACTGACAGCACAGGGGAACAAAATGATTTCTTCAGAATAACAAAAGATAGGAATCTGCAACAAAGTTTTTTAAAATCCCTGCAATGTACAGAGATCACCCAGAGGGGAATGTTTTTTTCTCAACAAAAGTGGAGCTACGCTTTAAAGCCCCATACACACGCACCGATTGTCGGCCGACCGATCGGCCGTCTTTTGTCCAGTGCTATCCTGTCGGTTGAAAAGTGCTAAAGACCGCACACAAATTTTGTCGGCCAACAACAACCGACTGCAGAAGTGATGTCATGTGATGGTTAACTTTCCGTCTGTTTTTTCTTCTCTGAGCATGCCCAGTCTTGCTCATCTGCTTTTTGTCGGCCGAAATCTGTACTGACTGAGGAACAATCGGCCGTTCTTTGTTGGCGTACAAAGATTTTATAGCATGCACAGAAGATTTTGTTCGGCCGTAAAATCGCAGTCGGTTGTCGGAAGCATCATACTAACAAGCCGACAATCGGCCGATCGGACGTTGGCCGAATATTTACGGCCGACAATCGGTACGTGTGTACTGGCCTTAAGCCAAATGCCTGGAGCTCGAAAATGTTTTTTGTAGCTAAAATCGGACGGATTGGTGAGTTTTTGAAGAATTTTTTGTTCCATGGAAACACTTGATTTTTTAGTGCGTTTGTGAGTTTTTCTGCTCAAATGCAATAATTAAATGAAAAAAATAAATACATAAAAATAAATAAAAAACTCTAACCCCAACTTAACCCTAATGTTAACCCCTAACACAATATTAACCCCTAACCCTATTAATAACCCCTAACCTTAACCCCTAACCTAACAAATAAAACAAACAAAACAAATAATAAGTACAGTAAATAAATGAATTAAACCCTAACCTTCAAACCCCAACCATAGGCGTGAACAGGGGGTGTGCTGGATGTGCGCAGGCACACCCTAATTACCCTTTGCTCTAGGGGGTAATGATAAGGTAGTACAGCCTGCCCTCCTGTACCGGGCCCATGTCCTATTTGTTTAAAAGGGGGGCCCAAGCAGGTGGACCGACTGTGCTGCCTTATTGCAGATATCGATCCTATTGTTCCTCCCCCTGCAGCGCTGCTGGCTTCTCCTCTCCTCCGGCTGCGCTACAGGGGGATCAGCTCTGTTTAGAACCCTGATATTTCAAAAGCCCCCCAAAAGGGCAGTTAAAAAAAAGAAAAAGAAAACCAATACAAATCTAAAAAAAACAAAATGTAATTTAAATAAAAATAGCTTTAAAGTGCAAATCCTAATGACTCCAATCCTTAACCCCTTACAAAAAAAAGTAAAAAATTAATTAATAAAATAAGATGAAAAAGCTAAACACATAGCAACAAACGATGAATCAGATGATTTTTTTTCTCTATTTGCTAATTAAAAAATGCCAAAGCTCAAAAACACTTTTAAGACCCTGTACAAAAACATTTAAAGACGCAAATACAAACACTCGAAAAAACGCAGAAAAAAACGCTCAAAAACACAACGCTCAGGTGTGAAGGCAGCCTGAAGGATTAAAGCCCCTTTCACACAAGCGGACTGTTCAGACCCGCCTGTCCATTTTTCAGGCGGATCTGAACGGATGCCCCATGCATCTCTATGGGGCATCGGATGTCAGCGGAGATATGTCCGCTGACATCCGATCCGATCCTGTCCGTCAAATCTGGAAACCCTATTTTTCATCCATCTGGTGGATCGGATCGGATGAGAATGGACCGGCGGTCCGTTCTCATCCGATACCCCCATAGAGGACAGCGAGGACCTGACAGCTCCGTCTCCACACACAGCATGGAGACAGAGCAGCCATCCGCCTGCTCAGCGGGGAATCAGCGGATCGATCCCCCGCTGAGAAAAACGGAGTCCGCCGACGGACTACCGTGTGTGAAAGGGGTCTTAGGGAGGTGCCAGAGATACCTGGGTTTGGTTTGAGCAGAGTTCAGCAATCATTGCAGAAGTTTATCAAATCCAAACCCAATAGGAGCTGAATGTTCAAAATTAGTTCTGGTTATTTTCTGGGCTAATAATCAAGGGATTGTCAAACAAATGACATGAGGAGTTGGGCAGGTACCAAAGCATATATATAAAAAATGTTTAAAAATTCCACTTTCCAGCAATTTTAATAATGCTTAAAATGGTTGTAAACCCACGTTATCATTTTCTCCCAATCCCCTGTGTTAAATATTGCAATGTCTCCAGTTTCAGTGCTTTATTTAAAAAATGCCCCTGTATACTTTCCACTCAGCGCTCACGTGACCGGCCATCGTTCCCTCTCCCAATCTGACAGGTACAGTAGGAGGGGCCGAGAATCCCCTGCTGACGTCAATCGGGAGGAGTGGGGCAGCCGGTCACGTGAGCACCGAGTGGCGCTCTGAAATAAGGTATACAGGGACATTTTTTTCATAAAACACAGAGACTGGATACATTGCATTATCTAACACAGGGGATTGGCAGAAAATGATAAAGTTGTGATAGCAGCAGGAGGGGAGGGGAAGGCACTGTCATGATCAGTGGGGGGGGGGGGGGGGGGGGCGGTCATTCACCGGCCTGTGAATTTGCTCATCTGTATGATATATACAACAAAGAGAAAAAAAGAAAAGATAGTTTACGTTGTCGGCACTTGACAGCATCAGCCAATTTATTTCTGTTTGTAAAAATAGAACAAAGAATGGGGGACCCTACAAGAAAGAATGAAAATGATGCAGGGTTCCCCCCAAATTCCATAGCAGTTTTTTTTTTTTTTTTTTTTTGGTTCTGGTGTGGATTTTAAGGGGAACCTCCACAAAAATCCAGAAAAAGAAATCCATACCAAACCCTTATCTAAGCATGCAGGAAATGGGGCGAGGAGTGAGGGCCCCCCTCTGTAACCATACCATACCAGGTCACTTGCCCTCAATGTGGATAATAATATATCTATGACGTGGTATTCAAATTATATAACATGAAGACCTTATTGAAAGATTTCTGAGACTTTATGTAAAGGTCTAAATTATTGCAAGTTCTCTCAGCTGAAGACAAGCAAGTCCTGGAATACAGTTCAAGTAACACTGTTTTCTCAATGCATTTCTCGCACAATAAGCATTTCTGCCACTAGGGGGCACAGCAGGGGAAATTTTAGTTTACTTGTGGGCTCCATATTGTACCTCTCGAGCCTTAAACCGGAACTCTATCCAAAAAGGGGAAGTCCTGCTTTAAGGACTCTTTCCCTGCTCCTCTTAAACAATTGGCACTTTTGAGGAGCTGGTGGGGTGGGGGGAAGGTACCCGATTTCCACAATGGAAGTTTCTCTTCCTCTCTCCCTCCCCGCCTTCAGTCTTCTGGGACACTGACAGGTCTCAGAAAACTGCATCCACCACTCGCGATGCGCAGCGCGACTCGTGAATGTGCAGTGGGCACCTAGCTGTGAGGCCGCAAGCTGTCACAGCTGGGTGCCCATAGTGAAGATGCCGGTGCTAGGATCCCATGACAGTGAGTGAGACCGCCTAGCGTGAGTTCACCGCTGGATTGTGGGACAAGTGAGTTTGTTTCTCTTCCGTTCTTCGACGGACACAGTGTTCCATAAATCATAACTACTGGTTATATTACCGGTACAAGCACTTTCCCAAAATATCGGTAATATCGGCCACCTTGGTGGCCAATTCCGATATATCGGGGAAAGTGCAGATCGGCCCTCGATATATCAGCTTTGCCGATAATCGGTCGATCCCTACTATATACTAAAATAGGCTATTTCACCGCGAACGAGTGGAATAATCTATTTCACTATATAATCAGTTTGTTGCTAAGCAGCGCGGGGTGTACAAAGATGGCCGTTGCCACCTTCTACCTGCAGGTTTCTCCCTATATTTACTATATTACAATAATAATAGAAATGTAATACTGTGATTCAGTCTATAAGGTGAGTTTACTGCTAAAATAAATTTACAGTTCAAGACTTGGGTGGGTGTAAGAAGATGTCCTCTACTTCGTTTTCTGTCACATTAGGAAACCTATTGGAATGCATAGCGGCCATGTTGGAACGCATGGCGCATGCGCAGTAAGTTGTTCTCATCTGAACGTCACTTCCAGTTGCAGAATCTGATAGGTAGGGGTATTCTGATTGAACACGGGCTCTGTCTGCCTTGCTGCAGCTTCTAATGCACATTGTAAGAAGCTCAGTGTGCAGCAGTGGCGGCCTGTCCATTGGGGGGCGCAGGGGCGACACCCCCCTATCCATGCGTCCAACCCCCTAATCTACATGCAGGGCGCCGGACGCATGAATTCCAATGGGTTTTTTTTTTTTTTTTAAGCACATGATTAGAGCCAGAGGCTCTAATAGGCTTAAGAAAAAGGGTGGGCTCGTGGCGCAGAGCCCACCCAGTTGTGCGACAATAGTGAATGAATCGCTATTGTCACACGGATTCTCCTCCTGGCCGATCAGGGAGCGGGTCCAGAGACCCATTTCCCAATTGGCCAAGGAGGAGGAGGAAGAGGAAGGAGACGCATGACCTACAGAAAAGACTGAGGGGAAAGCGCCGCTGCCTGCCAGTCCAGAGTGAGCGGGCGACCAGGGGGGGGTATGGGGTGCAGACTGGAGCTGGTGTGGTCGGTGGGGGGGGGCATGGGGTGCAGACTGTAGCTGGTGTGGTAGGTGGGGGGGAGGCATTGGGGGCAGACTGTAGCTGGTGTGGTAGGTGGGGGGGGTATGGGGTGCAGACTGTAGCTGGTGTGGTCGGTGGGGGGGAGGCATCGGGGGCAGACTGTAGCTGGTGTGGTAGGTGGGGGGGGTATGGGGTGCAGACTGGAGCTGGTGTGGTAGGTGGGGGGGGTATGGGGTGCAGACTGGAGCTGGTGTGGTCGGTGGGGGGGGGGTCATGGGGTGCAGACTGTAGCTGGTGTGGTAGGTGGGGGGGGTATGGGGTGCAGACTGTAGCTGGTGTGGTAGGTGGGGGGGGGGGGTATGGGGTGCAGACTGTAGCTGGTGTGGTAGGTGGGGGGGGGGTATGGGGTGCAGACTGGAGCTGGTGTGGTAGGTGGGGGGGGTATGGGGTGCAGACTGGAGCTGGTGTGGTCGGTGGGGGGGGGGGCATGGGGTGCAAACTGTAGCTGGTGTGGTAGGTGGGGGGGTATGGGGTGCAGACTGGAGCTGGTGTGGTCTGGGGGGGGCATGGGGTGCAGACTGTAGCTGGTGTGGTCGGTGGGGGGGGGCATGGGGTGCAGATTGGAGCTGGTGTGGTCGGTGGGGGGGGGGCATGGGGTGCAGACTGTAGCTGGTGTGGTCGGTGGGGGGGTATGGGGTGCAGACTGTAGCTGGTGTGGTCGGTTGGGGGGGGTATGGGGTGCAGACTGTAGCTGGTGTGGTCGGTGGGGGGGGTATGGGGTGCGGACTGGAGCTGGTGTGGTCGGTGGGGGGGGGCATGGGGTGCAGACTGTAGCTGGTGTGGTCGGTGGGGGGGTATGGGGTGCAGACTGTAGCTGGTGTGGTCGGTGGGGGGGGGTATGGGATGTGGACTGGAGCTGGTGTGGTCGGTGGGGGGGGGTATGGGGTGCGGACTGGAGCTGGTGTGGTCGGTGGGGGGGGGTATGGGGTGCGGACTGGAGCTGGTGTGGTCGGTGGGGGGGGGCATGGGGTGCAGACTGTAGCTGGTGTGGTCGGTGGGGGGGTATGGGGTGCAGACTGTAGCTGGTGTGGTCGGTGGGGGGGGGTATGGGATGTGGACTGGAGCTGGTGTGGTCGGTGGGGGGGGGGGTATGGGGTGCGGACTGGAGCTGGTGTGGTCGGTGGGGGGGGGGTATGGGGTGCGGACTGGAGCTGGTGTGGTCGGTGGGGGGGGGGTATGGGGTGCGGACTGGAGCTGGTGTGGTCGGTGGGGGGGGGGGCATGGGGTGCGGACTGGAGCTGGTGTGGTCGGTGGGGGGGGGGGGCATGGGGTGCGGACTGGAGCTGGTGTGGTCGGTGGGGGGGGGGGGGCATGGGGTGCGGACTGGAGCTGGTGTGGTCGGTGGGGGGGGGGGGGGCATGGGGTGCGGACTGGAGCTGGTGTGGTCGGTGGGGGGGGGGGGCATGGGGTGCGGACTGGAGCTGGTGCGGTCGGTGGGGGGGGGGGGGTATGGGGTGCGGACTGGAGCTGGTGGGGGGGGGGTATGGGGTGCGGACGGGAGCTGGTGTGGTCAGGGGGGGAGGTATGGTATGGTCCATCTGTTGCCCCCCCCCCCCCCCCCCGGCCCATGGATCAATAGCCGCCACTGGTGTGCAGTGAAATTGGAGTAAGCATTTTCAGTAGAGAGGAGAGGCCTGTACAACTGTGCAAGACCGAAGGTAAGGATGGAGTTCAAAAAGGTTTGGCTGTAAATAAATTTGATCAGCGCGTTTCCTGTAGGTGTCGGTATTTTCACCCCGCTGCTTGAGAACATCTCTCTGAACACAATGTCACCAGGGTGTGACTCATACCGGGGACTGATATTCTTCTTATCAAGGCAAGACTAATCTTGATGGACAGGTTTGTCTTCTAAATCTGAAATAGAATGATTGTACTGTAAGTGGAAGTGACCCTGTCACCAAACTGAAAATACCCATAAAACATGTGCCTGTAAAGAAGATCATAAGTCCCCATTGCCATGTGGAAAAAAAAATGCAAGCTGAGATCTTCCAGGTGTGTCCATCCTCCACTGATCCTTGTGGTTTTTCCACCAACCCCCCTGCAGCACTCAGTGGTTCCTTCCACTGACTCAGCACACAGCTGTGAGGTGGTGGTCTGCCGGAGGTACCATTCATAGGGCAGGGGGGACCAGGTCATGGATGCTGTTTCTAAAGATTCTTCAGCAAGCGATTTTTACTTCAGAATCAATTGGCAGCCAGAGGAGGGGAATTATTTTAGCTTTGGCCACACATTTTTGGCTGACACCAGCCTGTACTGTATTCCCTACAAATGGGTTCTGGGGCATAACATGATCACAGTTCCAGCAGATTAGGAGTTAATGGTCAGCGGTTCTTTATTTACACATTCCAGGACCACCCAGAAACCACCCTCACTGTTGCCCCTGGAAACTACCAACACTTGGCAGCGCTGCTGTAAAAGCCTTTTTTAATTGGCTGCAGGCGCGGCCATGTGCTGTAATGTATCTTATTCCTCCTGAGGTAAAGAGAACAGCCCGAAGCGCGCGCCCGCCTGTCACTCGCGCTCCCGAGCACGCGACCGCGCTCCCGAGCACGCGACCGCGCTCCCTCCCCTCTGAGGCTCCAAATCAGCGCGATTCCCACGTGACTCGCCGAAGCTGTCGCCGCTCCCCTCTGCTGATTGGCTCAATGTAGGTCAGCCGCTCCCCTTCACGTGACAGAGCAATCCGATGTCCGCGCTTGGTGCAACGTGAGCTGGGACACCGGGTAAATCTTTTGGTTGTTGCTTGACTGAACTGTACCAGATAGAATCGGGCGGGCGGTTTTTAAGCGCAAACTAGCAGGTGTAAATTCTTTTTTTTATTTTTTATTTAACTATTTTTTTTTTTTAATTCTTTTATTTAAGCACTTGCCTACCAGCCCAATTCTGACACTTCTCTCATATATGTATAAATCAGTGTTTTTTGCTGTAAAAATTACTTAGAACCCCCAAATATATATATATATATATAAAATATATACTGTATATATATATATATATTTTTTTTTTTGTACTTTTTTTGCAGAGGCCCTAGAGAATAAAATTGCGGTTGTTGCAGTTTTTTGTATGCCACACAGTATTTGCGCAGCGTTTTTTCAAATGCAATTCTTTTTGAAAAAATACATTTACCGTAAAAAAAAAAAAAAAAAAACACAATATAGAACCCAATTTTTTTGGAAAATATGAAAGATGATGTTACGGCGAGTAAACAGATACCTTACATATTATGCTTTAACCGGTTGCCGACCGCCCGTCGCCTTTTTACTGCGGCAGTGCAGCCCTCCTGCGCAAACCGACGTAGGGCTATGCCGGTCGCGCGCTGGCAGCTAGGGGGTAAGCGCGCGCCGCCGGCGGCGCACTCCCACCCCCACTCCTCGGCAGCGGGGACTCCAATGCACAGGGCAGGCGGCTCCGATTACCGCCTGACACCTGCGATCGTTACCCGCTGATAGAGAAGAACGGTCAGCTGTTGTAAACACAGCCAACCGCTCTTCTCCCTGGAATGATCACAGAGCGCCTGTGATCCTTCTATATAGGATCACATGTCTCTATGATCATTTCACAAGCCACGCCCACCGACAGCTGGAATCACTCCCCTAGGCTCACATTTAACCCCTTGATCACCCACAATGTTAACCCCTTCCCTGCCAGTGTCGTTAGAACCAGTACCAGTGCATATTTTTAGCACTGATTACTGTAGTAATGTCACTGGTCCCCCCCAAAAGTGTCAAAAATGTCAGTCAGGGGTCCGATCTGTCCGCCGCAATGTCGCAGTCCCGCTAAAAATCGCAGATCGCCGCCATTACTAGTGAAAAAAAAACAATAAAAATGATATAAATCTTTCCCGTAGTTAGTAGATGCGATAACTTTTGCGCAAACCGATAAAAATACGCTTATTGCTATTTTTTTTGCCAAAAATATGTAGCAGAAAACAAAATGGTCTAAAATGTTAAAAAATTTAGATTTTTACATTTTTTATTTTGAGAATGTTATATAGCAGAATGTGAAAAATATTGTTTTTTATTTCTCAGAATTGTCGCTCTTTTTTTTTTTTTGTTGTTCATAGCGCAAAAAATAAAAATCGCACAGGTGATCCAATACCACCAAAAGAAAGCTCTGTTTGTGGGGAAATAAGGACATCAATTTTTTTTTGGGTACAGCGTCGCGCGACCGCGCAATTGTCCATTAAAGTAACGCAGTGCCAAATCGCAAAATATGGCCTGGTCTTTAAGGGGGAGAATCTTCCGGTCCAGAAGTGGTTAAAATTGAGCATGGTCGTGGAATGGTGCCAAACTATGGTACCTAAAAATATTCATAGTTACACTTTAAAAATTGTTAAAAGTTACCAGTTTAGAGTTAAAGACGACATCTAGGGCTAGAAATGTTGCTCTTGCTCTGACGTTCGCGGCAATACCTCACGTGTTGTGTGAACACCGTTTAGATATGTGGGTGTGACCTACATATACGTTCACCAATGCGCGCAATAACGGGGGGATGGAGGGTGCTTACATTTGTTTTTTAATTATTTATTTTATTATTTTCTTTTATTTTTTCACTGTCCCTCGTTTTTTTTTATCACTTTTATTGCTATCGCAAGAAATGTAAACATCCCAGCAATACAACATGGCAGGTCCTCTTTAACCACTTCCCCCTAGGTGGACGTCATATGACGTCCAAACTTTGCGGGGGTATACCGGGATGATGCCTCTAGCTAGAGGCATCATCCCGGTACCGTTGTTTGAAGCCGACGGTCGGCTTTCCGTCGGTACCGATCGATGCGGCTCGGGAGCCGCTCGATCGTTACCCGGGGGGGCGGGAGGGGACACCTCCCCCTCCCGCCGCCTTCCGCGGCTTTTACCGGGGCTCCCGTCCCACCGGCGCGTCCGCCGGCTGGATGGAGTCCCGATGAATGCCGGAGACGGCATCGATCGGGTCTCCGATGACGTAACCCGGAGGCGGCGTCCATGACGTCACTTCCGGGTTAGTGTGCTGCAAAACGGCGCCAAATTTGAAAAACGGCTGTATGCAAAAACGCCGTTTTCGGCGTTTTGCATACAGGGAAGTGTAGTGGAGGGGTCTAGGGTCTTTTAGACCCTCGATCCCTCCATAAAGTGTACCTGTCACTGCATATTGCTGTCACAAGGGATGTTTACATTGCTTGTGACAGCAATAAAAGTGATCAGATTTTTTTTTTTTTTAAAAACTGTAATAAAGTTAAAAAAATAAATAAAATAAATGGGAAAAAAAAAAAAAAATTTAGCCGCCCCGATCACCGTTAGCTCGCGCACAAAAAAAAAACGTATACGGAAGTCGAGCCGCGAATGAAATCGCTGTTCAAACCACACATGTGAGGTATCGCCGCGATCGCCAGAGCGTGAGCAATAATTTAAAAAAAGAGCTACACTCTAACTCTAAACTGGTAACCGTTAAATAAATTTAAAGTGTCGCCTATTGAGATCTCTATTGACCGTAGTTTGTCGCCATCCCACGGGGGGGCGCAATTTTAAACCGTAACATGTTGGGTATCTATTTACTCGGCATGACATCATCTTTCACAATATACAAAAAAATGGGCTAACTTTACTGTTTAGTATTTTTTAAATGCAGTGAAATGTAATTTTTCCCAAAAAAATGGCGTTTTAAAGACCGCTGCGCAAATACCGCGTGACAAAAAATATTGCAATGACCGCCATTTTATTCTCCAGAGTCTTTGCTAAAAAAATATATATAATGTTTGGGGGTTCTAAGTAGTTTTCTAGGAAAAAATACTGGTTTTAACCTGTAAACACAAAGTGTCCGAAATAGGCCTGGTATGGAAGTGGTTTTGGAATAATCTGGGGTCTATAAGACCCCCAAATCTCTCCTCTACCTTTAAAAGCAAAAGGTAAAAATAAAAGTCATCCAAGGCCATAGAGATGAGCGGAGGCCACCTAGCCTTCACTCATCTCTTTGCCAGTCCACCACCGGCGCCGGACGGGTCTCAGGCTTCACCGATCGATCAGGTATGCCTGGGAACCACCAGGAAGCAGGGGGGCTTCTAAAAGCGATCCAGTGGCGAATTTGCTACTCAGACCACTTTAACTGCTTCGGCAGACCGCCGTCTGTCTCCACGGGGAGTGATCGCAGGTGCCCGGCGGACACCGTGGCTGCCAGGCCCGCTGATTGGCTCCCCATGTAGCCAATCGGCACGTGTGCGTGCCCACACTAACTGCTACACGTAGCGATGTACATATACGTTGTTTCGCATAACAGAGCCGACCTGCCACCGTATAAGTATGGCTGCTGGTCGGCAAGTGGTTAAGGTGGAGGACACGGCTTTTTTTGGTACACAAGAGTGAAATTTTACTATAAGATAACTTCTGCAAGATTACAGAGCCTCACAGCCAATCACCGACGACTGGAAGCGATAGGACGGGTTCCGATGACGTCAGCACTTTGCAGCCAATCACAATGCCACATGACCAGGAGGCTCTTCTACCAGCTTGATGCGTTATGGATCACCTAAAGGGCCGAATCCCAGTGTCAGCAGCTGCTTAATGCCCCATTGCAGCTTATTTCTCATTTTTGGATAAGGTAGCAAAGAGTTATTATTATTCTTTCAGGTACTTATATAGCGCTGTCAATTTACGCAGTGCTTTACATATACATTGTACATTCACATCAGTCCCTGCCCTCAAGGAGCTTACAATCTAAGGTCCCTAACTCACATACATACACAGTAGGGCCAATTTTTTTTTTTTTATACAGGATCCAATTAACCTACCAGCATGTCTTTGGAGTGTGGGAGGAAACCGGAGTGCCCGGAGGAAACCCACGCAGGCACAGGGAGAACATGCAAACTCCAGGCAGGTAGTGTCATGGTTGGGATTCGAACCAGCGACCCACTTGCTGCTAGGTGAAAGTGCTAACCACTACACCACTGTGCCGCCCACTACACCACTGTGCCGCCCACACCACTGTGTTGCAATGTTTTCATTTTTTATTGCTGTCTGTGACACCATTGGGGAGATTTTCCCTTACTTCCTGTCCCTGTGACACCACAGAAGAAATGAGGGGATAGGGGTCAATAGGACAGGAAGGCATGCAGTGTTCCCATTGGAAAGATTTTTCACCATTTTCTGTCTTCCTGTCCTGACCACAATAAACTCCCGGCAGAGACTGCAACACTTCCTTGTTCCATCTGATTCAAAATAACAATAGCCAAAAAAAAAAAAAAAGAATGCCAGGCAATCAGTAGAATCAAGTTCTGCAAGCAATACCAATAGAGAACACTAATAGTAATAATGCTAATAGAGAGACATTATTGGGTGTATTTATATAAAAAAAATGCTCTGCAGTTCGCTCTGTGAAAGTGCATATACATTCACTCTGTGTGAATGAGCGAAAAAAAAGAATGTTACTTGGCTATTTCCTGTTTTCCTGATTTAAAATGAAAAATACCACATTTGGCCACAATTTAGCGACAATTACCATATGGATTTCTCAGTATACTGAGGTTCATTTAGTAGCCAAATGCAGTATTTTATTTTTCATTTTAAATAAACGAAAAACATTCGACAAGCACCGAAAATAGGCTAATAACATTCTGCTTTTTGACCCATTGAACACCAATTTGAAACAGAAACTACCACATTTGGCTACTAGATGGCGTTAAGCATGATAGGATTTTCGTATGATACTTAGCGCCATCTAGTGATCAAATGCAAAATTTTCTATTTCAAATTTAAAAAATTCAACCAGCACAAGGCGTAGCCGAATAAAATTTTTATTTTTTTGAATCACTACACACCCGATTTAAAACAGAAATTACCAGATTTGGCTACTAGATGGTGCTATGTATCACAGGAATTTCATCCAATGCTTGCCGCCTTCTATTGGCCAAATGTGGTATTGCACACTGATTTAAAACAGAAAATACCACATAATTACTAAATGGCGCAAAGTATCATATCATTTTCAAATAATACTTAATGCCATCTATTTCTATTTTAAGTGGCGGTTCACATTTATGCGATGCGGGAACGCTGGGAATATACAGCGTGTTCCTGCATCCCATCCGCACCCCTGGCAGTTCACACTGCCATATGCGATACGCTGGGGGTTTCAATTCAAAGTTAACGACACCCCTAGATCAGATCGCATATCGCAGTGTGATCTGACAGTTTGCACAGAATCAGATCGCACTAGTGTGAACCACCATGTGATCCGATTCTGCTGCGGACAAAAAAAAAAGGGTCCTGTGCATGTTAACCACTTGCCAACTGCCTAACGCCGATCTACGTCGGCAGTCAACCCCTCACAGGCAAAGTGACGTAGGGCTACGTCACTAGCTTGTGAGGGTCTAGGGAGCGAGCGCGCGCCCCCGGAGGCGCGCTCCCGCTCCCGCGTGGTCAAGGACTCCCCCCGCGCGTGTGACCGGCGGACCCGATGTCCGCCGGTCACTCTGCGATCGGCGGGGGAGAGGGAGAAAGTCAGGCGGCTTGTGTAAACAAGCTGCCTGTCATTCTACCCTGTGTATGAAGGATGATCATACGATTCTACTATGTAGAACCGTTGATCACTCTTCATACATCTGAAGCCACAGCCAATCACAGTAGAAAGCACGCCCCTAGGGACACACATAGCCCCTCCCTTTCAAAAAAAGTTAACCCCTTCACTGCCAGTGTATTTTTACAGTAACAGTGCATATGTATAGCACTGATTACTGTAGAAATGTCACTGGTAACCCCAAAAGTGTCACAAATTTCAGTCAAGGGTCCGATCTGTCTGCCGCAATGTCGCAGTACCGCAAAAAAAATCGCAGATCGACGCCATTACGCGTTAAAAAAAAAAACAACAAAAATGACAAAAATCTTTCCCTTTGTTAGTAAACGCGATAACTTTTGCGCAAACCAATCAAAATACGCTTTTTGCGATTTTTTTTTACCAAACATATGTAGCATAAAACAAATTGGCCTAAAATGTTAAAAAATTTAGATTTTTACATTTTTTTGGGGGGGAATTTCATATAAAAAATGTGAAAAATGTTGTTATTTTTGCAAAATTTACGCTCTTTTTTTGTTTATAGCGCATGATCAAAAAATCGCACAGGTGATCAAATACCACCAAAAGAAAGCTCTGTTTGTGGGAAAAAAAGGACGCCAAATTCGTTTAGATACAGCGTCGCACGACCGCGCAATTGTCCGTTAAATTCACGCAGTGCCGAATCGCAAAATACCCCCTGGTCAGGAAGGGGGGTAAAATCTTCCGGGGCTTAAGTGGTTAAGTGCGATTGCGGTGCGAATTCAGCCATACAAACTGTATGGCTGAATTTGCACCGCACAAACATCGCATGTAATTTTATCAGCAGTGCGCTCCGAATTACATGCGATCTCTGTGATCGCATAAATGTGAACCGGCACTAAAGAAATAAAAAAAAAAAAATCAACCAGCACAGGACATAGCCAAATAATATTCTTTTTTTTTTTTTTTTTTGAAACATTGCACACTGATTTAAAACAGAAAATATCACATTTGGCTACTAGATGGCGCTTAGTATCATAGGAATTTCATATGATACTTAGTGCCATCTAGTGACCAAATGCGTTATTTTCCATTTTAAAGAAATAAAAAAATTTTAACCAGCACAGGGCATAACCGAATAACATTCTATTATTTTTTTAAAACATTCCACACTGATTTGAAACGGAAAATACCTCATTTGGCTACTAGATGGCGCTAAGCATCACAGGAATTTCATATGATACTTAGTGCCATCTAGTGGCCCAATGCGTTATTTTCTATTTTAAAGAAAGGAAAAATTGACCAGCCCGGGAAATAGCCTAAAAACATTCTTTTTTTTTTTTTTTTTTTTTGACCCATTGCACACAGATTTAAAATAGAAAATATCACATATAGCTACAAGACGGCACTATGTATCACAGGAATTTTGTACAATGCTTGTCAGCATCTATTGGCCAAATGCGGTATTGCACACTGGTTTAAAACAGAAAATAGCATGTATAGCTACTAGATGGGGCTAAGTATCATATGAATTTCGTATGATACTTAGCACCATCTAGCGGCCAAATGTGCTATTTTCTATTTAAAAGAGGAAGTAAACTCCAAGCTATAATTTGTACCTATAGGTAAGCCTATATTAAGGACCCAAAGACATGCTGGTACATAATTGGATTCTGTCTAAATTGGCCATGGTATGTGTATGTACGAATGATTTAGGGGCCTTAGATTGTAAGCTCCTGAAGGGCAGGGACTGATGTGAATGTGCAATGGGTAAAGCACTGGATTGACGACGCTAATTTAAAGCAGAAGATACCTACATGGTGCTAAGTAGGATAGGAGGTTCATATGATACTTAGCGCTAGCTAGTGGCTAAATGCGTTATTTTCTATTTAAAAAAAAAAAAAAAAAACGACCAGCACTGGAAATAGCCCAATAAAATTATTTTTTTTTTGACCCATTACACACTGATTTAACCACTTCATCCCCATAAAGTTTTACCCTCTTAATGACCAGGCCATTTTTTGCGATTCGGCACTGCGTTACTTTAATGAAAAATTGCGCGGTCGTGCGATGCTGTACCCAAATACAATTGATGTCCTTTTTTTTCCCACCAATAGAGCTTTCTTTTGGTGGTATTTGATCACCTCGACGATTTTTAGATTTTGCGCTATAAGCAAAAAAGAGCGACAACTTTGAAAAAAACGCCATTTCCTGACAGACTCCATGGCAGCATACGTATCGGGTTTGGCCCCGCCTCCAAACCTACCCATAGGACCTCACTCCCATAAATCTTTGCTCCTGTTCAGCACACGTGTTCTTTTTTTGTCCTCCAAAGGATTACCTGATATCCTACCTGAAGATGGATTCCGGGTGATGGATGGCTCTACCAGTCGGGTATGGAGCTCTCCAATAAGCCCCAGCTGCTGCGGGGTATGGAGGAGGGGCGAAGATGTAGCAGCCTTGGCCAAAAAGCCCAGCTGCTGCGGGTGGCCGGTACCCTTGAAGAGATAAGTCCGGTGTGCATCCATCCCTGGTGGTCTGCGGTTCGTGAGTACACTCCATGGCAGCTATTTTATATGCTTATATTGCCTTGTTTATATATGTATCTCTTACCTGGTCTTTCCTGCCTTCCCTGGTGGCTAGTGGTCCGGGGCCGGTCAGCGGTTCACTTCCTGACCGGCCGCCGGTGCGGTACGCTACTGCGCATGTGCGGCGCCTCGAGAACGAGGCTTGGCTCTCGCGCGTGCGCAGTAGGAGCGCGGCGCATGCGCAGTGAGTTGGCGTCGGTGGCGATCGCTGATGACGTCACCAGGCGCCATATTTAAACCCCAGAACTGTCAGCAGTGTTGTGTTTATACACACTGCTGATACTGGGTGTTCTATACTCCGCATCTGATCGGTTTTTGGACGCCTGCTGTTCGCTGCCGCTCTGCCTGCTAACCTCTGGTTCTTGGTGAGTACTGGCCCCAGTTTGGGAGCCCCCCCCCCCCCCCCCCCTCCTCTTTTGCTGGTTTTCTGACATTGCTGTCCGGCTCATTCTTGTAGGTCAGCATCAGAATGGAAGCTACTTTGCCCTCCGGTGGTCAGCCCGCCCCTAACAGGTATTTGGGGCTTCTTGGTGGGGCTGTGGGTTATAGGGGGTGGGGGTAGGAACTCAAGTGTTCCTAGCTTCCTGTCTGTTTTTTCTGTTTTTTTCTCTTGTTCACAGCCCTCCTCGTTCAGAGACTAGGCACTCTTCTCAAAGAAGTGAAAGGCGCTCAAGCTCTCGCCACCGGCACTCTACAGGAAAGTCCCGTTCGGGCTCACATCATCAAAAATCATCTACTTCAGCCAGCCACGCACGGAGACCTGACAAAGCAGGTTGCAGAGGCTGTGGCGCTAGTGTCCCGGAGAGGAAGCTTTTCTGTGATAGATGTTTCTCCCAGGCTGCGGGAGAAAGGGATACTTCCGATCAGCGCATTGAGGCTTTGGTCAAGAGAGTGGTTAAGGACTCTTTGGCAGAGTTGGGTGTCAGTCGTTCTCAAGACACTGCAACGGCTTCCCCAAGCCCCTCCCCTGTAGCACTACAGGTACAGGAAGATTTCGAGTCAGCCCACACAAGCCATCAGTCGATGCTCTTGTCAGGTAGCGACTCTGAAGATGAGGATCCCTGCTTGGGTTTTGAATATACCTTGGTGCCTTCCCTGGTTAAAGCGGTCAGAGAGACCTTAAATTGGGAAGAGTCAGCTGTTCCCCCTCCCAAGCAGAAGAAGTACTTTAAACAGCTCAATAAGGAGCGTGTTAATTTTCCCTTCCTGGGAGAGTTGGGTGAAATCATCTTGGAGGAGTGGAAAAAGGTGGAACGAAAGAATTCCTTAGTATCCAAGATGGCTAAACTTTACCCCTTCAAAGAGGATGATGTGAAACATCTTGAGTCTCCTCCCCTAGTTGACGCAGCAGTCATGAGACTGGTCAAGCACGTGACCCTTCCCTTAGAGGATACGGTCTCATTTAAAGACCCGTTGGACCGAAGGATGGACTCTGATTTGAAGAGAATCTACCTTACAGCAGGTATGGCCTGTAAGCCAGTCCTGGCTTTAGCTGCTCTATCCAAAGCCATGGAGTCTTGGGCTGATGTGGTAGACGAATCGGTCAGATCGGTTTCGGAGGAGGTGGCCAGAAGCGCTCCAATCCAGGAGCTTAGGCTGGGCGCGTCGTTCCTTGGGGAGGCTTCCATAGACTTGATCCGTCTATTGGCAAGAGTTATGCTGTCCTCGGTCACAGCTAAGAGAGCTCTTTGGCTCCGCCCTTGGGTGGCGGATCCGGCATCAAAGCAAGTTTGGTGCCGTATTCCCTTTGAGGGGTCCTCCCTTTTCGGGAATAAACTGGACGAGGCCATAACCCGGGCTACAGGCGGTAAGTCTGGGTTTCTTCCCCAGGATCGGCGCCAGTTCAACGTCAAGAAAGGACAGCCTACCAGAAAATTTGTGCCTGACCGGGCCAGGGAAGCTCGTTCTTATAGACCTGGTCGGGAGTTCAACCGGAACTGGAGATCCAGACAGTCTTCCAGGAAGACGACAAAGAACGTCTCCTCTGGGGACCGTGAGCCCACTAAGTCCTTTTGAAGGTGGGCCCGCTCAGACATGTCGGGTGGGTGCGCGTCTACGCTCCTTCCGACATGTCTGGGCGGCTTCGATTCAGGACCCCTGGGCCGTCAGGACGGTGTCTTCAGGCCACAAGTGGGTCTTCAAGGAGAGGCCAGGCTCAAGGTTCCTGCCTACTGCCATACCATGCCTAGAAGAAAGGCGTCAGATTTTGTTTTCTTACGTCGAAGCTCTCATTGCTCAAGGGGCTGTCATCTCCGTTCCAGAGTCCGAGCGAGGCCAAGGAATATATTCTCCGCTCTTTCTGGTCCAAAAGAAGAACGGATCATGGAGACCAGTAATAGATTTGACCTTCTTGAACAAATTCATAAAAAAAGAAAGGTTCAAAATGGAGACCCTGTTGTCCATACAGCAGTCAGTCCAGCCGGCAGATTGGATGGTGTCCATCGACTTGAAAGACGCCTACTTTCATGTCCCTGTGGACGAAGATTTTCAAAGGTTTCTCCGGTTCGAAGTGGGAGGATTACATCTTCAGTTTATCTGTCTCCCATTCGGGCTCTCAACATCTCCACGGACCTTTTCAAAAATCTTATTGGCCGTGGTAGCCCTACTGAGATTGAAAGGTATCCGTCTTCACCACTATTTGGACGATCTACTCCTGTTGTCCCAAGACAGAGACCAACTATTAGTTCATCTGGAGCAGGTCGTGTCCACTCTCCAGAAGTTTGGTTGGTTACTCAACAAGGAGAAGAGTCACCTGATTCCAACTCAGTCCCTGATCTACTTGGGCGCTCTGTTCGACACAGAGAAGGCGACTATCTCTCTTCCAGAGGAAAAGATAGGGACTCTCCGAGACAGGATTCGCTTTGCCCTCTCATCCTCTCATCTTCAGGCACGTCAATGTCTGAAGGTGATCGGGACTATGGTCGCAGTAGTCCCCATGGTGAAGTGGGCCCTGTGGAGGATGAGACCCTTTCAGAAGGGATTCCTTCAGCAATGGGATACGTGGCATCTGGATCAACGCATCTTCCTAACCCCTTCAATGAGAGCGAGTCTCCCTTGGTGGCTATGCAGAGACCACCTGCTGAACTGCCACTCTCTGAAGCCGGCTCCGTGGGTAGTGGTTACCTCGGACGCCAGCAACATAGGCTGGGGTGCCCACTGTCTGTCGGAGGTGGCACAGGGCAGGTGGGAGTTTTCCACTCGAGGAATAGTATCCAACATACTAGAACTCCGAGCAGCATTCCAAGCTCTTCGAGCATTTGCTCACCTGACAAAAGACCAACCTGTCATGCTGCGCCTGGACAACACCTCAGCAGTGGCATACATCAGGAAACAAGGGGGTACACGCAGCTGGTCCCTATTGAGGGAAGTGGAGCCGATTATGTCCTGGGCACAGAAAAATCTCTCGAATCTTTCAGCGGTTTATGTTCCAGGAGTCCAGAATGTCAAAGCAGACTTCTTGTCCAGAGTGGATCTGGACAACAACGAGTGGTCCCTTCACAAGGAAACGTTCGACTGGATCCTAACATTGGGGTTTTCTCCAGAGGTAGACCTCTTCGCCTCCCCCTGCAATCACAAACTGCCGAAGTACTACTCAAGATTCAGAGATCCACAAGCATCAGGGATAGATGCACTCTCGGATCAGTGGAGATTCCACAGGGCATACGCCTTCCCACCAATTCCGATTGTGTTGCAGTTCCTTCGGAGACTCAGGTCGGAGCCAGTGGAGGTAGTGGCGGTGATTCCCTTCTGGCCGAACAGGCCATGGTTTCCCCTTCTGACGCTACTCAGTGTCCAAGACCCAATCCCGCTACCCTTCAGACCGGACCTGTTGTCCCAGGGGTCTGTACTCCATCCGTGCCCAGACCGTTTACATCTCAAGGTCTGGATGTTGAGAGGAGGAGGTTACAGGCTTTAGGCTGTCCAGAAACGGCAATCTCGACATTACTTAGTGCTAGAAGAAGCTCAACGAACAGGGTGTATCAGAGAATCTGGGAAAAATTTTCTGCACAACTGAATACAAGGCCTGATCCTCAATCTTCAATTAAGATCCAGGATGTATTGAGCTTTCTCCAATCAGGACTGGATTTGCCTCTATCAGTGAGTTCGCTCAGAGTCCAGGTCTCGGCTATTTCCGCTTTTACAGGGATCTCCTGGGCCACTCATGCCCTAATTCGTCAGTTCTTCCAAGGGGCAGTGAGAATCAGACCTCAGAGAAAACCCAGGTTTCCCAAGTGGGATCTGCCACTAGTTCTGGATTTCCTGGCGAGTCAGATTCAAGACATGTCTGATTCTTTGACCATAAGAGAGCTTACACTGATAACAGTGTTTCTGGTAGCTATAACCTCAGCAAAAAGAGTGTCGGAAATTGGGTCCTTTGGGACACAAGAGCCTTTCTTAACCTTTTTTCCTGACAGAGTGGTGCTCATTCCCATGCTGGATGCGAGACCAAAAAGGACCTCTGTCTTCCATGAAAACATAGAAACAGTATTACCAACCTTTAGACAGGAAGAGGAAGAATCTTCGGTTCATCCGCTGGATGTTGGAGAGTGTATTAAGAAATATTTAAATGCCACTTCCTCTTTCAGAAAATCAGAACATCTTTTCGTTACCTTTTATGGAAAAAACAAAGGTTCAAGAGCCTCGACGAGATCCATTTCCTCTTGGATCATCCAGACCATCCAGTGGGCTTATAGGGCTAAGGGCTTGACCCCTCCAGCAGTAGTTACAGCTCATTCGACGCGGAGCATCTCTACCTCCTGGGCAGTATCCAGACATGTGGCTCCTGAAGTCATTTGCAGAGCAGCATCGTGGTCCTCTATTAACACTTTCTTATCCCATTACTGTGTTGAGCCAGCGGCTCTTTCTTCTGTGAATTTTGGTTTGCAAGTCCTGTCTGTTTGACAAAATGCATTAAAACTTTTCTGTTCAGCACCTGCCCACCCTGTGTGTACGGCGAGTTATTTCCCGATACGTATGCTGCCATGGAGTCTGTCAGGAAAACGGAAAATTTATATCAAATACTTACCGTAATTTTCCTTTCCTGATGGACTCCATGGCAGCAGGAGTTCCCTCCCGGATTTCTGTGGAGGATAGTTACAGAACACGTGTGCTGAACAGGAGCAAAGATTTATGGGAGTGAGGTCCTATGGGTAGGTTTGGAGGCGGGGCCAAACCCGATACGTATGCTGCCATGGAGTCCATCAGGAAAGGAAAATTACGGTAAGTATTTGATATAAATTTTCCGTTATTTTTTACTTTCTGCTATAAAACATTCCCAATAAAAAAAAAAAAAATATATATATTTTTTTTTATCAGTATAGGCCAATTTGTATTCTGCTACATATTTTTAAAAAAAAAAAAAAAAATCCCAAAAAGCGTATTTTAATTGGTTTGCACAAAAGTTATAGCGTTTACAAACTACGAGATAGATTTTTGGACTTTTTACTTATTTTTTTGTTTTTATTAGTAATGACGGTGATCAGCGTTTTTTAGCGGGACTGCGACATTGCAGTGGACAGATCGGACCCCTAACTGACATTTTTTACCCTTTTTGGGGACCAGTGAGATTACTACAGTAATCAGTGCTAAATATTATGCACTGTTACTGTATAAATGACACTGGCAGGGAAGGAGTTAACACTGGGGGTGATCAAAGGGGTTAATGTATGTGACAGGCACAAAGAGAGCTTAGCTGAACTTCTGATTTCTCCCTGCCTGTGTGACAGAAGACTCGCCTGCTTTGTTTGCATAAGCAGGCGGTTCTTCTGTCAGTTTATCTGACAATCGCAGGAGGCCAGCTGCAATCGCCGCCGCTCCTCCCGCAGCCCGCCTCCAGCTGTGTCTAAACACCTCGTACATGATATCACATAGTACCACCTGCTTTTGCGCAGCCAAGCTGCCCTGCCGCAGTAATACTACGATGGGGGGTCGGCAAGAGGTTAAAGCGGTAGTATACTCTAATGAAAAAAAAAACCCTGCAAGACAAAAGCATAATGAGCTAGTATGCATCGCATACTAGCTCATTATGAAAAACTTACCTTAGAACGAAGCCCCGACACGGACCCCCGGACACCGCTGTGGGAGCGGACATGATCCCTCGGCGTCTCTTCCGGATTCGGCGAGTGGCCGGAGCCGCGATGACGCACGCGCGGGAGTAATTTTCCTTCAGAGCGCATGCGCCGCACTCGTCAGCGGCTGCATGCAGTGGTAATATGTTATATATTAATTGTACCTACAGGTAAGCCTTATTATAGGCCTTATTATAGGCTTACCTGTAGTTAAAAGTAAAAAAAAGCGGTATACTACCGATTTAATACAGAAAATGCCACATTTGGCTGCTAGATGGTGCTAAGCATCGCAGGAATTTCATATGATACTTGGCGCCATCTATTGGCCAAATGTGGTCTTTATTTTATGTTTAACTAAATGAAAAACATTTGATCAGCACTTGAAATAGTATAATAATATTTGTTGTTCTGTCCCATTCGCACAGAAGGCATATAAATTGACTTCCACTGGGTGAAATGCTATGCAATTTTTTATATATATATATATACATACTGTGTCTTTGTAGTTTTTTTTATAAAAACTTTTTTTTAAATACTATATCTTTGCACACATGGACATTTCAAATTTGCCACTTTAAATAAACAAAACTGTATGGCCATCTAATATATATATTTATTTATTTTCTTAAACCGCAATAAACTTCCATCAGGTGGTAATATGTTAAAAGCTAACAACTCTTGTTTTTTTTTTTTTTTTTGCAGCACAACTTGTAACTAGGCCAATAATGAGTCTGTTTCCTCTCATTTATTACACAGTGAGAGTGAATCACAAATGCTTAATGAAGACTCTCAATTATCATCCCGCTTTTGTCATAATGATTTACGTAGAAAGGCTCATCCTAATCGCAGACAATAAGCCACCCACGGAAGTGTTATTCTTTAATATATGAATGCGGGGACAATTAGGTATACCTGGAAGGCCGTATACAACTCCACCTCCCTAAGGAGGCTGTTTACAAATACGGCGATGAACGGTATATTTTTTCCATGATGGGTGCAGTGTAGGAAGGGTTCAACCTCCACCAGCCTTTGCTAGGAAAAAGCAAAAATGTTTGCTGCTCATAATACCTTAACCACTTCTGGACCGGAAGATTTTCCCCCTTAATGACCAGGCCATTTTGTGCGATTCTGCACTGCGTTAGTTTAACGGATGATTGCACGGTCATGCGACGCTGTACCCTAATAAAATTGATGTCCTTATTTTCCCACAAATAGAGCTTTCTTTTGCTGGTATTTGATCACCTGTGCAATTTTTATTTTTTGTTCTATAAACCAAAAAATGCAACAATTCTGAAAATAAAACAATACTTTTCACTTTCTGCTATATAAGCGCCAGTTCACACTGGCGCGACGCTACTTTCAGGGGCGACCTCCGAGATCGCGGTGCGAGCAGCGCGCCGCGACCTCGGAGCGGCCGCCACAGACTTCATAACATTGAAGTCTATGGCGGTCGCCTCCTGGTCGCCCCAAAGAAGCTCCGGACCAGGTCGCCTCACAGGTCGCCCTAGTGTGAACCGGGGCTAACATTCTCAAAAAAAACAAAAAAGTAAAAATCTACATTTTTTAACATTTTCTGCTATATATTTTTGGTAAAAAAAAAAAAAAATTGCAATAAGCGTATTTTGATTGGTTTGCGCAAAAGTTATCGCGTCTTCTAACTACGGGAAAGATTTATGTCATTTTTATTGTTTTTTTTTTTTTTTACTAGTAATGGTGGCGATCTGCGATTTTTAGCAGGACTGCGGCGGACAGATCGGACCTCTAACTGACATTTTTGACACTTTTGGGGGGACCAGTGACATCACTACAGTAATCAGTGCTAAAATTATGCACTGTTACTGTAATAATGACACTGGCAAGGAAGGGGTTAAAACTGTGGGTGGTCAAGGGGTTAAATGTGAGTCTAGGAGGTGTTTTCTAACTGGGGGGGGCGTGGCTTGTTAAATGATCATAGAGACCTGTGATCCTACATAGAAGGATCACAGGAGCTCTGTGATCATTCCAGGGAGAAGAATGGTCAGCTGTGTTTACAACAGCCGACCGTCCTTCTCTTTCAGCGGGGAGCGATCGCGGGGTGTCAGACGGTAATCAGAGCAACCTGCCCCATGCATCGGGGTCCCCACTGCCGAGTGAGGGTGGGGGGTGCGCCCCCTAGCCGAAGGCGCCTGACCGACATTGGTCTACGTCGTTTCGCACAGGAGGGCCGCCCTGCCGCAGTAAAACTGCGGCGGGCGGTCCGGAAGCGGTTAAAGTGGATCCAGCGTCAGGTATATTTTTTCATATTAACCACTTCTGGACCAAGCCTATTACTGACACATGTTATTTATAAGTTAAAATCTGTATTTTTAGCGAGAAAATTGCTTAGAACCCCAAAACATTATATATAATTTTTTTAGCAAAGACTCTGGAGAATAAAATGCCGGTCGTTGCAATAT
Source organism: Pelophylax lessonae (assembly GCF_965119305.1). Lineage (NCBI taxonomy): Eukaryota > Metazoa > Chordata > Amphibia > Anura > Ranidae > Pelophylax > Pelophylax lessonae. The sequence continues at coordinate 32,351,617 of NC_138778.1, read as the reverse complement.
TTTTTGTCACATGGTATTTGCGCAGCGGTCTTTCAAACTCCATTTTTTTTGGAAAAAATAAATTTCACTGCATTTAAAAAAAAACGAAACAGTAACGTTAGCCCATTTTTTGTATATTGTGAAAGATGATGTGAGGCTAAGTAAATAGATACCTAACATGTTTAAAATTGCACATGCTCACGGAATGGCGACAAACTACGGTCAATAAAAATCTCCATAGGCGACGCTTCAACATTTTTTAATGGTTACCAGTTTAGAGTTACACAGTAGCTCTTTTTTTTTTTAGAATTATTGCTCTCGCTCTGGCAATCGTGGCGATACCTCACAGGTGTGGTTTGAACAGCGATTTCATTTGCGGGCGCAACTGTATGCGTTTTCTTTCGTTTGCAAGCTCACGGCGACAGGGGCTCTAAAAACTTTTTTTTTTTTTTCTATTTATTTTAGGGTGGAAACGTAGCGGCTGGCAAACGTTCAGGAGAAGGGAAGTGGCGCTACTGCCACCTCCTAATGCTTGTGTTTTTGTTTTGTTTTTTCTTTTACTTGTTTTTGCTGTGGCTGCTGCAAGCTAATAATGTTAGCACTCCAGTGGGCGACCCGGGGGGCATTAAAACTAAAGATCGACCAATATCGTTTTTTTAATACCGATTGCGATATTTTGGTCATCGGATATCGGTATCGGCCGATATCTGCCGATATTTTCGGACATGTAAAAAAACTTTTTTTCTTTTCTTTTTTTTTTTTTTTTAAAGGTACACTTGTGGAGGGATTTGGGGGTCTAAAAGACATCATATCATGACATCACTTCCGGGTTTTTTACATGGAGACGCAGTACACCGGGTCTTCTCTTCGGCGGCGGCAGTGGTGGAGGTAGGATGCCGGGTCTCCCGGTGGGACGGGAGACCCGGGCGAGCCATGGAAGGTGGCAGGAGGGGGGGGACGTCCCCTCCCGCTCCTTGTAATGAGAGCCAAGCGGCTTCTCAGCCGCATCAGTTGTCATTACAAGTCAGCCGACCATCGGCTATGGACACCAGTACCGGGGTGCGGCCTCTAGCTGCAGGCATCACCCCGGTACAGCACTTTCCCTAAATATCGGCAATATTGGTGAATCCAAAGGCCGATTCCGATATATCGGGGAAAGTGCATATCGGCCCCCGATATATATTTGTTGCCGATAATCGGTCGATCCCTAGTTAAAATCCCTGCTCAGTCTCCTGGTCAGGGCCGTTGATACCCCCTATCAACGGCCCTGACCAGGAGACTTAGCAGGGATTTTAACTAGGGATCGACCGAGGACCACCAGCCCTCTTGTAGGGGGCCCGAGCACACAGGGGGGCCCACACAGAGAGGGGGATTAGTGATGGACAACAAATACAGAAATCTTCCTCCAGCACCTGAATCTGATCTGTCCCTCGCCCTGCTATCAGCTTTTATCTTTTGAGAAAGAGACAGTTGTCCCTCACTAATCCCCCTCCCTTGTGTTGGCCCCCCTCCCAGCACTGGCTCTAATGTTATCTCTACTCTACTAGTTTATTTGTAAATTGTAACTTTGTTTCTCTCTCTCTGTCTCTCTGATCACTGAGCTCCAACTGCCCACCCTGTATATTTTTCTCATCTCATCTTTTTTATTTAACATAGTTTTTTTTTTTAGATTTAGCAGGAATTATGCGAGTTATGTTATATTTGTGTCTGCTAATAGTGATTTTGTTGTAATTTTAGCTAAATATATCTTTAATATTTTCTTGGGGGGGCCCTGCCAGGTAGTCTGTACGGGGCCCCGCAATTTCTAACAGCAGCCCTGCTCCTAGTTTTACTGTCCCCTAGCCGCCAGGGTGAAAGAGCCCAACTAGAGGCCAATTGATGTAAATGATAAAAAAAAGTCCCTAAATATTATCAAAATGTTAAATAGGTTTTAAAACAAAGAAGTAGCAGAAGGACTGAACCTGATATTATAGGTGTTTACCGGTAATTTTGCCAAGACTAAGTTCCCCTTTCAGTGCTTTCATGCGCTTTCTTTTTAACGTCAAATCATTTTAACGTCTTCTATCAACAGAAGAACCCTCCAACCCGCTAGATTGTTTCTCCTTTTCGTCTCCCTTTGTTTGTAACCGTCTTTATTTAGTGTTTTTGTAGCGCCTAGCCTCTTGCAAATCAAGTGTAGTTGATTAGGAAGTCAAGAATCGCCCCAGGTCTTCGAGTCGTACCCGTTTGATTGGCTTTTAACAAAGTCAGATTAAATAAATGCCGTAATCAGCCGAGATTTGCCTACAATTTTTCGACTGCGCTGTACGCTTGCATTCAGCGACTCCAATTACTGGTTAATGTGTTTCTTTCTGAACCAACGAAGCTCCTTCTTTTTCTCTCATTGAGCAAAAGAGAACTCAGCAGCCATCAGAAATTTCAAAAGCCTAATAATGACTCGTAATTACACTCAACCTCAAAATAATTTCAGCTGTTTTTTTTTTTTTTTTTGTATTTTCTCGCACCTGTTCCAAAGCAAAACATGATGATGTCGTTTTTGGACTTTATCGTTAAAGCTGAACTCCAGGGAAAAAAAAGAAAGTTTTTCCATGCCGTGGGGCTGTGCCCACATTGCACAGGTCAACTGCTTGTTTTAGTCTAGGGCAGTGATCGTGAACCTTGGCACCCCAAATGTTTTGGAACTACATTTCCAATAATGCTCATGCCCTCTGAAGTGTAGGTGAGCATCATAAGAAATGTAGTTCCAAAATATCTGGGGTGCTTATTATTATTATTATTGATTATCGTACGAAAGCGGTATTTTTTGTACGATATTCTCGAATCATGTGTACGGACTAAGACTGGTATGCAATTGAAGTTGATGTGCGTGTAAAGCCAGGCATCCCAATACTTTTGATAATATAGAGTATTTATTTACAGACTATACATAGCATCAAGGTCTTTTATAAAAGATTAACTCATTGGTGATAAGATTATTACACAGAACTGGTCACATTACACATTTATCTAGAATGCTCGGAAAAGGCTTTCAGTTTGCTTTGAGGGAAAATATAGTGTATTATCGGTGCACTCAGATTTAGTGCTATTTATTATTGCAGTGCTTACCTTACAGGACTAGTCCACCTAAAAGGGATGTTGCAGTTAAAACAGTGTTGCCAACCGTCTGTATATTCACGGACAGCCCGTAAAATCGGGGCACTTTTCTCCTGCCCGTAAATGCCCGTAGCAGGAGAAAAGTGCCCGTTAAAATGATGGCTGCGGCGAGACAATGTGACTGCGCATGCGCGGCGTGCGCCTCGGTCATCTCCCGACACTTCTGAACTCACTTCATCTTCTGCCCTGACTCCGAGTCCTCCCCGCCTGAAGTGATCGCCTCCGGCTCCGGCTGTGTGTGCCCTCTGCCCTGCCCATGGCCCGGCGGGCCCGCCCAGAATTTTCCCGCCGCTGCTACCTCTCCCAGCCTGAGCCTATAGGAGCCTGTTGCCGGTGTACAGCGTGTGGAGAGACTGAGACCCGACCAGCCCAGGACAGGACTGTCTGCAGCAGCACCACCAGCCAGCTGAGCTCCAGTCCCACCACCCCGACGTCCCCCCACCACGACGAGGTCAAGGATCCATCCATCTCTGCCTGGGCTGGCCTGGCACAGACACCACCACCATTGGTCATCCACTGTCTCCAATCTCTCCAGTGAGATCTTCTTCACTTCTCCAGAGACCGTGAGTAGTACTCCTCCTAGGGCTAGAGGCTCCTACTAGTCTCCTCTCCTCGCTCCCAGACCCAGTCCCCCCAGCCTCAGGTCCCACCTGCAACCTCTCTGACTCTGACCCCCAGGCCCCAGCCCTGGATTGAGCCCTGGGCAGGGCCAGGGCGGCTGCTGAGTGCTGAAGCAGGATCCATCCATGAGGAATTGAGGATTCCATCCATCCATGGCCTCTCCTCGACCTCGCTCCCAGTCCCCCCCAGGCCCCACCACCTGCTGCCACCTCTGACCCCCTCAGCCCTGGCATGAGCACAGGGCAGGGCTGCTGAAGGATCCATCCATCCAGGAAATAGGATTCAATTTCCATCCATGGCCTCTCCTCGCTCCCAGGCCCCACCTGCCAGTGCCACCTCTGACTCCCTGAGCCCTGGCCTGAGCCCAGGGCAGGGCTGCTGAAGGATCCATCCATCCAGGATTCCATCCATGGCCTCTCCTCGCTCCCAGACCCCACCTGCCATCTCTGACCCCGGTCACCCCCTCAGCCCTGGCCTGAGCCCAGGGCAGGGCTGCTGAAGGATCCATCCATCCAGGATTCCATCCATGGCCTCTCCTTGCTCCCAGGCCCCACCTGCCATCTCTGACCACCTCCTGTACCATGTCTGCAGTCTCTGACCACCTCCTGTACCATGTCCGCAGTCTCTGACCACCTCCTGTACCATGTCCGCAGTCTCTGACCACCTCCTGTACCATGTCCGCAGTCTCTGACCACCTCCTGTACCATGTCTGCAGTCTCTGACCACCTCCTGTACCATGTCCGCAGTCTCTGACCACCTCCTGTACCATGTCCGCAGTCTCTAACCATCTCTTGTCTTTTATCATGTCTGCAGGGGAGTCTGGACTCTGGAGAGGAGTCAAGAGTGAGAGCGCCGCCGGGATGGGGGTCACGGGAGAAGTCAGATGTGTGGGGCCTGCGGAGTGGAGACCAGAGCCGTCTGACTGAGCCCTGCACAGTGCACGTGAGAGGAGGTCAGTGACAGAGCCGCCAGACCAGTCTGATGGGGGGGTCACTGATGTAAGGGGGAACTGATATAAAGATCCCTCTATATTAGTAACCCCCCCCCATATCTTAATGTATTCACTCTGTGGAAGGTGGTCTCTGGTCACCAGATTGCCCCCCACATCAGAGTTCCTGGCGTTCCTCTTTACATCAGCGTCTGCAGGATTCTCCCCTTACAGTGCGAAGGGGGAACTCTGCGGACCCTGATGTAAAAGGGAACTCTGATGTAAAGGGCAATGCAGTAGACTCTGATATAAGGTGGTTTCTGGTCACCAGAGCACCCACTTAAATCAGAGTTCCCCCTTAAATCAAGATCTGCAGCATTCCTCTTTATGTCAGAGTTACACTTTAAGGGAAATCCTGCACACTCTGATATATGGGGGAACGCTGTGCTGACTGGGTTATATTAATCTGATCTTCATGTAAATGGAGAAATATGGTTTTTGACTTTTGTTTAACCTAAACACATTGCTAATAGCACTATCTACATGTTTATAGTTTAAGTATTGATATTTGCACGGTTTAGCACTGAAAACAGCCTGTTTATGTGCATTTTTGCAATGCCAGTAAAAAATTGGTGCCGTCCGTAAATTTTGGACGTTCTGCCAGTAAATTTCCCTCCGGGGGGTTGGCAACACTGAGTTAAAAGTGGAGTCAGCTTGGAGAGACAGGCAGGGCCGCTGATAAGCCAGTACAGCCAGTCCTCCTGTACTGGGCCCGGACCCCATCAGTTCAAAAGGGGGGCTCAGACACCCGCTGAGCAGGACAGCCATTTGATCTGTCTTATTGCAGACACAGATCCCCTTCTGCCTCCACCTGCAGGGATGCCAGCTTATCCTACTCTTTCACCCTCCAGCTTCATCGCAGGGGGATTGGTTCTAGCACATGTACCCCTTCCATTTGCTGTCTAGGCAACCCTGTGCCTCTTTTCCCTGCAGCACTGCCAGCTTCCCCCCCTCTCCTCTCCTGCCGGAAGCTGTTGCGGGCAAACAGGGGGATGTTTTAGGATGAAGAGCAGAGGAAGGGGCCCATGAATCTATAATTTATGGGCCCCTTCCGTTCTTGAATGAACACAGTGAGGGATCAGTATCAATCACTCCTTTGTCCATTCATATTCATCGTTGAAGCTGCTTTCGTTTGTGAATGAACAATAAGCCCCAGAGCGCTTGCCATTTATTCATCTGTGCAGCAAAGGCTGCAGAGAAAGGGACTGATAAACCTATGTCCTCAGTCACTTTTGGCCCAGGGGGGGGCACTGTCAGGCTGAATGGGGCCCCGTGATTTCTAACAGCAGCCCTGGAGACAGGCCCTGGCTTTTTATATGCTGTGTATGCGAGGTCTCGCTGTATTAATTCCCTACTCTGTTATTGACTACCTGGGGCATTTGGGTGTCCTCGCCTACATTTGTTTGTTCGAGCTCCTCCTGCCACATTTTCAAATATCAGTTTTGGGTAGACTGACTCTTTAACCACTTCCGGTCCACCTGCTGCCTATTTCCTGTGGCAGGGTGGCCATCCTGCGCAAACCGACGTAGGTCGCGCGCGGGAAGCTAGGGGGCGAGCACGTACCACAGATGGCGCGCTCCCGCCCCCACTCAGGAGCGGGGAAGCCGATGGATGGGTCAGGCGCCTACGATTGCCACCTGACACCCGCGATCTTTCCCTGCTGAGAGAGAAAGACGGTCGGCTGTTGTAAACACAGCCGACCGCTTTTCTCCCTGAAATGATCATAGAGCGCCTGTGATCCTTCTATATAGGATCACATGTCTCTATGGTAATTTCACAAGCCACACCCCCCCACAGTTAGAATTACTCCCCTAGGCTCACATTTAACCCCTTGATCACCCATAGGGTTAACCCCTTCCCTGCCAGTGTCATTATTTCTGTAACAGTGCATATTTTTAGCACTGATTACTGTAGTAATGTCACTGGTACCCCCAAAAGTGTCAAAAATGTCAGTTAGGGGTCCGATCTGTCCACCGCAATGTCGCAGTCCCATAAAAAAATTGCAGATTGCCGCCATTACTAGTAAAAATAAAAAACAATAAAAATTACATAAATCTTTCCCGTAGTTAGTAGACGCGATAACTTTTGCGCGAACCAAGCAAAATACGCTTATTGAAATTTTTTTTACCAAAAATATGTAGTGGAAAACAAATTGGCCGAAAATGTTAAAAAATTTTGATTTTTAATTTTTTTTTTTTTTTAAGAATGCCATATTGCAGAATGTGAAAAATATTGTTTTTTTTTTAAATTGTCTCTTTTTTTTGTTTATTGCGCAAAAAATAAAAATTGCACAGGTGATAAAATAGCACCAAAAGTAAGCTCTATTTGTGGGAAAAAAAGGACATCAATTTTATTTGGGTACAGCGTCGCACGACTGCGCAATTGTCCGTTAAAGTAATGCAGTGCCGAATCGCAAAATAGGGCCTGGTCATTAACGGGGCAAATCCTTCCGGTCTTAAAGTGGTTAAAGTGGTTGTAAACCCCTACCTATACCCAGGGAAGGGACTGGCCTCAGGTGATACACAGGGATGAAACAAATCCTCCTACATAAGTTTTATCAGTTTATCTGCAGCCCTCTCTTCTCTACAGCTGTTCAACGTGGAGAAGTCGGGAGAGCTGATTGGAGAGAAGGGACACACCCTCTTCACACAGCTCACAGGAACAGAGCCAAGGCTGTCAATCATAGGCTGTGTGGCGGTGATCTCTCACTGTTACCTTTTTTCTCTTGGTGTCAGGCAAACTTGTAGCAGAGGAATGGGGCAGCCGACAGAAATGATACTTGGTGCTCTGGATTGAGACAAGTACACACTATAGAGGAAAATGTTTGTTCATATTTTATGTCAGGCTTACAACCACTTTAACTGCTTAAGATCCGCCCCAAGTACACATATTGCGGCAGGGCAGCCCTTTAGTGCAAAATCACTTATCTGTACCTTATTTTCTTTTCCGGGTCTGGGGCCCTTGCACGTAGCCGCCGACCCGCTCCTGCTGTTATTGGACACTTTTTGCAATCTATTAGTGTCACTGGTCCCCAAAAAAGTGTCACTTAGTGTGTGTGATTGTCTGCCACAATGTCACAGTCCCGCTATAAGTCGATGATGACCGGCATTACTAGTAAAAAAAAAAAAATCTATAAAAATTCCATAAAAATATCCCATAATTTTTTTTTTTTAATAAATTCTTTTTTATATTTTCTCTCCCTTATACATTTTTTATAAAGAAAAGAAAGGAAAGGAAGAAGAAGAAGAGAGAGGAAGAGGAAAAAAAAAATATATCCCATAATTTGTAGACGCTAATACTTTTGCGCAAACCAATCAATATACACTTATTGGGATTTTTTTTTTTTTTTTACCATAAACGTAGTAAAATACATATTGGTCTAAATTAATGAAGAAATTCAACGTTTACATAGTTTTATTGGATATGTTTTATAGCAGAAAGTAAAAATTTTTTATTTTTTATTTTTTCCAGAATTGTCGGTCTTTTTTTTTTTTGTTTATAGCAAGCACAAGAAAAAAAAAAAAAACTGCAGAGGTGATCAAATACTACCAACAATACATTCCTTTCAACCTGTCAGAATGGTGATCTGCCTTGTTTACATAGGCAGTTTGCCATTCTATGTTCTTTACACACAATCAGCGGGTGCCAGGGGACATTGAGTGACAAAAAAAGGACACACAGCGCAAATCGGAATATATAAAGTGACTGGTGCCAAAATTCTTGTGTAGGTGGGTGAAAACTGTGCAATGTTGCAAATAAATAAATGAATAGTAAATTAATAAATTAAATAATTCATCCTAATCTGAATCATACAGTGCTGTGAAATCAAGTGTCATTCTTTAATTACTTTTGAACAGCAGCATTTTGGATTGAGGGTACACATCATACATCCATAGCGCAGTATTTATACACCTTTTAGAGGACATTGAGTGCCCGACACCCTCAGATCCGCTTGTGCTGTAAATATTCAAAGCAGAAACAGTGCGCGTGCGCCCCTGCTGGCGGACATGCAAAATTACACACACACACACATATATATATATATTATTATTATTATTATTATACAGGATTTATATAGCGCCAACAGTTTGCGCAGCGCTTTACAATGTGAGACAATACAGTTACAGTACAGTTCAAAACAGGAGGAACTAGAGGGCCCTGCTCGTTAGAACTTACAATCTATATATATATATATATATATATATATATATATATATAGTAAAACCTTGGATTGCGAACATAATTCGTTCCGGAAACATGCTTGTAATCCAAAGCACTCGTATATCAAAGCGAATTTCCCCATAAGTAATAATGGAAGCTCAGATGATTCCTTCCATTTATTCATAAGTCTTTCCGTTTATAGTCTATATAAAAATATTCTAGCAATGTGATAGGTTGTGTAACCATAAAATATCCATCCACAAAAGGCTCCCCCACAAGGGAATTTGAAGCAAAATCCAACAGGAGTAACAGTATAAAAGAGACGCCTGTAGCAATATGGTTACATTTAATGAAGAGTCAACATTTAGAAACTCACATGGTTGATGATTAAGAGAGGAACATCTAAGTATGCAGCCATCCGGGGTAAATATCGTCCTCCGCACCGCCGGCTCTCACCGCTGCCAGTCTGCAATGGTGACCGGGAAAACTACCCTGCAGTAGAGCGATCTGAAAGCGAGGCTTGAATCGATCGTGGAGTGCAGCATGGGAGGGATAACATAGATAGCAATGGACAACTTTACCCCGGATGCCTGCATAAGAAACACGTGCCTGTTTTAATCATAAACCATGTGAATTGCTAAATATTTCACCATCACTAAATGTAACCATATTGCTACACTTAGAGGCGCCTCTCTTTTATACTCAGTTGTGAGATGACGCTATTTGCATATCAAGACATCGCTTGTTTATCAAGTCAAAATTTATTTGAAAATGTTGCTTGTCTTGCAAAACGCTTTCAAACCAAGTTACCTCTCAATCCAAGGTTTTACTGTATGTATATATAGATCTATATATATATATATATATATATTATTGATCAACCGATATCTGAGATATTGCCTGGTGTGCCGTGGCAAAAATTCCAATTTCATCCGAAGCGCATGTTAAGGACTATAAATAGCTCCGGTGTCACTGTTACACTGACAGGAGGAGGACAGGAGGAGACATCGCAGTAGATCCCCGATGAGCAGAAGAGCGCCGATGGATCTGGAAGAAACATGAGCAGAAGAGCACTGACTGATGGATCTGGATGGAGACATGCGCAGAAGAGTGCTGAGTGTGACGGACAGAGGCTATCTGGAGGAGACAAGCGCAGTAAGTACTGAGTGACAGTGAGATACTGCAGTGATGGACAAGTTTTTGAAAAGGAAAGAACTGGACTCTGAACAAAATTCGGAGCCAGATGAGAGCCCAAGTATGAGTGGGGATCAAAAGAAAGCAAAGATGGTTAGCTCAAGCAAATTCCCTGGCACAAGGCAATATAGCGAAAGCTATATTTCATTTGGATTTACTTTCACCGGAGATGCAAACAAACCAACTCCACTGTGCGTAAATTTTTTTTAACATTTTCTAATGGTGGTGTGCCTCGTGATTTTTTTTCATGAAAAAAGTGTGCCTTTGCACAAAAAAGGTTGAAAAACACTGGTCTAAAAGACCCCAAACCCCTCCTTTGCACTTAAAAGCATTCAAAATGCCAAGTTTGGCTGTTTTGAATGCTGTAAGTTTTTTTAATTCGGCACCGCCAGTACCCGGAAGTGATGTCATGACATCACTTCCAAGTACTCGGCGCCGCCGAATTAAAAAAAACAGAGACCCGGTCAGAGCCAAATGCGTTGTCTTCTCTTCGGTGGCCCTGCAGGTAAGATGCCCGGGTCTCCTGGTGGGACGGGAGCCGCGGAAGGCGGCGGGAGGGGGGGGGTCTTCCCCTCCCGCTCCTTGGAATGACAGCCGAGCGGCTTCTCAGCCGCACCAGTTGTCATTACAAGACAGCCGACCGCCGGCTATGGACGCCGGTACCGGGGTGATGCCTCTAGCTGCAGGCATCACTCCGGTACAAGCACTTTCCCGAAATATCGGCAATATCGGTAACCTCAGGGGCCGAATTCCGATATATCGGGGAAAGTGCAGATCGGCCACCGATATATTGGTGTTGCCGATAATCGGTTGATCACTAATATAATATATATAAATATATGTGTTCCAGCGCACAGTTGCCGCCCTGTAGCAGGACAACTGCTATAGGGGGGTCAGCAAGTGGTTTAGTCTCCAAGGATGCAGGATGTAAAGACCGAACCTCATCCACCTCTGTGGTGAGCATGCTCTGTCTGTACATAAGCTACTATTGGCAAAATCAGTTTTAGGTAGAGGAGTTGTAGTGCTGCACACAATCTTCAGGCCAGCAAGAAGCAGGGAATGAGGTAAGATGAACACCTGCCAGCCCATGTAAGATAAGAGTAGAAAATAGCATCAGCCTACGTTTCTCCGCAAACCATACAGCTGACGCGTTTTGCCTCACCCACCAGGGCTTAGTTAGCAAGAGGCAGAGGGTGTAAACGGTTGACAAATATGTTTTCAAATGTATGGACCAGACCAATTTCATTGTTCAGCCATGGCTCTTGATTTGTCTATTACATTGTCATTACCCTTTTTTTTAACATTCTATTTTACTGACATTTTTGACACAGAAATGATAAATATATTGTTAATGTCAGAACAAATAAGGCTTTCTTTGGGTAGCATTCCTTTCCAATAAATATTTTATTCCAAAGGCAAACAGAAAAAAAAAATTGCTTTCATTCCAGTGTGGTGAAAAATGTAGCTTTTGATACAAAGTCCATATTTTATTTGGCGACACTAAAAATATATTACTGGGGAAGTACAAGTGAAATAAAAATATTATTTTACAGTTTGTGGTTTTTTTTTGTTTGTTTTTTTTACAATAATATATTATAATATATACAATAAAGAAATTCATATAAACCAAAAATCATGACGTGACATGACAGTTATAATGTTGAACTCCAGGCAAATACCTAAGTATAACGCTGAAATACAACTATGGAATCAGCTTTACCTACCAGAGGATTTACATTTCTGCCCATCCACAGTAGTCTAGTTCACCTGATTTTTCTCTGCTGCCATTAAGTAATTGGACAGTGAAGGAGCAGCAGAATACTGGTGAGTAATCTCTCTGCTCTTTCACATCTTGTCGGCATGTTCACACACATCTACATCACACATTTACTATCTGCATTTAACCACTTAAGGACCGAAAGATTTTGCTGCTTAATGACCAGGCCATTTTTTGTGAATCGCCACTGTGTTAATTTAACGGACAATTGCGCGGTCGTGCGACACTGCACCCAAATAAAATTGATGTCCTTTTTTTCACACAAGTAGAGCTTTCTTTTGGTGGTATTTTATCACATTTGCGATTTTTATTTTTTGCGCTATAAACAAAAAAAGAGCAACAATTATGAAAAAAAAAATAAAAAATTTTCACTTTCTGCTATATGACATTCCCCCCCAAAAAAATTTTAAAATCAAAATTTTTTAACATTTTAGGCCAATTTGTTTTCTACTACTTATTTTTGGTAAAAAAAATAATCGCAATAGGCATATTTTGATTGGTTTGTGAAACATAGAAACATAGAAACATAGAATGTGTCGGCAGATAAGAACCATTTGGCCCATCTAGTCTGCCCAATATATCTGAATCCTATGAATAGTCCCTGGCCCTATCTTGTATGAAGGATAGCCTTATGCCTATCCCATGCATGCTTAAACTCCTTCACTGTATTTGCAGCTACCACTTCTGCAGGAAGGTTATTCCATGCATCCACTACTCTCTCAGTAAAGTAATACTTCCTCATATTACTTTTAAACCTTTGCCCCTCTAATTTAAAACTGTGTCCTCTTGTGGTAGTTTTTCTTCTTTTAAATATGCTCTCCTCCTTTACCGAGTTGATTCCCTTTATGTATTTAAATGTTTCTATCATATCCCCTCTGTCTCTTCTTTCTTCCAAGCTATACATGTTAAGGTCCTTTATCCTTTCCTGGTAAGTTTTTTCCTGCAATCCATGTACTAGTTTAGTAGCTCTTCTCTGAACTCTCTCTAGAGTATCTATATCCTTCTGGAGATATGGCCTCCAGTACTGCGCACAATACTCCAAGTGAGGTCTCACCAGTGTTCTGTACAGCGGCATAAGCACTTCTCTCTTTCTACTGCTTATACCTCTCCCTATACATCCAAGCATTCTGCTGGCATTTCGTGCTGCTCTATTACATTGTCTTCCCACCTTTAAGTCTTCTGAAATAATTACTCCTAAATCCCTTTCCTCAGATACTGAGGTCAGGACTGTGTCAAATATTCTATATTCTGCCCTTGGGTTTTTACGCCCCAGGTGCATTATCTTGCACTTATCCACATTAAATTTCAGTTGCCAGAGTTCTGACCATTCTTCTAGTTTTCCTAAATCCTTTTCCATTTGGCGTTTCCCTCCAGGAACATCAACCCTGTTACATATCTTTGTGTCATCAGCAAAAAGACAAACCTTACCATCGAGGCCTTTTGCAATATCACTTATGAAGATATTAAACAAAATTGGTCCCAGTACAGATCCCTGAGGTACCCCACTGGTAACATGACCTTGTTCTGAATGTTCTCCATTGACTACAACCCTCTGTTGTCTGTCACTCAGCCACTGCCTAATCCACTCAACAATATGGGAGTCCATGCTCAATGACTGCAGTTTATTGATAAGTCTTCTATGTGGGACAGTGTCAAAAGCCTTACTAAAATCTAGATATGCAATGTCTACTGCACCTCCACCGTCTATTATTTTAGTCACCCAGTCAAAAAAATCTATAAGATTTGTTTGACATGATCTCCCTGAAGTAAACCCATGTTGTTTTTCATCTTGCAATCCATGGGATTTAAGATGTTCCACAATCCTATCCTTTAATAGGGTTTCCATTAATTTGCCTACTATTGATGTCAGACTCACTGGTCTATAGTTGCTCGATTCCTCCCTACTACCTTTCTTGTGAATGGGCACGACATTTGCCAATTTCCAATCTTCCGGGACGACTCCTGTTACTAATGATTGGTTAAATAGATCTGTTAATGGTTTTGCCAGCTCACCACTAAGCTCTTTTAATAATCTTGGGTGTATCCCATCAGGACCCTGTGACTTATTTGTCTTCACTTTAGACAGCAATCTTAGAATGTCTTCCTCTGTAAAGACACATGCATCAAATGATTCATTAGTCATCCTTTCAAGTGGAGGTCCTTCTCCTTCTTTTTCTTCTGTAAAAACTGAACAGAAGTATTCATTAAGGCAGTCAGCTAGCCCTTTATTTTCTTCTACATACCTTCCGTCCTTTGTTTTTAATTTAGTTATTCCTTGTTTTAATTTCCTTTTTTCATTTATATATCTGAAGAATGTCTTATCCCCCTTTTTCATAGACTGAGCTAGTTTTTCTTCTGCCTGCGCTTTAGAAGTTCTTATAACTTGCTTGGCCTCTTTCTGCCTAATCTTGTAGATTTCCTTATCTTCATTGCTCTGGGTTTTTTTTATAATTACAAAATGCTAGCTTTTTATTTTTAATGATTTGGGCCACTTCTGCTGAGTACCACAGTGGTCTCTTCCTTTTTTTGCTTTTACTGACAAGTCTAATGCAATTTTCTGTTGCCTTCAATAATGCACCTTTTAAGTAGTCCCATTTCTCCTGGACTCCATGTAATCCGTTCCAGTCTGATAAGGACTCATTTATGACTAATTTCATTTTTGAAAAGTCTGTTTTTCTAAAATCTAAAACTTTTGTTTTTGTGTGGTGTGACTCTTTCACAGTTCTTATATTAAACCACACTGACTGGTGATCACTAGATCCCAAGGTTTCGCCTACAATGACATCATATACCGAATCCCCATTTGTGAATACCAGATCCAAAATGGCCTCCCTCCGGGTTGGCTCCTCAACCACTTGTTGCAGAGACAACCCCAGTAGGGAATTTAGAATATCTGTACTCCTGGTAGAACTTGCTATTTTGGTTTTCCAGTTTATATCTGGAAGATTGAAATCTCCCATAATGATAACTTCTCCTTTCATTGTCATTTTAGCTATTTCTTCAACTAGTAGATCATCTAGTTCTTTAACTTGACCAGGTGGTCTATATATCACACCTACACGAGTTACTGCATGATTAGCAAACTGCAACGTAACCCAAACTGACTCTATGTTGGCCTCACCAACTTGTATTAGGTTAGATTTAATGCTATCTTTCACATACAGGGCCACTCCTCCTCCTTTCTTGCCTACTCTGTCTCTTCTGTATAAAGAGTACCCTGGTATGGTTATGTCCCAGTCATTTCTTTCATTAAACCATGTCTCCGTAACAGCCACTAAATCTACATTCTCAGATTCCATTATTGTGCAAAAGTTATTGCGTCTACAAACTACGGGAAAGGTTTATGTCATTTTTATTGTTTTTTTTTTACTAGTAATGGCGGCGATCTGCGATTATTAGTGGGGCTGCGACATTGCGGCAGACAGATCGGACCCCTAACTGACATTTTTGACACTTTTGGGGGGGCCAGTGACATTACTACAGTAATCAGTGCTATAAATATGCACTGTTACTGTAATAATGACACTGGCAGGGAAGGGGTTAACACTGTGGGTGATCAAGGGGTTAAATATGAGCCTAGGGGAGTGATTCTACCTGTATGGGGGCAGGGCTTGTGTAATGATCACAGAGACTTGTGTTCCTATATAGAAGGATCACAGGCGCTCACAGCTGACCGCCCTCTCTCAGTGGGGAGCGATCGCGGGTGTCAGGCAGCAATCGGAGCCGCTTGACCCGTGCATCAGAGTCCCTGCTGCCGCGTGCACGCCCCCTAGCTGCAGGCACGCGACCGACGTAGGTATAGCTCGGTTTGCGCAGGAGGGGCTGCCTGCTGCAGTATAACTGCGGCGGGCGGTCATTAAGTGTTTAAGGGGGAAAATCTTCCGGTCCAGAAGTGGTTAAAAAATTTGGGCTCCTAACTTTTTTTAGCAGGCTCCTAGATTCAAAGCAAATTTGTCATGTCTTGGATTAAATTATACAAAAATCAAGTGCCAAGTCCATCCCGCCAGCCTGATACATAAAGGTTGTGTGAAACTGAGATTTGATGAGTTACATTTTTTCACCAGATCAGTTTGCACTATTTGTGCAGTGTTTTATAAGTTTGCACCAATATCCGTACAAATTATGTGTATACAGTAAACCCCCGCTCCATCGCGGTTCCTTTTTTGCGGTCCCGGTATATTGCGTTTATTTCTGTAATGTTATTTTACTATATAAATCATTGAATATTAAATATTTTTGTGTTTTCCATAGCTCTTGCTCTGTCTCTCAGTATCTTTTATGTGTTTAAATGAGTTTCTGTTGTTTTTAAAAGTGTGTTTAAAGCGGAGTTCCCCCCTAAAATTAAACTTACCTCCATCTTGCTCCGGGTCACCTGAAAAACAAATGGATAATCACAATTTTTATTTTTTTTTACTTACCTGGTTTAGAAGAAAATATACTCACCTTACTTCCTCTTCCTCCCCTTCCGGCCACGGTGATTCATCACTTCCTGGCTTTGCAATGATTCCTGGGAGCTGAACGTCATCGCTCCCAGGAATCATTGCGCCTGCATCGGCCCCGACGTCAGTTCCGGTGCAGGCGCCGTCATACCTTGCTAAACAGCTTCTGGGCATGCCCAGGAGCTGTGCAGGGATGACGCTGACGCACCGGAAGTGACGGCGGGGCCGGTGCAGTGCATCGTGGGACCTAAGAAGACGGAAGAGGCACAGAAGAGGATCGCAATGTCGCAGTCCCGCAAAAAAAATCGCAGATTGCCGCCTTTACTCGTTAAAAAAAAAAAAGCTTCAAAGCTGCCCACACCTGAGATGGCAGCGCTGGACAATACATTTTCAAGGTAAGTATTTCTTCTAAAAGGTGTGGAATGTACTAGCCCTGACTGTCCCGGGGGTATTTTTATTAAAAAAACTTTCTCAGGGTGGAACTCCGCTTTAAAGACCTTAAAATGCTATTAAAAGTACAGTAAAAAAAAAATAATGACACTGGCAGGGAATAATGTAATAATGACACTGGCAGGGAAGGGGTTAGTACCATAGGTGATCAAGGGGTTAAATGTGAAAAAAACATGCCTACAGTGTATTTTAATAAGGTTTTTCTATTTTGCGGATTTTCACTTTTCGTGGGTGGGTCCGGAACGTAACGCCCGCAATGGAGGGGGGTTTACTGTAGTGTAATCTTTCAATCTTCCCCGTGCAATCGATATTGTTTTTTTTTTTTTATATATATTTAATTAATTTAAAGGACATATCCACATTGTAGCTAAACAAGCATTAACAAAATGTGTTTCTTTTTACACAGTTCTTTCACTGCCAGATTCATTCACTTCACGGGCTAAGAGATCGTTTGGAAGCAAGCGAGAGAAAACCGCGCTGAGGTGGCGACTAGAACCAAGAGATCGATGTACAGTAAATGGAACAGTATGGAAACCCTCCCAGCTATTCCCTATTTAGGAGGAGG